>NC_056741.1:751563350-751785850 GCF_019279795.1 Protopterus annectens
ATAGAATCTTCCACTGTCCAGCCTCTGCAAGGTATTTCTCCCGAGGTTGTTACAAACTCAGAGGCTCGCCAGGTTGTGTTGGCGGATTTCTCTGCTATGACAGTGACAGCCTCAAAAAAGTCAACCTGATTGACTTTTTTGAGACTTTCACCAAGGCCCTGGATGAGGGAAAGTCAGTACATACATCTTACCTTGACTTGGCCAAAGCCTTTGACACAATCCCCCACTCAGGCATCATCGAAAAGCTAACATAACTTGGCATAAATCCCTATCTCATCAGGCGGGTGGCCAATTGTCTCACCGATAGGACCCACAAGGTCAAAATAAGTGCCTCTTCATCTGATAGCAGACCTGTCACTAGTGGTATTTCCCAGGGATCTGTCCTGCGACCCCTACTGTTTGGCATCTACATCTCAGAGGTCCAGGCAATGGCAAAAAGCCTGTGGCTAACCAAGTTTGCAGACGACTGTAAGTTGGGTGCTGTCACTGACTCTTCAAATGATGCTAACATACTACAAGAGGATATCACAGCGACAAATGATTGGTGCCAAATCCATAGCCTTAAGTTAAATGCAAAATAATGTATTATCATACCCTTTGGCAAAAACACAGCCTCTACTGTTTATCACATCAACAGCAACCCCCTAAGCACATAACCTGTGGTGAGAGTCCTGGGTACACAGGTTGATAACAGTCTCATATTTGACCATCATGTAGCGGCAGTGGTCAGAAAAGCCTTTTTCTTGGTTCATCTCATAAGTAAAGGGATTGCATCCAGAAAAAAATGAGGTTATTATCTCTCTCTAGTCCTCCCTCATTAGGCAATAATTGAGTACAATGCCCCATTTGGTATGTACCTCTCCAAAGACCTGCACCAACCAGAAATGCCATAGAAATACCTCACAAAGAGAATCCAAGGCCTCCAACACCTGTCCTATGTGGACAGGCTCAAATCACTATCACTCTTCTTGGTATCATACAGATTGTTCAGAGGTGATCTGTGTCTCACATACAAGGCAATCTCAGACCCTGCCCTTAAAGAGATGTTCCATATCTGTAAGTCAAACTCCTTGTGCATTACCCAGTCAAAAGACCTAAATCTAATATGTAACATTAAGAAAACCTGCTGGAGAAACCGGTTTGTCCCCCGAGGCTACCCCCGTCTCTGGAATAGACTCCCAATACACGTCAAACAAAGTACATTGCTGATCCTCTTCAAACGCAACCTTGATGAGTGGATGGGAAACCATAAATTTGTCTCAAGGGTTCCACCTGTGTCCCTCACTGACATGAGTGACAGGTGCTGACTGAGGTTTCCTTTTTGGGGATAAACTCTTTTTTCTCAAATTGTTTTTTTTATTTTTCAAATACATTTGAATGAATTCCATAGTATTGATACATGACATATTAAATAACTATGAACACAGTTTACATTAGCCTGACACTGTAACAGATCTTAATGTATACAGTTACTTTATAAGTATGTCCAATCCATTATCAGAATGTCTGATCAATTATTATATAGTGTCAATCAATGATAAGACTTTTCCCCAAGGGTTGTTGATAAATGGCTTTTGATCAATTCTTAGTTCTTTAATTTTAATTTCCTATAATGCTGTGGTCTTCAGTAGGCTGTACACGTCTTCCAAAGTTGGTATTGTGTTTGTATTCCATCTTCTTGTTATACACTTCCTTGAAATTGCAAGTATAGCCCATACTAGCTACATGTTTGACCTATTCAAATGAGGACCTCCATTCATATTTAATAATACAATAGCTTTAGTTAAATAAAATGATTAATTAAATAAAGCTTGTAGAAAGGTATGAATAACATTCCAAAATGACTTACTTTTAACACAATCAAAGAAAATGTGGTTCCAATCTGCATTGTGTACTTGTTCACATCTCCAACATATTCCTTTTATGGAAGAACTAATTTTACTGATTCTCTCTGGGGTTAAGAATGCTCTGTGCAAGCATTTCAAATTAAAAACTTTCCAGTATTGTGTAAAGGAGGTATATTTTATTGATAATAAGATATTTGTTTTAATATCTTCAGTTAACTATATTGAGTGTCATTTTCTTATATATTTCCAATATGAGGTTTTGGGTGTTTTATAGTTTATCAATATTTTGTAAAATTTTGCAATACTTTTTCTCATGCCAAAGTCATTATGTATGATTTCATATATGTATTTCGGAAATCTAGGTATTTCTTTAAATGAAGACTTATTAATTATTCTACTTAAATCTTGCAAATATGACAGAATACTCTGTAAATTAGCCAGTCCTGTTGTGGAAGTTTATATGTTGTTTTTATTACGTGCATATCTAAAACATTTAGTTCTTTGATACATTGGAGCCAACAAACAAATCCTTTCTGTTCCCAGGAATTAATAATTTATATATTTTATGTGGAAAGTTCTTTGTGATTATAAATGGTGTGAAAAGATCAAACCAGATTTTTATATCTATATTTGCATTAATAATATTCCCAAATGAGTCAATGTAATAATTAATCATACAAGTTTTAGTGGGTTTAGTGATGTTACATTGCATACTAATACATAATATGTGCCATGGCAAATTGCTTTTATCTGTTATTTGAAATTTTTATTTGTAAATCAAATTCATTTATTGATATTACAGTTAGTAATTCTTTCTAATTTGCAGAGTAATTTGGACTTATCCAATATGAGATTGTTTCAGATATTGATGCTGTTATATATGTTTCTATATCAGGAAAGTTTAATCTACCCTGTTTCCATGGTCAGATATGATGTATTAAAGATATTCTGTTTCTTTTCAGAAACCATAAAAATGTTATTAGGCATGAATTTATTTCTTTAAGTATATTCGTTTCTGGTAACTGTTGTATTGCCAAGGCTATATATAGGATATTGGGCAGTAAAATCATTTTTATTAACTGTAGTCTATCTTTAAATGTTAATATTATTTTATTCCATTTTTCCACAGAGATTTTAATTGTGTTGATGATATTACTGTAGTTTTTTTAGACTAATTCATTATTATCCTTGCATAACTCAATTCCTAGATATTTTAAGGTAGATTATTGTTTCCCTGTGATGTGATCCTCCTTAGTCTGCAGTTCTTTTTTTTTATTTAAAAATAAAAATTTTGATTTTGATTTATTGAAATGGAGCCCTGGAGTCATGTGAAATTTGCCAATTAATATTTCTAATTCTTCTAATGTCTCTTTTGTATTAGATAATATTAATAATATGTCATGTATTGTTCATAAACATCTATTTCTTTGATTTTTATATTATTACGTATTGAATATGCCAATATTTCAATAGCCAGAGCAAATAGAATCGGTGACATGGGACATCCTTGTTTAGTGCCTTTTGTTATATGTATAGATTCAGAGGTAACTGGACCTAACTTGACATTTGCTAAATTATTTGCATATATATATATATATATATATATATATATATATATATATATATATATATATATATTCTTTAGGAGATGAACAAAGGATGCAGGAAATTGAAATAGCATTAGGATTTTGAATAAATAGCCCCAATTTAGGCAATAAAAGGTTTTCTCTATATCTAAGCCAATTATGAGTGCTTCTTTATTTTCTTTATTAACATAATCGATAAGAGAAATTATCATTTTAATACTGTCGTGTGTGTCTATGATATATAAATTCAGTTTGATCATTATTTATTGTTTTGGATAGTGGTATTTTCATTGTGTTAGTTAATATTGTCATACATATCTTATAGTCATTATTTAATAATGATATAGGTCTATATGAGGTACAGAGGTCTGGGGATTTGTTTTCCTTTAGGATCGGTGTGATTAAGGAATATCTCCAAGAGGGTGGTATTAAAGCTTGTGACTGAATTTCTAATAGAGTTTTATGGAACAGAGATAGTATCTTTGAAGGAAAACGTTTATATATTTCCATAATTATACCATCTATACCTGGAGCTTTATTATTTTTACCATCTTTTATTGTATCTGTAATTTCTTTGTAGGATATGGGTACTTGCAAATCTAGTTTTAATTTTTTCTGTTTTTTTTTTATATTAGAACATTTTTCTTCTAGATTTAATTGATCGGTATGTATATTTTCTTTTTGGAAATGTTCCATATAATGATTTCTATAGGCATCAAGAATGTCACCTATATCTGAGACATTTTTCCCTTTCTTTTCATGGAAGATACTTTTAATGTTATTAGCTTCTGATTGTATTTTTATTCTTGTGGATAAATTATGTAGATATTTGGGAGAAGTGGCCAAGGTATTAATTTTTAGTTTTTCTAAAGCTAAACTAGTTTTATATGTTAGAATTTCATTGTATTTATTGTTTAATACTTCTTCTTTCTTTTTCATCTCCAAATGATTTTGATTTTTTTCAACTTTTACTGACAAAAGTTTGGATTGAAGATCTAATAATTCAGAATCCCATTCTCTGATTTTTTTTATACCAAGTTATGATTTTACCATATATATAAGCTTTTAATGAGTCCCATATCATTATTTTATTTATCCCTGTGGTGTAATTAATATCTAAGAAGAACTGTAATTCAGATAATAACCAGGGTTTGAACTCTTTAATTTTAGTTATATATGCTGGAATTCTGAAGTTAAAGATTAATGGTTTGTACCCATTTTGAAGTTTTAGTATCAATGAATTGTGGTCTGAAAAGGAGCATGGCGTGATTGAGAAATTAATGATTTTAGAGTGTAAGTCATGGGCAGCAAATATTTTATCTATTCTAGTTTGGGTACCAAATCTGTGATCTTAATGGGAAAACAACAAAGATTTATTTTCTTTAAATCTGAAAGTATCTACAAGATGAAATGATTCTACCCACTTGTTTAAAGCTTTTGATACAGCAGATGTACACAGTGGTCTTTTATTTGTAGTTTCAGAAATATCAGATATGCAGTTAAAACCTACTCCTAATATTAATGTGCCTTTATAATTATTGGAAATAAAATCCAAGTGTTTTCTAACAGTTCCTGTTTGAATGCCTGGGAACCAATATAGATTGGCTAGGGTTCATATTCTGTTATTATATTTAACTATTACTAATGCCATAAGGCCTTCTTTATCTTCATACTTATAAATGATTTCTGGGTTAATCACATTTGTTTTCTATAAAATTGTTATCCCTTTTGTCTTTGTCTTATAAGTGGATTACCACAGTATCATATATTCCTTAGGATTCCATTTGTAATTGTCATTTGTTTTGAAATGAGTTTCTTGAAGGAAGACAATTTGTGCTTTGTTCAGTTTTAAATATTTCAGTAGATTTGATCTCTTGCTAGGATTGTTTAAGCCATTGGTCGTTAAAGATAATAAAGTTAAATCCATCTTAGGTTATTTAGACTATGTATTTTTTATTTTATTGTAACTATTAAACATTTTCCTCTAACTATAAAGTATATGTTTAAGCTTTTAAAGGAAATTATCCATTTTATACTTTGAGTGTTTACCAATAAAGTAATGTTTTGGTCAGGCATATTTGCATGAAAGATAGATGACAAGCAATTCAATTGTAGTAAAGTAGGCTGTATCATATATAAAACCTCAGTAAAAGATTATAGCATACAGTTATTTAACATATTCACCCTTATTGATTAAGTCTTTCAAAACTTATTACTTAATATAAGTAGATGGTAATAATATTTATACCTAATGTTTATAATACAATGTATTTTACTGGATATATCAGAGGTTATATTTCATTGTTTGCCAGCATTTAAGTAATCACTTTGTTGCTAGCTTAGTTAAAGCATCAAGTTTGTTTTATGTGAACACTGATGAAAGTTAGTGCATTTTATTATCAGTGCATCCCTCTTCCCCCCATTTCCTACACATAAGGATTTTCATATCTGTCATTTCTTATTATAAAAGAGTGAAATTATAGGTTAAAAACAAAAAAAATGCACCTATTATGATTAATGATTACAAATTCCCTTTCCATATTTATAAATTTCCATTTTATGTCATATACTGAAAGTTTTTAGATTTAAATGGCAACATTCTATTTTGTATAATCAGCAAAGGTTAAACTGAGTGATTGTCAATTTAATACTGTTTGTTCAGAATGTGATTGTTACATATTGTGACATTCCTAATTCAGGCTTCTATTGTTTCCTTTGAACAACTTTGTCAGTTTGATGTCATGTATAAAATATTAGTTACCTTGGTAACAGTTTAAGTATTATGTATGGTCAAGATGGGTTACGAAACCACAAGTCAAGTTAAAGCAATTATATGACTTGTTATGCACATTTACTTATATGAGAAAATCATCATGCTTCCCCTTGATGTTCAATATAGTGTATGTCATTTATGACAAGTTAAAACAGTAGTGTGGTTATACACAAGCTCATGTTATTAAACTGAGTGCCTATTGTCAATTTAATACTATTGGTTCAGAATATGATTGTTACATTCTGTGGCATTTCAAGTTCAGGCTTTTATTGTTTCTCTTGAACAACTTTGTCAGTTTGATGTCATGTATAAAGCATTAGTTACCTTGGTAACCACTTAAGTATTATATATGTTCAAGATAGGTTACAAAAACTACAATTCAAGTTAAAGCAATTACATAACTTGTTATGCATATTTACTTATATAAGAAAATCATCATGCTTCCCCTTGATGTTCAATGTAGTACATGTCATTTATGACAAGTTAAGACAGTAGTGTTATTATACACAAGCCCATGTTATTAAAACCTGTCTTTAATATCTAAATTCAGCAGACTATGTCATCTTATATGACAATTATATATTTTATGTCTAGATTTACTAAAATCATACATTACATAACTATTGTGTGTGTGGTTTTTTTTGGCTGTTGTTTAGTTATTTGAGACAGCACAAGCTGTAATGCTTATCCTCCCAAGCATGTTTATGCAGTCCATAGACTTTAAATTATGAGAGCCTTCTAGTTTCTTATTTGTTATAAGTATATTTCCATCCTTACATACACACATATCAGTACTTCAAGCACGGGCAACAATGCCCATCCAGTTTGCCAGAATACCATTCACTAGTTCATGTGGTATGTTTCCACACTGTTCTTAAAATATCCAAACCACTATGTGTCCTGTTCCATTTTACCAGCCTGTTCTATGCAGTAGCCACTCTGCCAGTGAACCACTCAATGCACCTTCCATTCCCACAGATAGTTCCATGAAGGAAATCTGATTACTCTCTACTACTTCCTAGCAACCCCAAACACCCCTAGAATCAACTATCCCCATATGCCCAACACGTCCGAACAAGCTCACCTCCCAGACCACTGCAAAGGGTACTGCACAAGACCAAGTGCTCTTAGCCTTTCACAATAACTCAGACTTCCGCTCTTATGTAAGTCCTTAATGTGTTTGGACCAAAATAGATTTTAAATATAATTGGGCTTATTTTTTTTATCAAGAATCAACTTAATGAGGTAAATGAAGTGTTCCATCAATATGTATACATGTGGTTTAAAACAGCCATTTTATTATATATATATATATATATATATATATATATATATATATATATATTTTTTTTTTAAACCAAAAACTCCATTGCCGAGAATCATCTCGGAGGCTCCTCAGAGCCTTTAAGCATTATCGTCACTCTGTCTCCATTACCATAGCAACCAGGGAGCGTCTGTTTCTGTTAGTGTGTCTGTGTACTCCATACCAGAGGCTCACGATGCACCTGAAGCACAGCTTCACTTCACTGCAACTTCAAGCCTAAATTCCCTCTCTTTCAGTGAGGCAGCAGCCAGGAAAAGAACAGAGAGCAAACAGATCAAAAAAAAAAACTCCCAACAAGCCGCCACAACAAGAGATAACACATTCTTCCAGCCTTCCCAACTCTCACTCAGCAGATGTATAAACAAACTATTCTCTTCCAAAATATCACAAATCACAGTTTTATCCACCCCCTTCCCCTGGATCCAGGCTAAAACACTAAATGTCTCTTCCTAATACACAAGCATCAGTAAATCTTGATCACAAGCCACAACCCACAGCCTCCTGGAGATGAAAACGGCAACATACAACAGCTGCCAGACACAGCTGCATCCACGCACACCATGTCAGGCTTAATCAAACAGCACTCGAGGCTATGATACCTGCCATAACTGATATTAACTATGTTTAGACAGAATAATAATGACATTTGCACTAGTTGCCAGATACAGCTGCATCCATGCACACCATACCAGGATTGACCAAACAACACTTGTAGCTGTGATTCCTGCCATAATTGATATTAGCTATATTTAGACAGAATAATGATGACATTTGTACTAAGAGTTTGCTATTATTATTTAACCAGGATATACATGACATTTCTAAATCATAATTTGAAGAAGGCATTAGTCTCCATGACAGAATTTTTTTTCAAAACACTCTACTGTTACTGCTATTATATATGATGTTAATTTGTTACATTTGAATCTGAACTCTGATGAATGGTACCTTGTTGAATTAGTCAATTAATTACTTAAATTATTATAAGTAAAATCAATGAAAAATGAACAAGGTAAGTATTCTCTGAGTTTAAGTAGGGGAATAGAAACTTCTATGTTTGTATTATATGTTGCTTTGATTGGCTTATATATAATGTAAATAGTAACCCATCTTGCCATACCTTTGTTTGTGAAGAATTATTGGACTCTTTGAACATTCTGAATAAATAGGTTCATAGGGGGATACTAGGCTATCTGCCTGAGGGCATTTATAAGTCTAGCCAGAGTGTGTCAGCTTTTGCCACCCCATTGATTAACTAACTGATCCTCTGTGAAGCAGAACCAATGAAGTGATCCCAGGGGTATATTTTCTGTTACCCATCCACTTGTCTGGGTTTCTCTTGAAGAGTGTTAGTGAGGGGCTCTGCCTAATGTAGTTTGGAATTTATCCCCCCAGTATGTTCTATTTATTGTTGTGCCGAGGTTTAGTTCACTAGAGCGAGTGGCTCACAGTGACTTGGATTTCTTTAGGTGGAGCATGTCCATCAATTCTGAGTTGGACATGGCTTTGTAAGTCAGGCAGAGATCACCTCTGAGTAAGCGATATGCCACTGAGTACAGACGAAGTTTTTTCAGTTGGGCTGCATAGGACATATGTTTGAGGCCAGTAATCCTCTTGGTGAGGTACTTTTGTGGTCTTTCCAGCTATTGGAAGTGTCCTGTGAGGTACATCCCAAATGGGGCATTGTACTCTATGATGGGTCTAATGAGTGATGAGAATAGGGACACAAAAACCTCTTTATTTCTAGATGCGGACTCTTTAGTAATTAGATGGGCCACATAGAAGGATTTCCTAACTACTCTGGCAATATGATTGTTAAATTAGAGATTACTATCTACCTGGGTCCCCAGATCTCTTATTACCTCTTCTGTATTAAGGGGGTTGCCACCTATGTGGTAATTTGTGGGTGTTTTTTTTTTCCCAAATCGGGATGACTATGCATTTTTTGACATTTAGCTTGAGGCCATGACTTTGACACCAGGTGTCCATCTCAGTAAGGCCCTTTTGGAGGATGTCCGTGTCAGCCAGAGAGTCAATTATGGCTCCCAGTTTGCAGTCATTGGCGAACTTGGTTAGCCATAGTCCTCCTATGTTTGTCTGTACTTCTGAGAAGTACATGCCGAACAGTAGGGGTCCCAGGACCAAGCCTTGCAGGACACCACTTGTGACTGGTTTAGAGTCAGACCTGGAGCCCACTATTCTTACCGTGTGATAGTTCTGTCTGTAAGCAACCCATCTTGTGATGTAGGGGTTTATATTCAGGCTGGTGAGTTTTTCTATAATACTCTAGTGGGGAATGGTGTCGAAAGCCTTGGTGAGTTCAAGGTAGGCTGTGTGAACCACCTTTCCCTCATCTATGGCCTTGGTGACTGTCTTGAAGAAGTCACCCAGGTTTAGTAGGCATGATCTGCCCTTAACAAAGCCGAACTAGGTTGGGTCAAGTGTTTGGAGGTTCCCAATGTCTTTGTTAATGAGTTCCATGATGATGCGCTCCATAGCTTTGCAGAGCAGGCTAGTCAGGCTTATGGGGCGATAGTTACCAGGGTCAGTTGTGGCCACTCCTTTGTGGAGAGGAATAGCCATTGCTGTGCGCCATTCTATGGGCACATAGCCTGTGGAGAGGCTGAGGTTGAACAGCGTGTTTAGGAGGGAGGTTAGTTTGTTCTGTAGTTCGTGCAGGATGCAGCCTGGGACACCATCTGGTCCCATTGTCGCTATGTTTTTGGCTTTTGAAAGGGCTGTTTTCATCTGTGCATCTGTGATTTTTGGGACACTACACTTTTCCAGTATTGTTGTGGGCCCTTTTGGAGGTGAGAGCGGGGTGAAGTTTGCACTGAATCTATCTGCCAGGATGTTGGCAATATCAGTAGGTTCAGTATATTTTTTGCAATTTTGCACTAGTTCAGTGCATATCTGTGAGTTGCCACTTAGATTCTTAACATAGCTAAAGAAGGCTTTGTGGTTATCTTTTGAATCCTTGGCTATTTTTCTTTCGAAGTTAGCCTTGAATGATTTAATGAGGGACCTTAGTTTCTTACTGATACTGATCAGGGATGTTTTTCCTTCTTGGGATTTCTTTTTTTTTCTGAACTAGTTTCCTCCTTCTATTGTATAGCCTGTTTATGGCAGGGGTCCAGCAAATGGGTTTCCTTCTCTTAGAGGAGTGAGTCTTGGTTTTGCTAGGGATGGCATGACCCATGCATCCTTGTGGGTGCTCATAGAGTGCATTTGTAAAGGTTTCTGCATCTTGGGCAGCGTTATCCTTTAACATGGGAGCTGTGAAACTTACCATCTCTGTCTTAAGTAAGGTGAAGTTTGCTTTAGAAAAGCTTTTTACTGTGGTTTCTTTAGTTGGGGGTGGTCATGGGGTGTGGACATCCAGAGTGATTAGTTTATGGTCTGATCTAACCAGTGATGGGTTGACCTCTTGTGTGGAACACCTGTCGCCCATGTTGGTGATGACCAGGTCCAATATGTTTTCACCTCTGGTAGGGGAGTTTACCAGCTGATCCAGGGTGTTTGAGTTGATGAATTCCAGGAAGCACTGGGCCTGGGAGTTTGTACTCAAGTAGTTTTCCCAGTGAATGGTAGGGTAATTGAAATCACTCAATATTAGGGTGTTTGGTAGGACCTTCATGTTTTCGAGTGTCTCCAGAAAGGTGGAGTGGTGGTCCTGGGTCATGGAGGGTGATCTGTAGCAGGCCACAATTTGCATTGCAGATTTGCCCGATGTTAGTTGCACATGGATGATCTCAGAGGTATCATGCTGCACCACTAACCTGGAAGTGTAGGTATCCTTCATGAATATGGATACAACCCCTCCTTTTGTGTTTCGGTCCATGTTCTGTGGCCGAAACATGTGGTATGAGTTGCGAAGCAACGCAGCTTGTCGAGCATGTCATCTCCAGGCTGACAGACACTGGATCCCCTTTGAATGACACCAGAAGCTTAGCCAATTGTTGAAATTGATCATTTTTTCTTTATACTGAGGTATCATTCTTGGTGAGGGCAGGATCATACCAGCCTGGGCTACATGATCAGAGAGTTCTTCCATGTCTCTTTTCATGTAGTCCAGGGAGGTATGTCTCAGGTCATTCACACCAACATGAACAATGACAGAGTCATATTTGTACTTGTTCTGGAGTGACCTGAGTGCTTGTGTTATGTGGTGGATTCTGGCTCCCAACAGGCAGCTAACAGTAACCTTCTGCTTGTCCAGCCTAGTGAGTGGGACGTCAGTGTGCCTGACTATAAAGTCACCTATTACTATTGTGTTAGGTATGTTATTTTGCCTTAAGGGCTGTGATTGTGCGGCACACTTTTTTTATGTTTTATGTTTTATGTGTTGTCTGGTTTGTGACGGGAGGTGCAGGTTGTTTGGGTGTCTGCTTTGGAGGTCTCTGATGCTTTTGCAGGTTTTTATTTAGAGCCTCCAAGTATGATTTTGTGTATTTATGTGTATTTTTTGCCAGTGCTGTTTTAGTAGGTCTGTGTACGGCTGAAGGTGTGGTGCAAGTGTTAACTTTCTCCTCTTGACTGTCTGTTCCAATCTTGGGTGTCATTACTGTTTCTCAGTTGTTTAAGAAACCGTCCTTTTTTAAAAATAAAAACAGATGACAAGTGATGTACCATATCAGTTGATACTTTGAGAGATGTAGTTGTAAGAGTTATTTTTTTGGGACAGCTATCTTAGAATCAGTTTTTTGTTTCTTCTTTCTAGCATCAGTCCAAGGATTTGTTTCTTTTATTCTTTTAAGAGTATGGGCCATCCATTCCATTTCTTCTGGGACAGAAACTATGTTACTGTTTTTGATGAATATAGTAGCTTCTTCTAAGTCATTAAAGGTTCTCATCTCATTGGCAAAAAGTATTTTTATCTTGGCTGGAAAGGACAGCTGTGCTTTAATGTTGTTTTGTTTTAGCAGTTGTATTATTGGCCAGACTTTTTTCCTTTGTTCTAGTATTCTGGAAGAATAATCATTGTCAAACCTTATCAGGCTTTGATTGTATTTTAAGGGTGATTTTCTCCAAGCAGATTGTAATATTAGTTCCTTGTCTAGAAATGAAAGAATTTTATAACTATGGATCTAGGTGGAGTATTTGAGTTAGAAGCAGGATTCCTCAGTGCTCTATGCACCCTTTCAATTCCAAATGAAAGCCTTTCTTTCAAGTCTAAAAATTCAGGAATACAGGTTGTTAAGAATGAAATAATGTCTTCTCCTTCAGTGTTTACAGGCAGACCAAAGATCCTTATGTTGTTTCTCCTTTCCCTGTTTTCTAAGTCATCTATTTTGTTAAGCAGCCATGTATTCTGTTTAAGCAGAATTTTTTTTTGGAATTCTTCCTCTTTGAGTCTCCCTTCATTGTCATTTATAGAAGTCTCTATATCTGTTGTTTTTGTATGGTGTTGCTGAAATAGTTCCTTAATAGTATCAGTCTGTTTTTGAGAATTTAATTTGAGTTTTTTTAAGTCATTTTTAAAGCTATCCATCCTCAAAGATAGTCCCTGTAAGGTAGATGTCATCAATTGCAATTATTTTTTCAAAGCAGCATCTGGATAAGAATTCCTTGAGTTATTCATATTCAGTGACTCAATATATCTCCAAGTTACTTGACAGGAAAATTTTTGTATATCTCCACCAAAATTTATATTTATGTAGTTTAGTAGTTTATCTATAGATTTCTGATGTTTTAAACTTGAAAATAATAAAAATTGTCCTATATTATTATACTAGTTTATGGAGCTCTCAAAATTCACTGCTCTCAGTTGGCCATCTAGGCTCTGCCCCCTGGGGATAAACTCTTGACTAGACTTGAAGGGCCCCAGGGCCATTAACCTGGTAAGCTCCTATGATCCTATGATGACCGTGTTGGAGGCCAGTGGGAATCTGACTGGTAGCACATCTGAAGAGACTTTGCAGGTGTTTGTCTAATATGTTCAGGGGGAACCATGGTTGATTTTTTCGAGGGGCCTAGGGGAGTTCCAATGTTTTTAGTTGTGGAAGAAGTTCCTACTGCTGTTCTAAACTGTCGTTCTGAGTCTGAGCCTAAAAAAAAGAAACTTAAACATGTTTATTCTGCTCCTAGGAGTCCACAAAGTGAGTGGCAGGCCTTTACTCAGGGGCTATTTACTGCTTCAATGTCCTTAAAGCCTCTTCAAGGGGTTTCAGTTTGTGCTCCTCTTTGGTCCTCTACTCCCCTTAAAAGGCCTAGAGAACAGGATTCTTCTGAGGATGAATCGGATACTGATGAAGAATCCCTGACCTATTCTATTCAAATTCCTTCTTTGGATTATGGGTCAGAGGAAAAGGAATCTATTAGTCCTGATGTTCCTTTTGAGGAAATTTCCTTTGGGGACATATTCTCTAGGATGATGGATTTTTTTTTTTTTAAGTGGGATTGTTCTCAGGTCTCTGATATCTATAAGAGGTATGATGAGTTACTGCAGTTGGAATCTCCTAAGCCTGTGGCTATTCTTCCTGTTTTGACTGCTTTGCTGGATGCTTTCCCCAGTGTCTGTCATGTGCCTGTTTCTCTGTTTTATATAAATGTCCTGCTGCTGACCCCTCTGTAATGTCTGTAGCCTCTGATAAGCCATCTCAATTACTTCCTTCTCCCACATTATTGCATTCTAACAAGAACAGCAGAGCTATGGAAAGGCTGTGTAAGAAGGTTTACACGTCTGCTACCCTAGCTTTTAGAGCTATTAATTATCAAACCCATATGTCTAGGTATGTGTTAGCTCTTCTTTCTCAGGTCTGTCAGCTTATTTCTGATTTTCTAGACTCTGAGAGTAAAACTTCTGTTCCTTCCTTGCTAGGGACTTCCTTTCAAGTTGTTCATCGCTCTATCAAATGTAGTTATGATGTGGCAGATGCCTCTTCTATGGCTGCTGTTTTTTGGTCAGTGATGAGAAGGTATTCTTGTCTTAGGCTTCAGCCTCTACCTGATGATATTAAGGCTAAGTTGATGGATGGTCCTCTGGATTCTAAGCTTTTGTTTGGGGAAGCTGCTGCTGGTTTGTTTAAGTCCCTTCAGAATAAGAGTAAGGCCTTACAGGAGATTAAACATGTGTTTGTTTCTCCTGTGCCTAAATTTCAGAGAAACTATCACGGTAAGCCTGCCTTTGTTTGTAGACAATCCCACCCTTCTACTAAAGGTAAGAAGAGTTGCAAATGGGCTCCTCCTGCTAAGGCTCCTCAGCTTTCAGGGACTCCTAAGCCTTCCTTTCCAGACAGACCATGTGCTGTATGACAATCTGTCTCTTCACAGCCACATTCCTCTTTCTCTTTGCCTTTCTCTTTCTCTTCCTGTTTGGCTTCAGATCACTCAGGATTCTTGGATTCTGTCAATCATTCATCAGGGGTACTTCATGGTGTGGCAACCCCATTCTCCTTTTATGAGCATTCCTCAGCTTCCTCAGGAACAACTTACCTTTTTCCCAGAGGTTCTTCAAAATCTCTTGACTCAGGGTACTATTCAAGAGGTGCCTGTATCCCAAAGGGGAAAGGGTTCTACACCAGACTGTTTCCAGGAAAGAGGGCACTTGGAGACCTATTCTAGACATTTCTCATCTAAACACTTTTCTAAAAGTGCCTTCCTTTTGGATGTTGTCCCTTCATATTCTTGCTCCCTCAGGCCTATATGGTGTCTCTGGATCTCAAGGATGCTTATCTCCATATTCCGATCCACCCTCTTATCGGGAAATTTTTACATTTTTCTGTTGTTTCCTGGCATTTTTAGTTCTCTGCTTTGTCCTTTAGCCTTTCTACTGCCTCAAGGGTTTCCACCAAATGCCTTACTTCTGTGATTGCTTTTTGCAGGCTTCAAGGGATCAATATTTTTCCTTACTTGCATGACCTCTCCAGAGAACCTTTTGCAAAATCTTCCTTTTGTTGTTTCCCTTCTTCAGACTCTCAGGTTCACTATAAATTTCAAAAAGTCTTCGCTGACTCCTTCTCAGGATTCTGTTTTTCTGGGTTGCAGGATTCAGACAGTACCAATGCTGGCTTCCCTGCCCCCTCCAAAGGCCTTAACTCTCATTTCTTTCTTTCACACTCTCTGGCTTCCATTACCACCAGGCAGTTTCTGAGAGCTCTGGGTTTCATGGCATCCACCATTCCGCTGCTGCCTCTGGCCAGACTTCACATGAGAAAGTTTCAGTGGTTTTTGAAGTCAGTGTGGATTCAACATGAACATCCTCTAGACTTTGTAGTTCCTCCTCTTCCTTGTCTCAGACAGGAACTTCCCTGGTGGATTCAGCAGTTGTCTATGAATCCAGAGATCCCTTTTCATCCCCCAGTTCCCTCTCAGGAATTGTTCACAGATGCTTCAGACATGGGATGGGGGGGCAACATTTGGCTCCCTAAAAGTTCAGGGTGTGTGGTCGCGTCATCAGCAAAAGGAGCACATCAATGTCAAAGAGATGAGAACTCTTCTGCTGGCTCTTCAGGCCTTTTATCCTCTTTTGTCTCTAGGGCCTCTCAAGGTATTCACAGACAATACCACAGTGATATGGTATATCAACAAACAGTGAGAAATTAGATCTTATCTTCTTTGCAGTTTGGCACTTCTCGTATGGGATGCTGATGTCAAGTATCAAGTGACTTTTCAGGCAATTTACAGCCCTTCCAGTCAGAAAATTGTGACAGACAATCTGAGTAGGCCCTTCATTCACTCCCATGAATGGATGCTTCATAGGGATGTTTTTCTGGACATTATCCGCCAGTTGAGTACTCCTCAAGTGGACCTTTTTGCTTCCCCTCTAAACAGAGAACTTCCTCTGTTTTGTGCTAGAGTCCCAGGTCATCTGGTGTGGAAGCTGGACGCCCTCTCATTTTTTTGGAAGGGGATGTTTCTTTATGTATTCCCTTTCCTTCCTCTCATTCTGAAAGTTTTTTTTTCAAAATTCAACTGGCTGCTCCCAAAATCTTGTTGCTGACTCCTTTTTGGCTGGAGGGATAGGTTCCTGACCCAGAGACTCCCCATACTCTGGAATAGACTGCCCATACATGTCAAGCAGAGCGTCTCTTTGGCCCTCTTCAAAAGGAACCTTGACGATTAATGGGAGATAGGAAATTTACCCCAGGGAATACGTCAGTTGCCCTGCTAGACAGGGCTCCAGGGAAGTAAATATTGTGGGAAGAAATATCCAGGGAATTTTTATAGCTAGGCTTGTATAGGCCCTAGGGCCGATAGCCTAGTACCAACCTATGAACATATGAACAGCACTGGTTCCCAATTCTTCTGCATTTAGCCAGAGGCAATCATCACAAGCTACCTCAGAGGGTCGATCTGCTCTCACAAGACAAGTGATATCTCATCCATTCCCCCCTGTCCACACTTCAACTGACACTGTGGGTGATAGGATTTTGATTCCTCATAGATACCTTTTTTTCCTGCGGACATGGTGCAAGTCCTACAGGAGACCAGGGAACCTACTACTAGGAAATACTACTTATCAAATGGAAGAGGTTTTCTACTTGGTGCCTCTCTCATAACCTGCACCTACTTACTGTGGATATTCCTTTGGTTCTCTTTTATTTGTGTGAGTTGCTCAATGCTGGTTTGGCCTATTCTTCTATTAAGGCTGACTTATCAGCTATCTCTGCTTGTCTGCCTTTTTTCCAGCTTTAGCTTCTAGCTTTAAGGTGAAAAAATTTCTTAAAGTCATCCTTAATATTAGACTTCCCAGGAAGCCTGTTCCTCCTCCCCACTGGGATCTTAATTTTGTTTATCAGAAGTTGATGCAGGCTCCTTTTAAGCCTGCTGCTTCAGCTTCCTTGCAACATTGTTCCTGGAAGACTGTTCTTTTGTTAGATGTTACTTCTGCTGGATGGGTGTCTGAGTTATAGGTCCTTACGGCTTGTCCTCCTATTTTGATCTTTCATAAGGACAGAGTGCTCTCGTGCAGTAACCCTTCTTTTATGTCTAAGGTGGTTAATGAGCTATCACTTAATCAGTCTATTAATCTGCCTACTTTTTTCCCTCTCAGCAAACTGACAGTGAGAGGGTGCTGCATACTTTGGATATGCTTAGGAAACTCATGATTTATTTGGATAAGACTAAGTGTATAAGAAAATCTGATTAATTATTTGTTTCTTTTCATCTTAGATCTTTGGAACTTGCTGTATCAAAGCAAACTATTTCTTCTTGTACTTCTAAAAATATTTCTTTTTGTTACACTTTTCATGGCAAGAGCCTTCCCTCTTCAGTTAAGGCTCATTTTACTAAAGCTGTGGCTTCTTCTGGTGCTTTTTTCAAGGGCTTACATACTAATGCTATTCTTGAGGCAGCTACCAGGATTTCTGCGTATACCTTTACCAAGCACTACAAGTTGGATGGTATCTCTAAAGCCAGGGATGGTGTTGCTAGTTTTGTTCTTCATGGCTTTTTAGGAGACTTTTCTGTTCCTTCCCCCTACCTAGTTTCCTCTAGAGCTTTGGGACTCTCCCATATGTTCAGAATACTATAGAAGTGAAAGTAAATACGTAGTACAGTTGTGTAAAATCTTACCACAATGGTAGATGTCCTTGCCTTCAGTGCTGCAGTATTCACTCCCTCCGTCCTTCCCCATAGTCCTTTGCCTTCCTGGATGTACAGATTACCTGTTGAGTTCCTTGAAGTGGTGTTCACACTGGGGCAATCAGTTCCGACTATGGTAGGCTTGAACATTACCTTTATGCCCTATGCTATGCAAGGAGCATTTTGGTGACGTTTGGCGTACCTTTAAAGTATTAGGAGTCTTTTGTAGACTGTCCGGACATTTACGGCAGGGAATCCCATATGTTAAGGATACTGCAGCAGTGAAGGAAAGGATGCCTACCATTATGGTAAGAGTTTACACAACTGTACTTTACTACCACTAGGGGCATTACAAGCCTAACTGTGCACCCTAAACCATTTGGATCCCAAGTATCATGGATGTCTCTGCAGGGGGGCATGTTAGTAGGGAGGTAAAAAGGGATTTGTAGGAAGGGATGATGGGATAATACTTTTCATATTGATGCCCTCTGGGGATGTGAGTACCATACTGGGGCAGATTTATGATTTCCTATCCAGTTGTCAAGATTCATTTGAATAGGGTCAGGGATAAACTCTGCTTTACATGGATGGGAGCCCATTCCATAATATGGGGATCCTTTGGGACATGTCTGTCTCTCCAGCACATTCTATTTATGTCACAAGTGAAGTTCATATCCTGGATCTAGTGTTTCTGGTGCTGCTTGTTAACAGATCCATCAGGGCTGAATTTGAAGAAGCACTGCAAGCCAGACAAAGATTCCATCTCAGCAGCCAGTAAGAGACTGAATACAGAGACAGAGTCTTTAGGACAAGGTATTCATGCCCTGAATTCTCCTGGTGTGAAATATTTGAGGCCTGGTTAGATACATGCAAAAGGGGGCATTATATTCAATGATAGGTCTGATAAGGCCAAAAATAGTGGTATTGTAACTTCCTTGGATCTGAATAACATACCCTTAACAATAAGGTGGATGAAATAGAATGATTTTTGCTATCTTAACTACATGTTGGTCAAATGCCAGATTGCTCTCTACATATGTTCCCAGATCTCTTACTACTGGATCAACACTTGGGGGTGTTTTTATTGATGGAGAAATTAACTTGGGTTGACAGTTTTCCAAAGTGCATTATAATGCATTTTTTTGGCAGTGAGGTTTAGGCCACAGCTTTTGGACTTGTCATTTACCTCTGTTAAGCCCTCTTGCAAGATGTTGGTGTCTTTGGAGGAAATTGGTGGCACAGTGGTGCAGCAGTTTGCAGTGTTGCCTTACAGCAAGAGGTTCTCTGGTTCAATTCTTGACTGGGATGCTTTCTATGCAGAGTCTGCATGTCCTCCCTGCATTCGTGTGCGTTTCCTCTGGGTGCTCTGGTTTCCTCCCATATTACAAAGACATGCATCTGGAGCATCTGGAGAGTTTCTCCCTGGGCCTCCACTGAAAATTGGCTTGTTCCAAGTCAGACTTTCCCAGTAAAAAAATGTCAATTAAATAAATAAATAGCCTGTAATAACTTCCAATTTATGGTCATCTGCAAACTTGGTGAGACAGAGGCCTTGAATATTATCCCTGACTTCCAAGAAGTAGATGCTAAACAGGTGTGGGACCAGCACAGAGACCTGGGGTACACCACTGGTGACCAGTCTGTTGGTGGAAGTGGTCTCACAGATCCTGACTTTTGGAGTCCTCCACCTTTGTCCCCAGTTTGTGCAGTTATTGGTCCAAATGTGTGGAAAGCTTTGTAACCTTGCACTGCTGGGGTACTTTCTATAGCTTTCAACCAAGTCATGGCACCAAGTCAAGTCAGTCATGGCACAGATGTCTACATTCTACAGAGTGAATTCCCTCCCATGCTTACAGATATTGGATACCTTGGAGTGACACCAGAAACTAAGACAATTATAAAAATGAATAATTTTATGTTCTTACTGTGACACCGTCCTTGGTGAAGGTAGAATGCTGCTCAATGCAAGGCTCGTACCTATCTAGGACACATATTCCAAGAGATTTGTTTTGTCTCTTTTCATATAGTCCAATGAGGTATGTCTCAGGTCATTTACACCCACATGAACTTATGACAGAATCATACTGGTATCTCACTTGAGTGTGTATGTGATATTGCAGATCCTGGCTCCAGATAGGCAACTAACCATTGTCTTCACCTTGTCTAACCTGGTGAGTGGGACATCTGTTCATCATACAATGCAATCCCCAGTGACAAGAGTATTAGTTGAAGTATATGCTTGCCTTATGGGATTTCCTCTTGCAGGACCACTGGGTGTAGGCTTATCTGAGATGTTTGGTATTGTTTTTTTGTGTGTATTCTAGTGATTGCTAAGGAGAAGTGTTGTTGTTAGATGGTTTTGGAGGTCTCTGAGATTTGGGAAAGTTTCTTTTAAGTGCCTCATCATAAGACAATCTCTGTGTGTGGTGAGCAGTGTGTATGAGGCATGTAGTGTGGGTATTCCTGACGACCTCATTCGTATGCTGGATTTTTGCCTACAAGAAAGTTGTGTATTTAAATCTCTTGCATATTGTATTATTTTCTTTAATGATTAACTGGTTGTCTGAGAACACACGACAATTGCTACATTGCCTTAGAATGCCACAAATCTACCAAGCTGGCCACAGAGACATTTGGAAATTGCATATCTATGTTGTTGGGTCTTGTACTAAGGTGGGCTGTTTAGGACTAAGGATTGGGTTTTAACAGAGGTCTGTTATGGTAGTTTCTGGGGTTAAAGGCAAGATGTTATATGGTGGTAGGATAAGGTAGTGCTATTCCACGTGCAAGTTAGCTTGCTTTAAGCCTAATTCCACACAACTCCACACCATTTAACAGGTTTTGGATATAATCCTAACTTTATAGGGAAATTCTATTGTCTAGGCATTTGCTATTATAGAAGGCACTGCTAATCAACACTATGTGGCAGGCAGCTCCAGACAAACTTTCCTTAATTAGAACAGAGAAAAAAGCTTGGAAACTGACTACTATGTCTCTAGCCAACAACCACGCTTTGAGCTCCCTGGAGTGTTTCTCTTCTCAGACCAGATAAAGACCTTTTGCCACAAGATGGATGATCTGGAGTTTCTTCATGTAAAAGTGCAGCAAAGGCAGGTCTCAAATGCAGATTAAACAACAAAGAACTACCAGACAACTAAGTCTCTGGCTAATGCACTCTTCTGTAAATTGATTTGGAGGCAGACAGAACTAGAAATGCCAACAGACACAGAAATGACTATTTTGCCACAAAATTAAATAAATGCTCTAAAATACTCAAAAACAGTAGTGATCATTGTATAAAGCAAGTACAAGTGCAGTAAATCAAGAAAACATCTTAGCTTGAATGGCTCTGGAATCAGTTGAAGTACTCGAAAAGTACTGCAGAGTTCTCTGTAAGTCAACAAAGAGCTTTGCAAATTTGCTTGATTTATAGCAGAGAAAAAAGCCTGGAAACTGAATTCTCTGCTGTCTATCCAATAAACAGCCACACTTTGAGTTCCGTGGAGTGATTTCCAACTCAGAATGACCAGGAAAACACATTTTGTGACCCCCTGTCATATCCTTGCTAGCTACAGATCCCCTAACATGAGTCTGGAAAACCACACTTCCTATCTAAACCTACTGGAATCTCTTAACAGTCAGCCTAACACTATACTTATGTGTGACTTCAACTATCCCTCCAAAAACTGGGAGACTTATATGACTCATAATCCACTTCTCAGAGATTTTTGGACTTTGTCAATGCAAACATCCTGAAGCAACTAGTTAGCTCACCAACTAGAAGCTCCCTGTCATGCAGTAACTCCTACCTGGTATGATCTGACCACAGAATGATCTCCTTTAGTATTAAAACTAACCTAGAACCCCATCAAACTCCAAACCTGTTAAGAGCTTTGCTAAAGTCAACTAACTCAAACTAAGTGACAGCTTATTAAACTTCTAAGCCCCTCGAACCCGGATGACACTGAGGCCTACACTGAGATGTACACAAAAGCACTGTACAACCACATTCATAACTGCATAGATGAGACAGTACCTGTCCGAGTTAAATCTATGATTCATACAAATGAACCACTCGGCAGCAAACCAGTTCAAAGGTACTTTAATTAACAAGGAAGTGGCACTAGATAAATAAATAAACGAATGAATAAGCACTTTCGTTTGATTATGATCATACTTCATCAGATTAAACTCAAAAAATCATGTGCCTCCTTTTATAAATTTAAGGAAACACGTAAGAAACAAGTAAATACAAAATAACTAATTCACTTGAAACAATGTATCCTGATGCATAGTAATCTTAGTCACAACAACCCACAGCTAATAAATCACATTACACAAATCAAAGTTTAAGAATAACAGTGACCACATTATAAAACTCGTAACAACACAAACCAAATACTATAATATTAAAATCTCTTTCTCAAAAGATTTCAACTTTAAAAAACTTGTGATTGAAATAACATCATTAAGACCAGGAGGGGAGGTCGCATGCAAGAAAATCTGCCACCACTCCTCCCGTTGCTCTAATAAAACTTTCCATGGTCCACCTCTTGGACTCTTCAATACTTGCAATACTGCAAACTTAAACTTGTGACCAGGAAACTGGCTAACATGTTTATATAAAGCATTGATAACTTTCTTCTTTGATATTTCATATATATGCTGATAAATTAATTGGCCCGATTTACATTCAGTTTTGCCAATGTAAAATCCACTACATTGTGTACAATTGGCAATGTAAACAATGCCCTGTGTATAATAACTAAAACGGGCTGAAATTAAAATATATTTATTTCCTGCTTGCACTCCCGAAACACAATTCACATAATTACATTGATGGCATGTACCACATTTAAACATCTTGCCTGCAGTCTTGTTATTACCCAGTCTCTCTAAAATGTTGTTAAAATTAAGATCTCTTCAGTACACAATGGTAGGGCTGGTGCCCAATCGATCAGCGATGTCATCGGCCACAATCAAACCACAATTTTTGACGATAATGTCAGAGATTACTGTACTATTTGAATAATAAGTAGTGACAAAGGGGCAAAATGTATCCTTCTTAGCTGGTTCATCAAGTGGCATCAAGAGATTGATAGTAGTGTCATTGGTAGAAGTGCCACCAGAAGCCTCATCACCCTCAATAACATAAGATATTATATGTCCACTACTCGAGTGCTGAAAAAAGAAATCAGAAAACCACTGCAATCCGATGTAATGGGGTATGCAACTAAACAAATCTTTGACATCAATGGTAATGAGAACTCCATCAATAAAAGGAATGAAATGATTACACTTCCTCCTAAAATGTCAGGAATCCCAACAAATATGCGGAATACTGGAAACATCACGTTTTAATTGAAGATCAATAAAATGGACAATATAACTGATCTTTCATTGACCAGAATCCACAATAGGCTGAAGAGGAGGGTCGTAAAGGTCCTTATGGATCTTAGTGATGCCAAAAATAGTGGGGATTTTGGGAAAATCAGTACTCATATAATTATATTCCAACGATGCAATTTGCCCTTGTGTCAACATGTCATGTAAATAATAATCAATATTCTTATAAGAAACATGTACTTCATTTATAAAAGCTTCAACATAAGTATCTTGATACAATACTTTATGCATATGTTGAACATAATCAAGATAGTCCATGGCAATACATTTCCCACCTTTATCAGGCTGCATGAATCTCAACTGATCAGTTGACTTTAGTTCCTTTAATAAACGATACTCATCATAAGACAAGTTGTAATGGCAAAAGTTGTTATAATTATTGTGGGCTAACATATGCCTGAAATCCATCTCAGAAACCTTCTCAAACATATGCAAAGTGGGGTATAGCTCTGGATTAAAAATACTAGCAATTCTTATAGTGCTGTTAGTAGAAGGCTGATTGTGTTCATTGTTACAATAAAATAAATGAAGATTTAGGTTGTGTATATATAATTTCAAATCGCAAATTACACTAGTTACATTTTCCCATTTGCTAGGAACAAAGCAATGTCCCTACTGAACAAATCAGCATGGGTAGGTGTCAAATGCACCGTGCTATAATTAAATATTTTAAAATCCCCAATATGATTGTAAATAATTTCATAAGTAGACTGATTATCTATGAAAATACTAGTAGTTGACATCGTCTCTGATGATTGTTGTAGCCCCTCCACTGGAAAGGTCTGGATGTCCTGGAGGCATGAGGGTATGGGTTGAAGTTGTTCAACCTCTTGTTCCATATTCTTTCGGACCTGCGTGGAAGAGGTATATCTAAAGGGGCCTCATCAACAGTTGAATGATGTGGTGGAGCATCAACAACTGCTCCTGAGACTGTATTACTTAGCTGCTCGCCTTTCCATTGCTGACCCCTTGGCGATATAGGATAAGCTTTGCCCTGTCAGTATACCTGCTGGTTCCTCCTGAAGTTTCTTGTTTTTCCTGAACTGAATAGAGGCAGACATTTTATCAATGTCTGAGAAAACACTATCGTATTGCATTTTAAAATCATGGAATACCACATCTTTAGTAATGAGCTCATCTAACTTTTTAATATCAGCATATAATACATCCATTGCTTTGGAATTATGTTTGATAAGTAATTCCATGAGTTCACAGCTATGTCTATCGAACATGGCTAACAATTCCTGATGTAATAATGAATGTTGCACCAAACTGGTGGGGTATTTCCATACAAGCAGGCCTTTAGGCACCTGCTGTAATTTAATGCATTCCTTAAAATAGATGTTCTCCTGGTGGAGCTTGCGATACCGGGTAAGTTTATCACGAAAATATCACAGGGCATTTTCCATAGGGGATGTTGTATCTTCTTGGTGGTTAGTGAAAGTCTCCTGTTGAAGCCAAGAGTCCAAGTGAAATGATGAACAGTAAGTGGACTGACAAACTTCTAAAGGCTGACCCATTCTCTGCAACTGTTGTTGCCCAGTTGGAATAGAATTATTACAAACTTGGGTATCACCACCCTGTAATATTCCAGGTATTCCATCACAAAACAAGGAAGAATTAGATGTAACCCATTGCTATGTGACTTGCTGCTTACTTAGCACTAAAATCACAGTCTTTGCTGGGCTGGCTGGCTTCCCTGTTGGAGTGGCTAACTGGCTGGCTGGCTGCTGGAGTGGCTAGCTGGCTGGCTGGCTGGTTGTTGGAGTGGCTAGCTAGCTGTCTGGCTGCTGGAATGGATAGCTGGCTGGCTGGTTGGCTGCTGGAGTGGCTAGCTGGCTGGGTGGCTGATAGAGTGGCTAGTTGGCTGTCTGGCTAGCTGGCTGATGGAGTATCTAGCTGGCTGGATACCTGGCTGTTGGAGTGGCTAGCTGTCTGGCTGCTGGAGTGACTAGCTGGCTGTCTGGCTACTGGAATGGCTAGATGGCTGGCTACTGGAGTGGCTGGTAGGCTGTCTGGCTGCTAGTGTGGCTAGCTATCTGGCTACCTGCTGGAGTGACTGGCTGGCTTCTGGAGTGGCTAGCTGGCTGGCTGGTTGTTGGAGTGGCTAGCTATCTGGCTGGCTAGGTGCTGGAGTGGGTATCTGCATATCTCTCAACCTCTTAGAGCAAGCAGTCTGGACAGAGACATATATAATGTGGGGACCGAGGCCCAAAAATAGGAACAATTTTTAAATATAGCTGTTACAAACTTGGAAAGTTAGTAGAATGGCAGGCTTTGCATCAGCATGAATTTTCTGAAGGGTATAATGTCTGAAAGTCAAATGATTATCATTAATTTCTGTCTTCAGTCCTCACTGATTTGCCATTGATTTGCCAGAAAACAAAAAATTTACAAAGAACAAGGCAAAAATATGAGGGAAAAATCTAGACATTCTGTGAAATTCTGGACAGTTGAGAGGTATGGTGGCTGAATGCATGGATGGATGAATGGATGGCTCACTTGGTTGGTTTGGTTTTTAGGAAAAAAAGACAAACCTCAGTCTTAGTTTTGTTAGCGGCTGTAGAAGCACTAAAAACAAACCGCTCTACAGCCACGATCTGTGTAGGGCTCTTCCTGCCCCAATCCCTACTCCCTTCATGAACTGCAGCCAATTACTGCATGATTTAAAACCCCTGGACCTAACAGTGGACAATCTGCCTGCAGGTCCAGGTTAGTGATGTAATCAAATTGCCATGAAAAAAAAAACAAAAGTTTGTGACTTTTCCATGGCAGTTTGGTGTGATTGAAAAGTGGGACTTTTAAAGTCCCACTGGTTTACAGAGCAGGCAATGGGATGAGGTAGTTCAACCCATGAGTGTGCCACTGATAAAGAAATGGGTGGCAACCTTGCATGTAGGACATATTGTTTAGGCCTTTTATCCCTTTAGCATGGTATCTCTGTGGACATTATAGCAGCATGTGCTTGGACAGGTACATGCCAAAGGAGGTATTATACTCATTTATTGGCCTAATGATGGCTAAATAAGGGGTGACAATGACATCTGTGCATCTAGACACAATCCATTTATTTATAAGTTGTGCAATATAGCAGGAATCTCTTATGACAACGGGCACATGTTGACTAAGAGTTAGGTCACTGTCCATATAAATTCAAAAATCGAGAACAACTGGGTCAACTGTTAGGAGCTAATGGCCAATGTGGTAGTTCCCTGAGGCAGATGATTTCCCAAAGGATGTAATAATGCATTTTTTGATATTTAGTTTCAGTCAATGATTTTTCACAAGTTATTTTATTTATGACAAACCTTCCTTCAAGATAGCTAAGTCATTTGGGGATTCAATGACTGTTCCTAGCTTGCAGTCATCTGCAAACTTAGTTAATATCCATACCCAAACTGACATGCAAAACCAACTCTAAGATGACATTTTAACACTCAATAGTTGGCTCTCCAACACAAAAATGTAGTTTTAATCTTCATAAAACAAAATCAATGATTTTTGGGACCCACCCCAAACCAGCAAAACACCTAAAGACCCTTAAAATAAAAAGTCAAATCAACCTTCTTGTGGAAATCACTATTACTTTCAAATACTTAGGGATATGGCTTGAACAGACATTAAACTTTCAACACCATATTCAAAGAACATAATAGCTCAAAAAACAACTACCTCCTTTACTGGGCCCCAGAAATCTCCAAATTTCTATCCTTTCCAGCAAGACCCTCCATAGGCTAAGTTATATTATTTGCCTTGACTAAATATGTACTATTACTAATAACCAATGCCTCTTAGAAAAACTCCACAACTCTACAAACACTCTCCAACAAAAGATATTGCTTTATATCATTATAATCAAAATAAGGATGTTACTGCATCTCCAGTGGAAAAAAATTGGATAGATACTGATAAAATCAATGAGTCAACCACTTACTTGGGTTCCCTAATCTTTAAACTCCTGCATCAAGATACCTCCTTGCTACTTTCCAGAAAAGTAATTTCTATAACCCCTATCTACAGTCTCAGGAGCCTATCCCTCTCAAGGCCAACACTTCAAATCCCTAAAGCCAAAGTACATGACACCATTCACAGCTTCTCTCTACTATCCCCTACCCTGTAGCATGCACTAAAGGATATTCCTACATACTCCAATTTCATGCTACTGTTAAAAGCATTCCTAGTGAAACAGAGGGAGTATAGATTCCCCAGCTTAGACATGTGACCTGAAAACTTCATTCATGCAGTCATCTGTCCTCAGCCCACCACATTCTCAATTCCTTTTGACTTCAGAACTGTATACATACATAAAAATCATGACTATCCCTCTACTCCTATGCCCTGTTACCCTCTCCATTACTCTTCCCCCATCACCCTCTTTTTCTTTTCATGTATCTGTGTGCATATATTTAGTTACGTGTACCTGTCTCTCACTCTGTCTCTCACTCTATCTTTATACCGTTGATTGTAACCATTGCCTTAAATACTTTTTACATATTGTAGTCTCTCTCTTTCTCTCTCTCTGTATATTGTTGATTGCAACCACTGTTTTCAATATTTTATGCATACTATATTTTCCTACCAGTTGTTTCTCCACAACCTGAGCTGGGCCTATAGTTGGTTATTGCTAATCAGTGCCCTTTATGGGAAAACAAACATAAATAAATAACTCCCAGTGGACTGTTTCCTGCTAGTGTAACTCAGTAACTGTGCTGTACCACCATGGTGGTAGACAGCCTTGACATGCAGTATAGTTGTTTATAGACTGTGCTGGTGTTGTATTTTTTTATTTCTTATATTGAGAATAGGTGGCCTACACTACTTAGACCCATTTTTTAGATTAACATTGCAACTGCTGCTTTATATGTATTGTAGTAATGAATGGGTTACAGTGGAAAGCATGTAACAAGTAAAGAGGTTGTCAGAGCTAGACTAATGAATAATGAAAACATGGAATGGGATGATTGGGAACAGAGGAAAAGGAAATGTTAGATGAAGAGACAAAATGAGAACAGATATAGTATAATAATAGATGTTACAGAGAAAACAGAAACATGATTAACATTAGCCACCGGAAGTGTAGCCAGTCAATGGAGGCCAAAGTTAAATTTAAAGGTAGTTTAGGAGAATAGAAGATGAGAAAACAAAAACATTCCATGGCACTCACTTATAAACGTAGTGCAAACATAGTTGCAGTGTTTCAGTGCATTGAGAATTTAAGAAACTCTAAATGTCTTAAGATTTTTTTAAGGAATTTGCAACCATAAAAATCAAGGTTAAATGCCCTATTACACCCTTCTGAATATCTAACATAGTTTTAAACTGGACAAATACTGACACATTTCTCACTTTAAGGGGTAGGCTAATCTGCCCCACAGCCTTGAAGCGCTGACTGGAGAAAGTTGTTTAAATCTTGTTTTTATAAGGTTCACCTTTAGCCAAACAATGATTGTTTCTTTTACACTGATATGACTGCAACAGGTAATTGTAATTGTAATATATAGAACTTAATTATGATAACATTTACAGATTAGAATCATAATATATAAAAAATCTGTAAACAGGTGAAGCTTCTAGAGTTTGTTTTTGTAAGTAAGCCTACTAGCACTGTAAGTCTTATAGAATTATTGGTCTACCCTCTCTAGTCTTTTTTATCCATAATGTAGTATAAAAAAGAATTTTAAGGTCTAACTAAAGTTTTTTTAAAATGGTAACATTATTTACTCCTTGAAACAGTAGTGCAGAGGACAACCTTGATAATTACAAAGCATCGTATTATGATGCAATTTATATTATTTTCAAAGTTCATTTTCTTACCCACAAAAACATCCATATATATTCAGTTAAAGCTACCTTAATGTTATTAGAGTGGATATTCTTTTATTACCAATTCTCATATATATCACACTATTTTTTTATTGAATGAAATATTATTTTAGATGTCCAGATATAGGTTAAATCTAAAAATTTTGAAAATTGTATCCATAATTTATACTGAAGATCACATGTCCCATTGTGCTAACATTAACAATCTTCCTAATCCCTACATGGTCTTTATTAGACAAATAAACCATATCCATATAAGACAGACATGGTACCAAGACCAAGCCATGTGGAATACCTCTGCCTACAAAATTACAATTTGAAAAAGAATCCTTTTCATCCTACATGTGTGTTTAAATAGCCAAAGTTTTGATAAAAAAATATGGTGTAACCATCAGTATCCAGTAAGACAAAGTAACTCAGTAGAGGTTGTTGAGTAAATTAATCTAAAACTTTGGTCATATTTAAATCAACATATGCTGATAGGCTAACCGGAATTGATGACATCGACTATGTTTATGTAGGGATTAATTAGGTAGATTAAAGAAGAATATCCTTATGTAAAACTATGCTGGAATACATCTAAGTTTGTCAACATGGCTGTTTAATAAACTAAGACTGGTTCTTTCAAAACATTTCTCAAAGAGAGAGGTCAAACTAAAGTATCCATTTTTTTGCCCTTGTTAGAATCAGTACTTTATTTTTTTTTCAAATATTTGCTACAAAACCAAATTCAAGACCCTTTTAACAGAAATATGTAATCAGGAAATTATATAATCATGAATCTCTAAAAGAAAATAACCAGTAATACTATCTGAACTGCCTGACACATCTATTTTCCCCTTTTAGGGACACAGTTATAGTTTTGTGAGTAATTGTTGAGCATTTGTCAGTTGTTGCATTGTGAACATTTTCTACATGACCAGTTGCAGCAATTCCTTCCTTAAAAGTGTGCCACAAAATAATTTATCTATCATACAGCTGTCTACAAAAGCAGTTACATCAAAATTGTAATAACATCTACTAATGATGTCACCCACAGTGGTTTGTCATACATATTTAAAAATGATTTTTATTGTCCACTTTGAGCAGTACTGTCTATCATAAACTGATTTTCATTGTCTAATCCTTCTTCTTACTGTAGACTTTATACATTAAGTGCCTATAGCTCAAAATTGTTGTTTCTTTCTTACCTTCTTGTTGGTACTTTTTTACCAACAAAAGTGTTTGTTGCTCTAAAGAAAGCTATTTCTACATTGTGTTTCAAAACTTAATTATGATATTGATGGTTTCACTGTAAAAGGCTGACCAGCACCTTTCTTCCTTCCATGCCCAGCTGTCCAAATAATTATTAATGTATGAGTAGTCTGTTTGATAATATTTTCTCATTAATGAATCATACTGTCCTTTCATCTTTGTAACAAAATCAAGTTCCCAGCATATTCCAAAGTGAGAAAAATTCACCAGCTCTGAGCATGATTACACATACGGGACCTGATAACGTAGGAGGTGATCCCAAAGAACCATTTAAAAGTAGGAGCAATAAGAAGACATGCTCTGCATGAGGAAAAACTTTAGCATGAGAGTCTGATGCCATAGACAACACAGCCATGTATTATCCTTTGCTTCAGGATTGGTACTTCAGTGCTTTTACAGATATTTATATTGCCATTTTGCAATTAGAGTCTTATATTCTGCTTAAAGTTGCATTTCAGTGCATTTCTGTTTACTTTGCTCCTACTTTTCCACTTTTCTTTGTATATGTCCTAACCTCCACTAAGATATTAAGCTAATGTTTCAGAAATTCAAACACATAGCTGTCTGCTTCTTGTAGCTTGATTTTTTTTTCTTCTAAACCTCAAATCCTTTTCCTATTGTGGTTTCAAAAGGCTGCAGTTCTGGCTTCTGTCCCTTATGGGAATCTGACTTACAAAGTCCCTCCTTCCCATCTTTCATTGCTATTGTCTGTTATGTAAGCTATTTATTCTTTAATACTGAATGCCCACCCAGCAAACCAGTATTGCTCTTGCGAAACCTGCTTTACTACAGATTGTTTCCTGTTTATTATCTCAAGAGTTCCCATCTGCTTGTCACCCTTGCCACACTCTGTGAGGGTCCCGAAGGGACAGATTCATAACCCAGAGGCTCCCTTCACTCTGGAATAAAATCCCAGTCCAGGTTAGGCAGAGTCCCTCATTGACTCTCTTCAAGAGGAATCTTGATGAGTAGATGGGAGATCGTAGGTTTACCACGGGTATCACTTCTGTGTCACTGTTAGACAGAGGCACAGTATACTAACCTCGAAAAAGGGCATAGCAAAATAAATTTAAAATGGGTGGCGAAAGCCAAACACACTCTGGCTAGGCTTATAAATGCCCTAGGGCAGATAGCCTAGTATGAACCTATGAACCTATGAATGAATCATGCTCTATCCTTGGGAGATAAGGTAACTAATTTGAGCACCGAGTAGCATAGAGCAGATAGTCTGAGTCTTAAGGAGCACTGCCCCTAGAATTTAATATTATATATAGCTTAGTGTAGTCTCTAGCCCCAAAAGCATCCTTATTCAGACCACTATTAACCCCTCATGTACTGCACCCTCGTAGTTTACCCAGTAAAGGACCTGACATCATGGATATGCACTTTTCCAATTTCTCTGCAGACAGTTTGGTGGATATGGGTATATTGAGACAATGTAATAATTGTGTAATGTTCACTGACAGTCATTTAATCCCAAAGAAATAAATACATTATACAAGAGATATATGTACACAATGTCTGTGGAGGCAAAACTCACACACAAACACTGATAAGAACAATCTGGTTGTCAGAAGCACACATGTTGCACCAGCCATATATAGTAGGCACCCCACATTTAGCTCTATTTATGCTGAGGCCCTTAAAATGCAATCTTCCCAAACCCCAAAGACCTCCCTAACATTCCACCTTAAAAATTATTCTCAACAAACTTGAAAACACTCAACAGTAACAATATCTAATACTGCACATACAGCTACACCCAGTGAATAATTGCTACAATATGAACAGAAGATGATTAACTTTAATAACTGGCTTAATTTTTGGTGTCATTTTAGGGAGATACACTATTTTTCAGCATGGAGGATGTAGATAAGAAACCACATTGTTTTGCCAAGGATGGTCTGCACCTTTCCCTCTAGGCTTTCAAATATTGTGTAAAACATTGTCCTCACCTATAGACCCTTTTTAGGCAATGCTAGCTTGATAAGCCTTCCAACATAGCAAAATCTACCCAAGGAAATCTAAAGACGTTATTGCTCAATGCCAGTAGTCTAAACAAGAAGCTCTTCTCCCTCCAAGTTCTCCTCACCTTGGAGAGTAGGGACATCTGTGAGTTACAGAGACATAGTTTAAAGCCACAGATGATACCCCAGCAGTGCAAGTCTTTAGTGCTTTTCACACATTTAGATTAGCAACTGCACAGACAGAGACTAAAGGACTAAGTGTGTCTGTCTAAATCAATAGCAAGCATGCACTGGAGTTCTTTCATGTTCAGATTACCACAGGTGAAGTCCCATATCATATCATAGAGAGTTATAGGTCACCCCTATGTCTTGTGAAACCCATAGCTCATATTTAGCCCTATAAGAAGCACACACCATTCAAACAAATACCATACTCATGGGGGATTTTAATTATCCCGCCATAAAATGGAAATCCTACATGACCCCAAATTTGCAGGCACAGAGATTCCTAGGCTTTGTAAACACAAACACCTTGGACCAGTTAGTTCAGACTCCTTCCAGAGGTACAAACATATCTGACTTAGTCCTCACAAATATGGGAGAATGCTGTCCCCCCAAGGTAAGACCACAAAGCAGTCTACTTCAAAAAAAGAATCAGTTCTGTAACCCTAACAAACCCTGTAATGGTTAGAAACTGCTCCAAGGCAAACCATCTTTTATTAAGTGATAACCTGTCAAAATTTCAAGCCCCTCAAAATCCAGATAACACAACAGCCTTAGTGGAATTATTCATAGAAGCACTGTACAACCATGTCAATTATTGCATAGAGGATGCTGTGCCTATGTTAGAAAACAAACCACCCTTGTGGAATCCAAAATTAAACAGGTTGTATAACAAAAGAAAAAAAAAATCATAGATAAAATTAGCTATAACACTAGTGTAATACTAAAAAAGATAAAAAAAACTCTCAACAAACTGAATAGATAACTAAAAGGACTAATTAAGTTCAGCAAAGCAAATTTTGAGGCATAGATAGCATCCGAGGCTAAGTACAACCATATGGCCTTCTTTAGCTATGTCAGAAATCTCAAAGGCAGCAGCCCAACAGGATATTAAACTTTTGGTAAATGGAGACACCTTCACAAAACTGGGAAATATAACAAATCTTTTGGCCGACAAATTCTGCTCGAATTTTATCCCTCTCTCACCTCTGCCTCTCCCCAGGAAATATATTCTAACATAACACTCACAGCTATTAGTAAATAGCAGGTTTTAGATGCATATCCAAGGCAAAGAATACAGCTTCAATGGGCCCTGATACGTAATATCTCAGAATGTCTCCTAAGTAGCCCAAAATATAACCTACCAGGGACACTAGAGTCACTATTCAACCATAGCCTCTGCACAGGCTTCCTACCATGTGAATGGAAGATTGCAATGGTAATTCCTCTTCACAAGGGCAGATCATAAATGGATCCCAGGAACTATAGATCCATCAGTCTGACAAGTATCATAAAAATCCAGTGAAGGAATTATCATGGAAATGATTAACGATGACATAGGAAACCTTCAGACACTGGACCCAGCCCAGTTAAATTTTGTCGAAGGGAGGCCATGCCTACTGACCCTGGTAGACATTGTCAGAAGGTCACCAAGGCAATGGATGATGAAAAACTGGTGTATATTGCCTACCTTGACATAGCTAAGACATTAGATACAATACCTCACTCAGGCATTGTAATTAGACTCATGGAATTAGGTATAAACACCAAAGAAACTCACTGAATAGCCAGCTGGCTCATAGACAGGACCCAAGAAGTTAGGATTGGAGAGACCAACTTCATAAAGAGGCTGGTCACCAATGGAGCACCCCAGGGTTCTGAGCTGGGTTCGCTCCTCTTTGGCATCTATTTTTTGTTAGTCAAGACCAATGTAGAGGGCCACTGGCTTACCAAGTGTGTAGATGATTGCAAGCTAGGAGCAATCATAGAACCCCTCCCCTTCCCAAGATACAAACGTCATACAGGAAGGTCTAACACAGACAAATGACTGGTGTGAAAGCCACAGCTTAAAACTCAGTGTCAGTAAATGCACAATAGTACTTTTTGGGAAGTTGGCCACTCAGAAAAACTATTTCATTCACAAAACACCACTAAAAGTAGACACAGTAATCAGGGATTCATGTAGATAGTAGCCAGACTTTTGAACATGTTTCTACAGTAGTAACAAAATCATTCTTTGTCATTCAACTTATAAGTAAGGGCATAGCATGAAACAAAAAAAGGAAATGAAGACGGCAACCAAAATACCAGAATGTCTTTATTAAGCACTTTCATCCACAGTACGCAGGAATTTTTCAGAATAAACTCCATATTAACCATACAGCATATATATAATCACATCTATCAATAATTAAATTCACAGCCCCTCCCTGCAATAAATTTCACCATAGAAACCAACAAGTTTGCCATCCCAGTATTAAAACTCATTCATTAAACACTACACACTAAAAGTCACAACCATACACACAAAAGCATATATGCTTATATATAAAAAAACCTATTTCTCTATACATCTACATTTCTTCACACAGATTTGATATTGAATAAAAAATACTTTATATGCACATACATATAAATGCACACATTATATATATATATATATATATATATATATATATATATATATATATATAGAAACACTTTATAACCTCGAATTACTGAAATGTCAAATTTCAGTATCTTGAAGATATAAAGTCGAATGTTAAAAATAGCAAAAGCCCATAATCGTGAATTTAAATATATGTCGAATTCGCGGTTATGACCTTATGCTGCGTAATGTCCGGGATTGTGTTTTGATGATGCGCGGTGGTGGATGTGGATGTAGGTGTTATGTCAGGTAAGTGTTTTCTAAGGGTTGTGAGTGGGAGTTAGAGTGCGTGTGAGTGTGCTGATGTGTTTGATGTGTGTGTGAGGGGTTGGAGAATGTGCATGTGTGAGTCGGCTTCTGTTTTGTGTTTGTGCGATCTCGGAGTTAGTATATATAAGTAGGGGGGTGTGGGGGGCTTGCCCCCCTGCTTATGTGTGTATAAGTTGTGTATGTATGTAGTTGTGTTTGTTTTTGTTGTGATGTGGGTGTTGTGGTGTATGTGTAGTATTGTGTGTGCGGTTGTTTCGGTGTTTTGACTTTCGCAGTTTTTTTGTGTCTGTGTTTTGTGGATTCGGTTTTATAGTCTCGAGATACTGAAATTCGACATTTCAGTAATTCGAGGTTATGAAGTGAATCCATATATATATATACATTACACGCATATACATATAAATACATATATATATATATATGTATATATGTATATATATATATATATATATATATATATATATATATATATATATATATACATATATACATAAATATGTGAATACAGTTGCACATTCCCATCTCAAATAATTCACCTCATAAAATATGTAGCCCTCAGTCTTAAAATACTACTTATGGACAAGGCTTCATTTAATCCAGGGGTAGTAGTGGCATTAGTTATCAGCTGCCACTTAAACTCTAAAAACTCTAAAAAATCATCACTAGGCCCTCCTGTCTGTTCTAAGTTAACCTGATCTACAACCACAAACCTAAATACATGGGAAGGATTCTACTCCACATGTTTAAATAACACAGTCCTGTCATCTCTTCTCTTAATATCATACAGATGTTGGTAAATTCTCTTAGTTAAGCTTAGCTTGGTCTTCCCAACATAAAATCCATTACAGGATTTGCAGAGGGCCAAGTACACTACCCGTTTACTCCTGCAATAAAATTTGTTAAATAATCTAATCTTCCCAAAACCTTCTACAAAAAACACCCCCCCTCTGCTATATAGGGACATTGGGAACAATGATCACATTTTATCATTCTTCCCCCTTGAGCCACCTTCCTAGGTCGTTCCAACAAATTTTTGAAACATAAATACTTTTACACAATAATGGGGTTCTCACCCACTATTTCCCCTGTATTATTCATCTATACTAAATATCCTTCAGTTCTTACTCACAATAGAGGTGAGCCCAACAAAATTACTATTAAATGTTAACACCAGGGCTCTTTCAAACTCCTGGGGATCAGTATTCCCTTGTCCCCTATCCAAGGCAATCATAGTCCCCCCTCTTAATAAAGGGACAAAATGACCCGTCCTTCTTTTTACATTTACTTCAGAGAAATTTTCAGCCAAAAAGGACTCAGGGTACCCTCCCACCATAAACATTTTCCTCAACTTGTCACTTTCGTTTAGAAATTTACCCTCATCAGTAACCATCCTGTCCAAGCATACACATTGGCCCTTAACAAAGGATTTTTTTTTTTGATGTAGAGGGTGCATATTATCAAAATGCAAAAAAGAATTAGAATAGGAAGGATTGCGATAAATGGTGGATTCAAAACATTTCAGTTACATGTTCTCTCTAATAGTTACATCTAAAAAAATAACCACATCCCCTTGTATATTAAAGATAAATCTTAAAAATTCAGAGGTCATGTTCAAGTAGTTAATAAACTCCATCAACCTTTCCTTACTATATCTCTACAAAAAAGATGACATCATCTAAATAACGCCTATAAAAAGCCCAACAACCTAGAGACTCTGAATTTAACAAAAAGTTTATTTCCCAATAAGCAAAGACCATGTTAACAAATTCTGGGGCACAAATCTCCCCCATAGCTACACCAGTCCTTTGCCTAAAAAATTGATTCTCAAAGACAAGGAAATCATTTTCAAGAACCATAGCCATGAAACACCTCAAAACTAAGGCCTTGTCCTTATCCATATCAGTATAACAACAAAGGTACACATAGAACCATTCTGTTTCCAATTTGTGTGGAATAACTGAATAAACGTCTTGAACATTCAGCGTAACAAATATCAAATCTCCACTAAAACTAATATTGGATATTTTTGATAAAAAATCCCATGAGTCCCTTAGTATATATTGACTATCCTTAAATATATTCTAGGTATAAAAATCAATATATTTAGCTACACAATAGGTCTTAGATGCTCTGGCATCAACTATAGGGTGCAATGGGGGAATTAACTAAATCTTTATTTAACTTTGGGATACCAAAAATAGTTGGGGTCTTAGGGTCAGGAACCGATACAAACTTAAAATCCTTTATAGTAATCTGATTATTAAGTAACATTTCTTCTAAGGTGAGATCTATCCCTTTATATGTTATGTGCATCTGGTTTATAGATGCCTCTTCATATGTGTCAGAGTACAACATAGTTAGCATTCTATTAATATAATGATTTGTATCCATGACCACTAAGCCCCTACCTTTATCTGGCTTCATAATTCTCACCTGCTTATTATTAAAGATCTGATTCAGTAACTCTCTTTCTTCCATATTCAGGTTTGACCCATCAGGAAAACTAATGTGAGATTTCAATAGTTCCCTGAATTCCATTTTGCAATTTTTTTCAAACAACGTAACCATAGGATGAGCAGGGGGGTTAAAAACACTAGTCTTTTTATATGGGGATACAAGAAACATTCATGCCTACTACCATTCATAAAGAAAAAGGCACAGTTCAACTTTCTTAAAAATAATTTAAACTGCAGCAATACATTATCAATTCTAGCTGTCCTAGTCGGGACAAAAGTCACCCATGCTCAAACAAATTTGCCCACAAGGTATTCACATCACAAACACTATAATTTATAAATTTTAAAATCACCCTGGTCATTACAAATAATCTTCAAGATCTGTTCATCCAATAATTCATTCTCCCTCTCCCCCTCACTCCCCCTCTGCCCCCCACTCAAACTCTGTTGGGGTACATGTTGAACCTGTTGTTGGTGAGGCTCCAGAGCCATTTGGTTGAAATATTTCCCCCCTCTCCTGTCCAGCAATCTCTGACACCTTCTCAAGGGGGGGGGGGCACTGTTCTAAAGGGATATCACCTCTAATATTTCCAGAATCAACAATCAAATCAGTCTCATTGAAAACAGACTGCCTAATATTGTCACTATCAGCCTGTTGAGGGTTAGTAGGTAAGTTTGTGTTACCAGGGGGTGGGGGGTAGACAACCCCATTTTCATAGTCTACTTTGTCCCTATTGATTTTTTTAATTTTCTCTCATGCAACAAACCAATATCCCCTTCAATTTTCATCAATAATGCATTGCATTGATCAATCCTACTTTCAAACTAAAAATCTTTATGTATACTAATATTTAATTTTTCAATATCAGGCAATAACACAGTCATTTGTCTATTATTGTCCCTTATAAGTACCTCTAACAATTCACTTCCATGCTGATCAAACAGTTTAATAAGTTCAGCATGTAATAATGAATCCTTTATAAGTCCGGTGGGATATTTCCATGATCATAATCCTTTTGGTATAATCCCCAAATGTAAACACTCTTTCAGATAGCTCACTTCAAGTTGCAGTTTCTTATATTTTCCTAAAAGACCAGAAAAATTCTTGAATTGCTTATCAAATGAGCCATATTTATCTACTTGAACCACTGATTCAGAATGCCAACTAAAACTAGCATTCAACATCTCCTGGAAATCACAGGAACCACCAGTCATGTTCATACTGTTAAAACCAACATCCGGGAGTGCAATACTAACAGGAGGACTCTCTCTGTCTTTGTGCTGGGTAATCACTGAAATAATACTTTCCTGGGAGGGAGACAAATTACACATAGCCTGGGAAGTACTGGGAAAATTAGATCTAATCTGGATAACTCGTTAAGACAGCTCGTTAATTAACAGAGTTAAATTCCTGATCGATGCCACAAACTCAGCTTGCATAGTTCTAAGTTAATTTAAAAGTGACCTGGTAGCATCTTCACTCCCTATATTAAACCAGAACAACAGCAAAGAGGGAGAAAAAAAAACATGAAACAACAAAAAAGGAAATGAAGATGGCAACCAATGTCCCAGAAATATCGTTATTAAGCGCTTTTGTCCACAGTATGCAGGACTTATTCAGAATAAACTTCATATTAACCATACAGCATATATGCAATCACATCCATCAATAATTAAATTCACAACTCCTCCCTGCAATATATATCATCATAGAAACCAAGAAGTTCACCCTCCCAGTATTAAAACCCATTCATTAAACACTACACACTACACGTTCAACTATACACATAAAAGCATATATGCTTGTGTATAAAAAGCATATTTCTACACACATCTACATTTCTTCACACAGATCTGATATCGGATAAAAAAAATCATACTCTATATATGTTGTTGTTGTTTGTCTTTCAGCTTTTAGGGGTCGCCACAGCGGAACTCCAGTCCGCTAATGATTGGCAGTTGTTTTTTTATGGTGTCAAGTTGCCAGCCCGACGCCCAACCTTCAACGAAGGCACACCCATTCAATGCATGTCTTTCGAACGCCCACTCAACCGCGGGGAGGACATGCAGACTCCACACAGAAGGCACTCCCAACCCAAGCCGAGAATCGAACGGGAGAACCTCTTGCATACTATATATATATATATATATATATATATATATATATATATATATATATATACATATACATATATATATATATATATATATATATACACACACACACACACACACACACATATATATATATATATATATATATATATATATATATATATATATATATATATATATATATATATATATATATATATATATATATATATATATATATATATATATATATATATATATATATAAATAAATATTACACGCATATACATATATATATATATATATATATATATATATATATATATATATATATGGATCCCTATCACAACACCGACACGCCGCAAACCTGACACCCAAAACACCAACACCAAAAGACTGAAAACGCAGAAAACCGACAACTCACAAAACCGAACACCATAACACTGACACCCAAAACACCGACACACAAAACGTAAACTACACATTGCACACAACTATACATGCACTAACCGTAACCCAAACCCTAACCCTAAGGTCCGACACTACCGCACACTTACCCTACCCGCACCCTAACCCGCCACTAAACCTACAGTCTGTCACTATCGCACACTTACCCTACCCGCACCCTAACCCTAACTCACTTAACCCGCCACTAAACCTAAAGTCCGTCACTATCGCACACTTACCCTACCCGCACCCTAACCCTAACTCACTTAACCCGCCCTTGAACCTAAACTCCGTCACTATCGCACTTACCTTACCCGCAACCTAAGTCCGACACTACTGCACACTCACCTTTCCCGCACCCTAACCCTAAATCCCTCACTATCTCACACTTACCTGTCCGCTCCCTAATGCTAAATCCCTCACTATCGCACACTTACCGACTCGCGCTCACACGTTGCCCATGTCGGTGTTTCGGCTGTCGGGATTTCACCTTGTCGATCATCTCTCTCGTCGGTCTTCTTGAGTCGGTCTTCTGAGCGTCGGTATTTTGGCGTGTCGATCAAGTCAAGGGGACCCACACACACACACACACACATATATATATATATATATATATATATATATATATATATATATATATATATATATATATGTTTATTTACAGATATACATAAATATGTGAATACACTTGCACATTCCCATCTTAAATAATTCACCTCATAAAATATGTAGCCCTCAGTCTTAAAATACTACTTATGGACAAGGCTTCATTTAATCCAGGGGTAGAAGTGGCATTAGTTATCAAAAATGCCCAATATTAGTTTTAGTGAGGATTTGATATTTGTTACGCTGGATGTTCAAGACCTTTATTTAGTTATTCTGCATGAATTGGGAACAGAATGGTTCTGAGTACCTTTCTTGTTATACTAATATGGCTAAGGACAAGGCCTTAGTTTTGAGGTGTTCTTAAAAATAATTTCTTTGTCTTTGAGAATCAATTTTTAGGCAAAGGACTGGTGTAGCTATGGGGGTGATTTGTGCCCCCAAATTTGCTAATGTGGTCCTTGCTTATTGGGAAGTAAATTTTGTGTTACATTCAGGGTTTCTTGGTTGTTGGCCCTTTTAAGGGCGTTATTTAGATGTTGTTTTTTTTTTTGTGGACAGACAGTAAGGAAAGGTTGATGGAGTTTGTTAACTTCTTGAACATGACCTTTGAATTTTTAAGAGTCACCTTTAATATACAAGGAGATGTGGTTATTTTTTTAGATGTAACTATTGGTTACAGGAGGGAGGAGTTGTGAATTTAATTATTGATGGATGTGATTTTATATATACATATATATAAATATGCTGTATGGTTGAGATGGAGTTTATTCTGAAGAAGTCCTGCATACTGTGGACAAAAGTGCATAATAAAGACATTTCTGGGATGTTGTTTGCCATCTTCATTTCCTTTTTAGTTGTTTTGTGGTTTGTTTTCTTCCTCTTTGCCATTGTTAAGGGCATAGCATCTAGGTCCAGGGAAGTCATCATGCCACTGTACTCCGCCTTCATCAGAAACATCACTGAGTATAATGTCCCCTTCAATATGTACCTGACCAGGCAAATGCAGCAACTGGAATGTCCACAGAGGTGCTTCACTAAAAAAATACAGGATGTAAACACAATGTTCAATGGAGATCACCTTGAAATCTTATTTCTGTACTCTCTTTCCTACAGGCTGATGAATGGCAATTTATGCCTCCCATGCAAGGCATCCTTGGATCCAGCTTTGATGGACCTTTTGCATATACACAAAAGGAACAGCACCAGAACTACTTGATGCTAAGAATTTAAACTTTGCTTGTGACTTAAATAAAACAGTTGCAGGGACTAGTATGTACCTCCGAGAATGCACGATCTCTGGAATAGGCTTCCCACCCATGTGAAACAGAGCCCTTCCCTAATTCTATTCAAGTGCTACCTGGTCCAGTAGATGGGGAGCTGAAAATTCACCCTGTTCTGATACCTATGTTTCTGATGGGTAGAGGCAGCCACTAAATCATAGCCTAACTAACAAACACACCTTAAAATAATCTGTAAGGCACAATAACTGATGGGATACATTTGGGTTGCATAGCTAGGCTTATAAAGGCCCCATTGGTTGTTAGACAAGTATACATTTATAAATCTTTGAATCTATGAACCTCTAAACAACTGCAATCACTTAATTGCAGCATTTAAACAATGATACCATTTTTAAGGTTGAAACCTCTACGAAGATACGGATCAGACCGACAGAGAGACCGAAAAACCTGTGCAGGTGAGGGTTTCTCATCTTAAGATTCCCTCGACTGAAAGCCCTCCGACTGATTTGTCGTTGGAAATAGGCCGGCCGCTCTCTGATTCCTATCTGAGGGATGGTTTCTGAATGAAAAGGGGGAAACGGAGTCTCATCTGGTTCAGGTAGGATGAAAAATACATTTCTTTTAATTTAATTTAATCTTGTCGTCAAGGTTTTATTTTTAGTTAAGGATGGGTAGGATTACTTGTTAAGATTATTTTGTTAGGATCACCCGTTAAGATAGTCCCATTTTATAGTAAGCCCTGTAAAATAATTTTGATACAGTCCTAAATACCTGAAAAAGAAAAAAAAAAAAAAAAGGGAAGGTAAAATAAGAAATCTAGGGGAAACATGGGTTCGAGTTGTTGCAAGTGTGAGAGTGATGCCTGTTTAAATGTTGATGCTAAGTATATGAAAGGTTTAAACAAAAATAATGTTAAATTTTTGAAAAAGTGGAAGTCGAGATATGATTTTGATGGTACACTGAATAAGAATGCCTGTGCAAAATTGGTTAGAGATTTGAAAAGAGATGCGGAACTAGAACTAAAAAAACAAAGACAATTGGGATTTCCCCAAGCACAAAAATGGTTAGAAGAGGCAAATAAACGAGCTATAAAAGAAAAACAGTGCCAGGAAAAAGAAAAAAATAAATCAAAAGGGATCACTGGTGCCAAGTGGAAAAGTAGCTTTATTTTTAGATAAGGAGGATGAGCATACAGTTTGTGCGGTACAAAGGCAGGCAACTGCCCCACCGTATGGGGAAATTACTGCTGCGGAACCTCCTCAATATCAGTCTGAAGATGTGGGATCTCTACAGCAGGGTGGGTTATTGGCTGCTCAAGGAAACATTGTGACCCCTCCAATTTACCCGCAAATTCCCGTAGTACCCAAGGTTGCTTTGCAACAGGTAGACCAACCTATGCAGTTAAGGTCGGGACCAGCAGGGCAAGGACGTTGGGCCATTAAACTTTCTGACCACTCAGAAGCCCTTCCCTTAATACAAGTTGCAAACCCACAAGCAGGGGATGTTGGACAAGAGCCAACTATTTTAGTTTATCGTCCCTGGGCTAGAGAGGATATAAAACGAGCTACGGATGGTATTCCTCATCCCAAGGTTAATTTTCAAAAGTTTTCTGAGGACATAGTTGGTATGCGTTTAAGTTATCATCTAAATGGTTTAGAAATAGAACAAGTAGTGCGACAAATCCTGGGTCCAGATTGAAACTTAGTTTGTGGTACTTGGACATGTAAAGCAGATGACGGCACTACATTAAAGCATAACTCTGCGGTGTTAGACACGCGAGTCACTGATCTGTTGAAGAGAATTTCTGATAAGTGGCGTCCAAGAGCAGATTGGACAGTAATAAATCAGTGCATCCAAAATGATGATGAATCTGTAGATCACTATATTGTAAGATCGACAGAAGTGTTCAATAACCATTGTGGAATGATGATTCCGCAGGATCAGACTACTGATAGTCCGTACGAACAGCAATTGAAAAACGCTTTTCTTAAAGGTTGTAAGGCTCCTATAAATAGTTTTATAACTAAGCATATGGTTGATCACAGAACATGTAGACTGCAACCTTTGTTTGAATATGCACGGCATGCTGAGCGACATTTCAATTTAAAAAAGAAAAAGAAAGTACAAGTGTTAGCAGTAGGGGATGATGGTGGTATATTTGTGGTACAGGACCAAAGGGGGCAAGAGCGCCGTGGTGGCGTACAAAGACGTGGGGGCCCAAAATGGGACATGTCGTATAAACAGGGTGAACATTCAGAGGAATATGAGGGGAGGTTAAAACGTGGAGAATGTTTTAAATGCGGTAGACGTGGGCACTTTGCTGCCGACTGCGAAGAGTGGCAACATCCCCCACAGCTTATGAACAAGGGCTCCGCATGACTATATGATAGTAAAGGAAGGCGCCAAATTCATTATTGTGATTATTGTAGAAAAGGAGAAAGCGAGAATGATTGTGATGATGATGAGGCAGACACTCTCTGCGATGAATGTCAGGATACCCAGGAAATTAAGGAAGGGTGGGATTGTGACTGTGAAGTCATAAACCTGGCACATTTGGGTATTGCTATGCATCTGGATCAAAAACCCATGATAGAGTTTTTGGTTGAGGGACAGAAAGTGGAGTTTTTATGTGATTCAGGTGCATCGTGTACACTTTTGGGTCCAGCAGTTCTACCCCCGAACTGCGAAACAGATGAGTTTGCCCTTGTGAAAGCAGCAAATGGAAAAATCTATAAGGAACCACTGTCTCATCCCCTATTGTTCACAGATCCACAAACAAACCAAACTGTTAGGTGTAGGGTAATTATATCGAAAGTTTGTCCAGTTAATTTGCTGGGAAGAGATTTGATGCATTTGTTTGGAATAGCGGCAATTCCCACACCTAAAGGCATTGAGGCGAAAAGGTTAGCGGATGGCTTGGTGGTACAAGGAGTACAAGATTTGTTTTACTGGTATAGCCAGGACTTGATTTCAAACGGGCCGGGGAGGGTTGATACAGATTTGATCAACCTAGCTTTAAGTAAATCTAGGAGCGGGTCACCGCGGGTTGCAGCGCACTTACATTGTACTATGTACTACAGACAGGCCCCTGGTCCGGATAAAGAATTTGAAAGAATTCTTTAGGCACAAATGTGCAAGGATAATTTTGAATGATATGTTCTGGGATAAGCAAGGTAATACAGTAGTGACCTGTACTTTGACCAAGGAAATGAGTTCTTTATATCGCTCAGGTTATAGCCCACATATTTCAATTACTAAAGCGGTGGGGACACATTGGGTAGATTTGGCGAAAAAGGTAACAAATTGGGACACAATGTCCGAAAGTCAGTTGAAGGATCAACAGATCCAGGTACAAAGATTAAATTGGGTGACTTGGGCACAACCAAGTGTGCACCTCAGGGATGACAAAACAGAAATGGCATGACAAATCCTCCTAACTCAAGAGGAAGATAGTGCGTTAAGTGCCTTACCTGTAGATTTATGGTCAAAAGGTAAAGGGGATGTAGGACTGATGAAAACAGCAAGTGAAGTTTGTATAACTCCAAAGTCAGGTTTTAGACCTCGTAAGCACCAATACCCACTAAGTAAACAAGCAGAGGAAGGAATTAAGCCAGTCATTGAGCAGCTAAAACAGGTAGGAATTCTTGTTGAATGCCCAGATTCTCCCTGCAATACTCCGTTGTTTCCTGTAAAGAAACTGGATGGGTCATGGAGGTTGGTTAAGGATTTACAAGCAGTTAATTCGGCTGTGATCCCAAGAGCACCGGTGGTCCGTGACCCCTATACATTACTTAATGATTTATTACCTCAGCACAGATATTTTTCTGTCATAGATATAAGCAATGCCTTTTTCTCCATACCACTACATAAGGAGAGTAGATTTTGGTTTGCATTCACTTATCAAGGTAAAAGATACACCTACACCAGATTGCCACAGGGCTATTGTGAGAGTCCGACAATATTCGCACAAGAAATGGCTGCAATTTAGCTCAGTTGTTCCCCAGAGGAAGCCAGGTTCTGTTGTATGTAGATGATATTTTGTTGGCCTCACCCACGCAGGAAAATTATAGAAAGGATACCCTTGCCCTTCTTAGTTTTTTAGCTGAGCAAGGACATAAGGTAAATAAAGAAAAGTTACAACTGTGGAAAGCACAAGTAAAGTACTTGGGTTATTTAATTTCGCAGGCAGGTAGACAATTGGAGAACAAAAGAAAACAAGCAATTTTTGAGGCACCTATGCCTATGACTAAGTGGGAGATGATGTCCTTTTTAGGTGTGACTAATTTTTGTAGAAGTTGGATCCCTAACTATGCTGAGGAAGTAGGGCCATTGACCGCACTGATCTATGATACTCTCATGGCGGCTAAGAATAATATACAGTGGACAAATAAGGCAATACAGACATTTATTAGAATTAAGCTATTGATAGCAGGATCCTCTGTTTTGGGTTTTCTGAACTATTCTAAGCCGTTTGTACAAATGGTTGATTGTAAGGGAGGATATATGACTTTGGTTCTGGTACAAGTACATGGGGATAAACAGAGGCCGATAGCTTTCTACTCCTCCAGATTAGATCCTGTTGCAAGGGCATTGCCGCATTGTGTTCAAGCTGTAGTGGCGGCCGCCATGCCAGTACAAGCCTCAGTATCATTAGTTTTGTTTCACCCATTACAATTGCGGGTTCCACATTCAGTAGCTACTATACTTTTGCAAGATAAGATAACCTTTTTATCTCGTAGTTGACATTTGTCATGTATGACAGTGCTGCTGACACAGCCTCATATGACCATAGAAAGATGTACTACTCTTAAACCGGCGACACGTTTGCCGACTCCAGAAGAAGGTACTCCACACATTTGTTTAGAGAGCATTCATGACAAAGTACTTCCCCGACCAGATTTAATGGATATTCCGTTGATAGATTCTGATCTCGTTTTGTTTGTAGACGGATCAGCAAAGAAAGACACTGTAGGAAAAACACTAGTAGGGTATGCTGTCACCACAGAAACTGAAGTTTTGGAGGCAAAAGGATTGTCAAACATTTATTCTGCACAGGCAGCTGAGTTGGTGGCTTTGACTCGAGCTTGTACCTTAGGGGAGGGTAAAAAAGTAACAATTTATACAGATAGTCAATATGCTTTCTCCACTGTACATGTTTTCACTCAACTATGGAAGAATAGGGGAATGGTTACTGTGACAGGCAAACCAATAAATCACAGAGATTTAATTTTACAGTTGTTAGATGCAGTGCAACTACCACTTCAGATAGCGATATGTAAATGTTCCGCACATACCAACAGAAAAGATCCTGTCTCCAGGGGAAATGCCCTTGCTGATATGGCTGCAAAAAAGGCAGCTCAAGAAAATGATTTGCTTTTATATGATAATGATTTGGAGCCCGGACACCTCTTAGACTTAGAGACACTAAAAGTAATGCAAACATTGACAACGCAGAAGGAAAAATGTCGTTGATTAAAATATGGCATCACTCAACAGAGTGGGTTGTATAGGGCATCAGATGGCAAAATGGTATTACCCTCAAACCTTTTAAGGTATGCGGCATTGGTTAGCCATGGACCTGCCCATGCAGGAGTACAGATGATGATTCAAATAGTGTCTAAGGTGTTTTGGTGTAAAGGGTTTTCAACTTATGCAAAGCAATTCTGTTTATCTTGTTTATTATGTGCAAAGTATCATGCTCAGGGGGGAGTTCAGGCATTCCCTACCCCTCCGTATCCATTCCACACACTCTGTATGGACTTTATTGAATTGACACCCTCAGAGGGAAAAAGGTTCTGTTTGGTCATTATTGATGCTTTTTCTAAATGGGTAGAAACTTTTCCAGTGAAGCATCCAAATGCACAAACAGTAGCAAAGCTTTTGACTACAGAAATAATTCCCCGATTTGGCCTACCAAGATGCATTTACAGTGATAATGGGTCTCATTTTGTTAACCAGATTGTTCAGAAATTGGGTCAAGTGTTTCAAATTGATCTCAAAAATCATTGTGCTTACCATCCCCAATCAGCTGGACTGGTGGAAAGACACAACGGTGTCTTGAAGAGCAAACTCCGCAAACTAATGGCAGAAACACATAGGTCATGGACTGCGTGCCTTCCGTTGGCACTCTTGTACATGCGAATCTCACCTTCCTACAAAGGACTTACACCATCTGAACTTTTGTTTGGGAGACCATATTACGTCCTGCAGTGGCAAGGATTGTTGCCAGCGGAACGTGAGGGGGGTGAGGATCTAGCAGATTATGTGAAGAACCTGCTAAATGTCAAATCTCTTGTAATCAATGACTCCTTTGCAGATTCCAGAAATGAAACCTTGTTAAGCGTGGCACCCGGGGACTGGGTGTGGATCCGAATTGTGAAGAGAAAGAATTGGTCATCCCCCAGGTGGGAAGGCCCATACCAAGTACTTATCTTGACACCTACAGCTGTAAAGATCGCTGAGAGGACTTCGTGGATTCATATCACCCACTGTAAAAAAACTCAAGGCTCTTCCTTTTGCCATTGATATTGGTCAAACTCCACCGGACCTCTGAGCGCAAAGTCTGGCTACAAAGGGGGATTAGCCCAATAGGGGTTAGTTCATCTCAAACCCAGTGAAGAAACCAATGGCACGAGGTAGTCCTTAGGGAGGATGGCCATGCTCAACTGGTGCTTGAACTGTTACATGATGATGATTTTGGTGGCAAAAGTAAATATGTCCATACGAAAAGGAACAGTTGCAAGAGAAAAAGGAATGATGGTGCTGCAAGCGCAAACAGGTGTTACTACTGTGTTTAAGGTGAAACCTTGTGAAGGAATTTTGGACTGTTCTAAATGGAATAATAATAATTTCTTGACTCGTGCAAAATACTTGTGCAATTGAGACTGTACATCCTGGTCAAGTGTTTGGTGGTCAACAGATGTGAATGGATGGGAAACAAGTGGTGCAGTGATACCAGAGAAAGATAAAAGCAGGCAACAAAGAATAAAAATTGCGCATTTCCAAGGTACCGGAGTAGTTACTATAACCATTGTGTCACCACAAGAAAGTGATTCAGGAGTTTATGGAATCAGAGTGTCTCTTCCAACTAAAACTAATCCTTTGGGGACCTTCCAACTTAAAGTACAAAGCCTTAAGAATGCTACAAATAAAGCAGATTTTGCCTTCACAAAAGAAGAACAATTGTTACGCGAGACGGGATTCGTACACCATAATGAATGGTTATCCTGGGTTAGATATAGTACCCGAGAAGCACATCGTGAGAACTGTATTTCTTGTGCTGAAGGTAAACAGCAATTAGCAACAGTCCCTTTGATGCAAGATGAAGGTAACCTAATGTGTCTGTTGAAATTATTCTTCAACAAAACTGAAGATAAATGCAAAGATGAAACTCAGCGTTTTCCGGTCATAAGCAAAGTTGAGAAACAGCCTGCAGCGATTTCCTATCCAGGTTCGTATATGTGCATTTCTAAAAATGGCACAGGGAAAAATCATGGCAATATGGGACAGAACTATTGCAATGTTACTGTGAATGGCAATGGGAATCCATTTCTGGAGAACCAAACTCATAGTTTAGCAGACGTATAGTGGTTATGTGGAGACAACAAACTCAGATCAAGGCTTACGATTCCCTGGAAGGGAACTTGTGCACTTGTAAAGTTAATTCTGACATTCTACATTTTCCCAGTTCCAGCAAGCAATTTCGTAAGTGAACTTGAAATAAAGCTGAAGTGGTTGAGTAGGAGAAAAAGAGAGGCACCGAAGCAATCTTTCGATAACGGTGTCTGCATCGATAGCATTGGCGTACCAAGATGCGTATCTGATGAATACAAAGCAATAAACCAAATAGCAGCTGGTTTTACATCCATCTTTGTCTGGATTCAACCTAATAAGAATGTGGACTGGATCAACTACATTTACTATAACCAGCAGCGTTTTGTGAACTATACCAAAGATGCATTGAAAGGAATTGCTGAACAACTGGAGGCCACTTCACAGGTGGCATGGCAGAATCGAATTGCGTTGGATATGCTCCTGGCCAAAGAAGGAGGAGTTTGCAAGATGTTTGGGACTTTCTGTTGTACATATATTCCAAACAACACTGCGCCTGATGGAAGTATCACTCGAGCTTTGAAAGGTTTGGAAATGTTAACCAAAGAATTGGCAGAGAACTCTGGGGTAAATAATCCCTTTACAGATTTTCTACAAACATGGTTTGGAAAATTGAGTCATCTCATCAGCAGTTTCCTGGTGTCCATTGGAGTCACTGTGGCTATCGTGGTGGTATGTGGTTGTTGTTGTATACCCTGTATCAGAGGTCTTCTACAAAGACTGGTTGATACTGCTGTTATGAAGACGATGTACCAGCAATTGCAACAGACTGGTGAAAGTGAATACATAGAAATGTGACTTTTTGCAAATGTTTTTGAAGTTTAAAAATTTATCTTGCAAATGAAGTAATGTATGCAAAGAAAAACTTAGTTTTTACCATATATTGCTGAAATAAAAGACAAATAAAAGTGTTTTCAGGGGGGAAATGTTAAGAGAAAAAGTTTTAAAAACATACTGTTATTTGTCTTTTTCCTGTTCTTGCAAAGTGAACATGTTATTTGTTGGGATATGCCTATCAAAGATGGGCCTCATCTGTGAACAAAATGTAGCATTGCTTATGAACCTGAATGATATCTGTTTTCTGCATTTCAGAAAAAAGAGATTTGGTTATAGCTCAGTGAAGCTTGGGATAAGGACGCACGGCCGAGTAAGAGTTAATTTACTGGGGCAGGCTGTGTGTCCTGGAAAATTTGAGCTACCATTGTTGAATTGAACATTCTGTACTTCTTGAGCATTCTGTACTAGCTGTGGGTTTGAGATAATTTGTGATAAACATGTTTACCCTATATGTTTTTCATAACCAACTGTCAATGGTCAGAAATGTAACAAAAAGTTGTTTTGCTTGCAGTATAAAAGTTGATGTCAGTAAACAAGTTGATCAGATCAGAGGAGATCAGATCAGTCCAGACCAGACATCTTGGCCAACATGCTGTGTAATCTGGTTAGCTGCTAATAAAGGAAAATTCATCACCTGAGGCAGATGCGACTCGTTTGAATTTTTTTCTTCTGATATATATATCTATATATATCTCTCTCTCTATATATATATATATATATATATATATATATATATACATTTTATATATATATATATATATATATATATATATATATATATATATATATATATATATATATATATATATATATATATACAAATATTACACGCATATACATACATACATATATATATATATATATATATATATATATATATATATATATATATGTTTATTTACAGATATACATAAATATGTGAATACACTTGCACATTCCCATCTTAAATAATTCACCTCATAAAATATGTAGCCGTCAGTAATAAAATACTACTTATGGACAAGGCTTCATTTAATCCAGGGGTAGAAGTGGCATTAGTTATCAAAAATGCCCAATATTAGTTTTAGTGAGGATTTGATATTTGTTACGCTGGATGTTCAAGACCTTTATTTAGTTATTCTGCATGAATTGGGAACAGAATGGTTCTGAGTACCTTTCTTGTTATACTAATATGGCTAAGGACAAGGCCTTAGTTTTGAGGTGTTCTTAAAAATAATTTCTTTGTCTTTGAGAATCAATTTTTAGGCAAAGGACTGGTGTAGCTATGGGGGTGATTTGTGCCCCCAAATTTGCTAATGTGGTCCTTGCTTATTGGGAAGTAAATTTTGTGTTACATTCAGAGTTTCTTGGTTGTTGGCCCTTTTAAGGGCGTTATTTAGATGTTTTTTTTTTTTTTTTGTGAACAGACAGTAAGGAAAGGTTGATGGAGTTTGTTAACTTCTTGAACATGACCTCTGAATTTTTAAGAGTCACTTTTAATATACAAGGAGATGTGGTTATTTTTTTAGATGTAACTATTGGTTACAGGAGGGAGGAGTTGTGAATTTAATTATTGATGGACGTGATTTTATATATACATATATATAAATATGCTGTATGGTTGAGATGGAGTTTATTCTGAAGAAGTCCTGTATACTGTGGACAAAAGTGCATAATAAAGACATTTCTGGGACGTTGTTTGCCATCTTCATTTCCTTTTTAGTTGTTTTGTGGTTTGTTTTCTTCCTCTTTGCCATTGTTAAGGGCATAGCATCTAGGTCCAGGGAAGTCATCATGCCACTGTACTCCACCTTGATCAGAAACATCACTGAGTATAACGTCCCCTTCAATATGTACCTGACCAGGCAAATGCAGCAACTGGAATGTCCACAGAGGTGCTTCACTAAAAAAATACAGGATGGAAACACAATGTTCAATGGAGATCACCTTGAAATCTTATTTTTGTACTCTCTTTCCTACAGGCTGATGAATGGCAATTTATGCCTGCCATGCAAGGCATCATTGGATCCAGCTTTGATGGACCTTTTGCATATACACAAAAGGAACAGCACCAGAACTACTTGATGCTAAGAATTTAAACTTTGCTTGTGACTTAAATAAAACAGTTGCAGGGACTAGTATGTACCTCCGAGAATGCACGATCTCTGGAATAGGCTTCCCACCCATGTGAAACAGAGCCCTTCAATAATTCTATTCAAGTGCAACCTGGGCCAGTAGATGGGGAGCTGAAAATTCACCCTGTTCTGATACCTATGTTTCTGATGGGTAGAGGCAGCCACTAAATCATAGCCTAACTAACAAACACACCTTAAAATAATCTGTAAGGCACAATAACTGATGGGATACATTTGGGTTGCATAGCTAGGCTTATAAAGGACCCATTGGTTGTTAGACAAGTATACATTTATAAATCTATGAATCTATGAACCTCTAAACAACTGCAATCACTTAATTGCAGCATTTAAAAAATGATACCATTTTTAAGGTTGAAACAAGGTATTATGTAGACACCCAATAACCCATTCCTACCTTTAAAAGAATAGAATAGTGCAACAGTTTATAAGTTGCCATTAAGCAACCATTATCAAAACTGTAATTGCTTAAAGACAGCTTGTAAACTACAAACTGTTCACTCTCCTGACAAGTTAGTGCCTAGGGCAACAGCCACCTCTGTCCCACCCTGTCTACGTGGTTTTTTTTTGTGTGTGAGTACTGGAAGGATAATAAAGTAAATAAATAGACTGTGGACAAAAAGGAGTTCTAAAATTCTGGAGTTTAGTATGCAAATGTCTTACAACTAGAGTAATGGGAACACTGAAGAATAAAGAAAGAAGCAGTATTGTTGGAGTACAAGCAATATAAGACTGAAATGGTGTAGTGACAGTCCCCGAGTGATTTCTTTTAATGGTACTGTAGTCCCCCCAAAGCTCTGTTACTTCTGTGATTCAGTATTTGGTATACATTATTTCTACCATACTACCAGGTTTTTGACCTTTTAATAATGTGTTCTTTTTAGGTATTGTCTTATTTTGTCAAAAGTCTGATATATTGGCAGGCAGTGGGGGCAAAATATCACAAAGTAGAAAAAACGTATGGCATCCATAACTTCAGAATAGCCTGTATCTAGTATGCATCTAGCAATTAGTGCAGTGGATTGATGCTATGAGTTGTTGATTCCTGTTGTCTAGGGTTTGATTCTGTCAGCCTTCCTTTACCTGCTGTTTGACTTTGTGCAAGTCATGTAAGTAGACAATACCTTGAGGTAACTGGAAATTTGAGCTATACTCCTTAATTGTCTCCTAGACTGCATGCCTAGTAAATACATGTTAACACTGTAAACCACACAGTGTGGTGATTGCTGTTTCTCAGATGGCCACTAACTTTGAGACTTGAGTTTCTCTTTCTCCTTCATTTCACATTTAAGAACACCAAATCCAGTATTCTGTTTCTGAAGTGCGTTCTTCTATTAGCTGTGCTTGGCTGTTCTTATAGGGCATCAAAATAATCATGTTTTTAAATGTGACTTCATCACCAATACTCCATATAATAGCTGGTGGCACACAGGTGTCCATTCAACAAGCTCACCTCTTGTCTGACATGAAATAATACATATTCTGTGATTCCTCTGTCCTTTTTCACATTCAAGAACGAAGTTTGTATACAGTAGCATTGTAAACTGTGCTGCTATATTCATTCACCTGTATGGCCACCAGTCCCAGCTCTCCTTATTCATTCACTTCTTTTCTTGCTTTCACTGAATCTCTTGTATGATGTGTTTCAGTTAATTCGTATCTGTCCGCCCCATCTCTCCTATAGTCTCTACAGTCTGTTGCCTGGATTTCCAGTCCTTGTTTTATTGTGTGAGTTTCTGTCACTGGCACAAATGGACACTACTCTTTCTTCAAATATATCCAGTCAGACAACTGTCTGTTTAGAATTTTCTATTACCTTACCTTTGCATTTTCTTTATTTTCTAGAATTTCCCTTTTCCTTTCATGTGCCCTCCTGCCTGAATACTTTAAATTCTGTCGCTGACAGTATGTAAACCTACTGCTCATGGGTTCTAGTCCTATTAATAGACAGATGCCAAACATCATGCTACTAGAGTCCTCTGCCACTGATATTCTGAGTAATCAATAAAACAAAGAACTGAGGACTATGACTAACAACGAACAAGTTGTTGCACAATGTGATGTCAGGAGCTATAATTTAATGCATGCGTTCATTGGAAACGAAGTAGCACCTGGAGTATAACGATATCTGTTACTCATGTAAATCCCCTCAGTAATTCATCAAAGTCCTGCTTTAAAGTCATGGTTGCTTCCTCAGTGAAGTCATTTGTCCCTATATGTAAAGCAACATCTGGGTTTCTATGTCATGTAGCTCATTTCCTATGTCTGTGAATATAATTTTAGCTCCTCTCAGACATAACAAGAAACACATTTCCCTACCTCCCTGTCCCCTTTCTTTCCCAGCATTAGCTTCAGAACAGCTAGATACAAGTTTCCTTGTGAGGTTCCCTGCCACCTCCCATAAGTATTCACTGAGGATGATGCCAGCATACTTCATGTACTCAATGTAAATGCCTCCATAGAGGAATCAGTGTGTGCTAGTACAGAGTAAGAGATGTGGAGAAGTACAGATGGTAATATGTGCCATCGTTCGACTATCCTCAATCCCCCCCAGATCCAGGTGTAGAGTAGATGCTACTCTCATCATCTTGTATGACAAAAGAAATAACTATCTCCAGCTTTAAATGAGACAGATACTAGACCTTGAATAGTGGCTATGCCTGTATGAAGATTGGCAAGTTTCCATAAGAATACATTTCCTTTAAACCTCCAGACTGCTTTTTGGTATTGGTATTGGTAATAGGTTCATAGGTGTGTACTAGACAAATGGCCCTGGAGCCTTTACAAGCCTAGCCCATAGGATTACCCTGACATCATGCCACCCGACCTTAGTACCCAGTGCCTCTGTCAAGTACAGCCACTGGAGGGATCCCCAGGGTGAATTTTCTATATAGGTTCATAGGTATGTACTAGGCGAATGGCCCTAGAGCCTTTACAAGCCTAGCCCATAGGATTACCCTGGCATAGCACAGAAAGTAAAGGCTAGAACAAGGAAACAGTACATGAGTCAAGTCTCCTGCTGTGAGCTGTCAATCACAGCAGGTAACAGATCAAATTACCCTTAGCACTTTGACAACTAGGGAAGTTAGGTGTGAAGGGGGATGGAGGTATGAAGGGGGATGGGATATGAGTCAAACTAGTAGAATTCAGGCTTCAAAAAGACTGCAGTTTAGCCATTCTAAAAAGAAGCAGCAGTAAAAAGTACTTTGAAAGTCTGTTCTGTGGAAGTTGCACTGTTTGTGTTTTAAGTAGTCACTGAACAGCATGAAATATTACTTAAAACAGATTGAAAGACAGCAGTGTATGCATGTAAAATCAATGCAGTTACAGGAGCTTTAGGAAAAAAGAAGCCTGCATGATGTAAGTTTTTACAGGTAAGCACTGCATTGTGGGATACCTAGAGGCAGACTAAATGATTATTTCAAGATGCCGGATCCCATGTGGTCAGACTGAGAAATTACTTATATAAATATTTAAAAACCTGAGTGGTGTTAAAATGTATGAAACACCAAACCATGATGAAATAAGCATAAGTTCATAGGTAGGTACTAGGCTATCTGCCCGAAGGTATTTATAAGCCTACCCGTAATGTGTTGGCTTTCACCGCCCCCTTAGATTAGTTCCCTGTGCCTCTGTCCAGCAGAGCCATTGAAGTGATCCCTGGGGTAAACTTTCTGTTTCCCATCCACTCGTCAAGGTTTCTCTTGAAGAGGGTTAGCGAGGAGCTCTGCCTAATGTAGATTGGAATCTTGTTCCAGAGCATGGGAAGTCTCTGGGACAGGAATCTATCCCTCCAGTATGTCCTATTTATTGTTGTGGTGAGGTTTAGATCCCTGGAGCATGTCGCTCGAGGGGATATGGTTTTCTTTAGGTGGAGCATGCCCATCAATTCTGGGCTGGACATGGCCTTGTATGTCAGGCAGAGATCACCTCTGAGTAGGTGGTATGCAACTGAGTACAGCTGGAGTTTCTTCAGTCGAGCTGCATAGGGCATCTGCTTGAGGCCAGTGATCCTCTTGGTGAAGTACTTCTGTGGTCTTTCCAGTTGTTGCAGGTGTCTTGTAAGCTACATCCCAAATGGGGCATTGTACTCTATGATGCATCTGATGAGTGATGTGTAGAGGGTCCCAATGACCTCTTTCGATCTGGATGCAAACCTTTTTGTGATTAGGTGGGCCACATAGAAGGATTTTCTAACCACTTTGGTATTGTGATTATCAAAGGAATGGTTGCTATCTACTTGGATCCCCAAATCCCTTATTACGTCTTCCGTATTTAGGGGGCGACCACCTATGTGGTAGTTTGTGGGTACTTTGTTTTTTCCAAAGGGGATGACTATGCACTTTTTGGCGTTTAGCTTGAGGCCATGGTTTTGACACCAGGTATCTGTCTCAGTGAGATCCTTTTGGAGGATGCCTGTGTCAGCCAGAGAGTCAATTATAGCCCCTAGTTTGCAGTCGTCTGTGAACTTGGTCAGCCATAGTCCTCCTGTGCTTGCCTGTACCTCTGAGAAGTATATGCAGAACAGGAGGAGTCCTAGGACTGAGGCCTGGGGAACGCCACTTGTAACCGGTTTAGAGTCAGACCTAGCTCCTGCAACTCTTACCATGTGGGTTCTGTCCATGAGCCAGTTGGCAACCCATCTCATGATGTAGGGGGTTATGTTCAGGCTGGTGAGTTTGTCTATAATACCTCAGTGGGGAATGGTGTTGAAGGCCTTAGCGAGGTCTAGGTAGGCTGTGTCGACCACCTTTCCCTTGTCTATAGCCTTGGTAACTGTCTCAAAGAAGTCCACCAGGTTTAGGAGGCATGATCTGCCCTTAACAAAACTGAACTGGGTAGGGTCCAGTGTTTGGAGGTTCCCAATGTCTCTGTTAATGAGATCCATGATGATGCATTCCGTAGCTTTGTAGACCAAGCTAGTCAGGCTTATAGGGTGATAGTTCCGGGGGTCCGCTGTGGCTCCAACTTTGTGGACCGGAATAATTGTTGCTGTGTGCCATTCTGTGGGCAAGTAGCCTGTGGAGAGGCTGAGTTTAAACAGTATGTTTAGGTGAGGGGTTAGTTCATCTTTGAGCTAGTGTAGGATGCAGCCTGGGACACTGTCCGCTCCCATTGATGCTGTGTTTTTGGCTTTGGAGAGGGCTGTTTTAACCTGAGTGTCTGTGATTTCAGGGTCACTACATTCTTCTGGTATAGATGTTGGCTATATCGGTTGGTTCAGTGTATTTTGTGCCATTCTGCAGTAACTCCGAGCAGATCTGAGAATTGCCACTTAGATTCTTGACATATTTTAAGAATGCCTTGTGGTTATCTTTGGAGTCCATGGCAATTTTTCTTTCGAAGCTAGCTTTGGATGATTTTATGAGGGAATGTAGTTTCTTGCTGATACTGATCAGGGATATATTCCCTTCTTGGGATTTTATTCTTTTCTGTACTAGTTTCCTCCTTCTATTGTATAGCTTTGTTTATGGCAGGGGTCCACCAGACTGGTTTCCTTTTCTTGGAGAAGTGAGTCTTGGTTTTGTTTGGGATAGCACGATCCATGCATTCTTGTAGGTACCCGTAGAGTGCATTAGTAAAGGATTTTGTAGCTTGAACAGTGTTATTCTTTAGCATGGAGGCTTTGAAACTTCCCACCTCAGTCTTAAGTAACGTGAAGTCTGCTTTTGAAAAGTTTTTCATGGTGGTTTCTTTGACCGGGGGTGGTGGCGGAATGTGGATATCCAGAGTGATTCATTTATGGTCAGATAAAACCAGCAAGGGGTTTATCTCTGGTGTGGAACACTGGTCACCCATGTTGGTGATGACCAGGTCCAATATGTTGTCACCTCTGGTGGGGGTGTTGACCAGTTGATCCAGGGTGTTTGAGTTTATAAATTCTAGGAAATGTTGGGCAAGGGAGTTTGTACTTGAGTAGTTCTCCCAGTTAATGTTTGGGTAATTGAAATCACCCAATAGCAGGGTGTTTGGCAGGATCTTTATGTTTCCCAGTGTTTCCAGGAATGCGGAGTGGGGGTCCTGGGACATGGTGGGTGATCTGTAGCAAGCTATAATTTGAATAGCAGTTTTGTCCGTTGTTAGTTGCACGTGGATGAACTCTGAAGCATCGTGCTATGCCACTAACCTGGAGGTGTGGGTATCCTTGATGAATATGGATACTCCCCTGCCTTTTGTACTTCAATTTGAGTTTTGTGGCCGAAATGTATGGTATGAGTTGTAGCCTGGTAGTGCTGGGGTGCTCTATGGAGCCTTAAACCAGGTTTCTGTTACTGCACATATATCAATTTTCTCCATACTGAGGAGTGCCTCGAGTGCATGCATTTTGAGGTTTAGACTTCTGGCATTGAGTAGCATTACCCTCAGTTTTTTGTTACTTGTGCTATTTATGACGGTGGGTTTGTCTTTTGAGCCTTGCCTAAAAAAGGCACTATGGGGTGGCAAGAGCCTTGGCCAGTATTCTAAAGCCTAAGGGTGACAGGTGCAAGCTGTCTCTAGCAAAGCAGCATGGCTTGTCAAGCATGTCATCCCAGGCTGACAGACACTGGATCCCCTTTGAATGACACCAGAAGCTTAGCCAATTGTTGAAATTGATAATTTTTTTCTCTATACTGTGGTATAATTCTTGGTGAGGGCAGGATGCTACTCAGGGTCAGGATCATACTGGCCTGGGCTATGTGATCAGATAGCTCCTCCATGTCTCTTTTCATGTAGTCCAGGGAGGTATGGCTCAGGTCATTCACACCAACATGGACAATGACAGAGTCATATTTGTACTTGTTCTGGAGTGACCTGAGTGCTTGTGTTATGTGGCGGATCCTGGCACCCGACAGGCAGCTAACAGTAACCTTCTCTTTGTTCAGCCTAGTGAGTGGGACATCAGTGTGCCTGATTATAGAGTCACCTATTACTAGTGTGTTGGGTATGTTATTTTGCTTAAGGGCTGTGATTGCATGGCACATTGGTTTTATGAAGTATGTGTTTCATGGTTTGTGTTGGGGGGTGGAGGTTGCTTGGATGTCAGCTTTGGAGGTCTCTGTTGCTTTTGCAGATTTTTATTTAGAGCCTCCAAGTATGTTTTCATGTATTTATGTGTGTTTTTTGCCGGTGCTGGTTTCATAAGTCTATGTGAGACTCATGGTGTGATGCAAGTAATTCCCTTCTCCTTTTGACTGCCTGGTCCAGTCTTGGTTAAGAGAGCTTAGCCTCCAGTTTGGCTGTATAATTGCATCTTTTGCATGTATTAGTGTTTGGTGGAAGGAGGAGAGGGTTGTCTGTGTATATGAGGCAATTGTAACATTGCCTCAAAATGCCCAGATTCACCAGTTGGACCAGAGAGTACACCTGAGACTGCCCTTTGGACATGCCTGGATAGGTAAAGTGAACTGTTTTACTGATTAGCTGCTTAGGTCAAATAGAGAGCCTTGTCCTTCTCTACAGTATAGGGGGGTCTAGTGCTAAGGTTTATTAGTGCTTGCTATGAGTTTTGAGCAAGTGCCGGGATGAGATGTGAATGGTTTGAGTGCTTAAGTTGAAAGTTTGTCTAGTTCCAAGGGAAAAATTGAAAAGTAGACCTTGTGGAGCCGGGAATAGTTATACCCTAGCTAACCGATGCTGCCTGGCGTGCAAAACCGCGCAAATGCGGGTTTTATATCAGGGAAATGAAAGAGGTAGAAATTAGCCCAAAATGGCCAATAAACTACTAATTTCTGGGCTGAAACCATTCCTCCAGTGACAGATAGGCTGCTCAAAGCTCCCCTCTCTCACAGGTGAACAGAGAAACTTCCTTCTATCCAAGTAAGGTATGGGCAAACACAAAAACTTCATCATTGGCCTTGGTTTTCATCAAACATAGAAACTTGTAACACAGCCCTGAATTTAGCACTAACCTGAAAACTTGACTATACTAGCTTAGAAAGGCGGGAAAACAAGTTTTTTTTTTTTTTGTTTTTTTTTCAGAAAATAAAACAGATACAATCAAAAAAACACTTTAAATGCACAGAAATGGCTATTACACTTGAGTGTGTAGCCCACAACAGTTAAACAGGTAATTTAAACACAAAAACAACTTTGTTAAAGTGCAGGTGGTAAAATAAGTACAGTATGTAGCTGAAACAAGTTTTTTAAATCACAGAAACTCTAGAAAATCAGCGTTTTAGGAGGAATTAGCTAAAAGCAGCAAGAAAATGCAGAAAAATTATACTTAATCACTCCAAGGTCTCTCTTTTGTCTCTCTGCTGCTGTAGAACTCTGCAGGGCACCAGGCAGGAGCTTGCTGAGCTGTATACTAGTGCAAAAACCTCACAAATGCAGGTTTTATAGCTGGGAAATGAAAGAGATAGAAATTAGCCCAAAATGGCCAATAAACTACTAATTACTGGGCTGAAACCACTCCTCCAGGAACAGATAGGCTGCTCAAAGCTCCCTCTCTCACAGGGAACAGAGAAACTTCCTTCTATCCAAGTAAGGTATGGGCAAACACAGAAACTTGTAACACAGCCCTGAATTCATCACTAACCTGAAAACTGGACTATACTAGCTTAGAAAGGCAAGAAAACAAGGTTTTTTTTTTGTTTTTTTGTTTTTCTGTAATGCTGCTAATGCTGAGGCTTAATATCCTGTCTCTGCTTTAAATGTTGTGCTGCCTTTTATACATCAGTTGTCTGTTTTTTCTTAAAGCTAAGCAGTTTGTTTGCCCACTGCTCATGGAACTTTACATTCTGATGTATCAGTGACAGCCTTCCTTTCTTAAGTGTTTCTTCGTGCACACCTGTCATGGCTTTTTCAATGAATGTAATCAATAAGGAATAAGACATCTATTCTCTCTTAGTCCAAGTAACAAATGTAAAAGGCATCATAGTCTGTGTTGAAACAATTGTATTATATTCTTCATTTGCCTACATTCCATGCTTTTTCAGTTTTTTTTGTCTACAGTGACAAATGATGCAGTAGTGTGTGTGTGTGTGTGTGTGTGTGTGTGTGTGTGTGTGTGTGTGTGTGTGTGTTTGGGTCTACCTGATAACACCGACACTCCAAAACACCGACAACAAAATAACCAACACGAAAAAAACGACAAAAAAAGAAAGTTCAAAAACACGAAACTTCACATGCCCTACAAACCAAAATCCCGACAATCAACAAAACAAATATCTTTCCCAAAAAACACACACACAACACAAGCACACCAAAAACCTTACAAACCTACACTAAACCTTACATACACAGCTATCTATGCACTAACCTTAACCCAAACCCAAACCTAAGGTCCGTCACTATCACACATTTACCTTACCCGCACCCTAACCCTAGCTCACTTAATCCGGCCCTAACCTTTAACTCTGTCACTATCACACACTTACCTTACCTGCACCTTAACCCTAACTCACTTAATCTGCCCCTAACCCTCAAGTCCTTCACTGTCGCACACTTACCTTACCCGCACCCTAGCCCTAACTCACTTAACCTGCCCCTAAACCTAAAGTCAGTCACTATCACACACTTACCTGACCCGCACCCTACCCTAACGTCCATCACTATCACACACTTACCTTACCCACACCCTGACCTTAACGTCCATCCCTATCGCACACTTACCTTAACATGTCAGTGTTCTCAGCGTTGGTATTCTCAACTGTCAGTCTTCTCCGTTGTCGATCTTCTGGTGTCGGTGTTCTTGTCGTCTGCGTTGTGCGCTATCAGCATTTTCAGGTAGACCCGTGTGTTTATATCTTTATATGTGTGTGTGTGTGGGGTGGATTACTTGTGTTGGCTAACCAAATCTAACAATACATATAAATTCTGCATTAGAACAGCTGCAAGAGAAGATATATAAAAGTTTCTACATTCATCTCATATTTTTATGGTGTGGGCAGGCCAAATAATGCAGGTGATAATTGGTATGCCTCTTCTTTGAAAAAGGGAAAGAAAGAGAGAGAGAAGGAAATGCAAGCATTTTGTAGCAGTTACATCAAGGGGATTGTAAAATCTAGACTGGTATTTGGCTTGATTTAAATCATGATGTGTTTCAAATCCCTTGCTACAAGCAATCTATACGTTGGCATTGCTTCTTATAAAACTGGGCCCAGTTCCAGAGGAGGCTCATAGGACTTTTCATTTATCACTGATTACTCTTTCAAATACCATGAGACCTGAACCATCAGATGTTCTTTTTTATTTTCCTGCCTCAGGATGAATATTGCTTCTTACTATGGAAGGCAAGATCTGAACATCAACGTTAGGAAAACAGGGGGCATTAAAAAAAAATCATTGAAGACTTTTGCTTTGTTTACTGGTTTATGTTTTGGAGAGAGAACATCCAAAGCTGTGACGTGTGCCTAGAAACTTTATATAGCCTCATCCTGCTTAATATTAATTGGAAACCAAAAATATAGTGCAGTGGAATGAAGGTTTTATTTTTTGTCTCTTAGCAATGGAAGATTGAGGGAAAAGTCACTGTCACCAGAAAATTGAATATTAAAGCACAAATAAAATAATGTTTACCTAGCCTTAAATGAATAATATATTTAGCTCAGAGATGACCTTAGACTGATTAAGCCAATTGGGCCCAATAGGGCCCATCACTTAAGGGGAGGCCATCACTTGCCAGAACCTTAGCTAAAAACAAAGGGGCTCTTCAACTTGAAAGTGGCAGGCTGCTTGCTACAACTGTAATAAGCATCTTGCTACAGCCAATAAGCATCTTGCTACAGTCAATCTACCACACACTGAGTGATTTAGAGCTTCAACAGGGACCACATATATAACACCATTATTTGTTAAAATACTGGCATTTCATTAAAAAGCACTAGTACTATACTTTGCACCTTTAGCAGCTGCTAACTGCAACTCCTAACAGCTTCAAGAGCTAGGGAAAAGCTGGTCTTCACCATGATGACCAAATCAAATAAATTTGCACTCAGTCAATAATGCCAGACTTTAGAGTATTATACTTTTTAAGGGTGTTAGCAAATGTACACTATGTACACTTCAGCATACATGTAATCAGCCAGGAAGGGTTACTGAACACTTCTGTGCATAGCTTAATTAAAAACAGTTAAAATCTTCTAAAAAGAAAAACTCTTGCTTCGTTATCATCCCCTCCCCTTCTCTGTCTACTTTCAGCATCAAAAGAAATGCTATATGGCTACTGAGGGACTTTGCAAACAACCTAAGTTGCTAATTTGCAATTTTTAATAAAAAAAAAATCAGTTGCCACCCTTCTGCATATATATATTTTTTTCTTCACTGTTTTCTGCTTGGGATGGGAAGAGGCAGTGTCTGAGGAAAAATGGGAATGACCTTTCCTTAGGTGAAAAAGTAGGAGAGGACAGCAGGCTAAAAGGATGTGAAACTGAAACAGGATAAGATATGGTACATATATGTGGGGGATATGGGTGGGGGAGGGTTTGGAGATATAACTCAGAAGTTTGAATGGCAAGTTGTACTGGCTGCAGGTAACTGTATTAGTAGGCTGCACTGAATTCCTGGTAAATATAGTAACTGTGGTGGTGGTGCTGCGGTAGCGTTGTCGCCTCACAGTAAGACGTTGTCCTGTTTGATTCTCAGCTAAAGCATCTTCTGTGTGGAGACTTGCATGAATGGGCGTACCTTCATTGAAGTTTTTGCATCAGAGCTGGCAACTTGGCATAAAAAATTTACTGCCAATCATTAGCAGACCGGAGTTCCGCTGTAGCGACCCTTAACCGGGAAAAGCTGAAAGACACAACAACTGAATTCCTGGTAAATCTGGTTGCAGCTGCCAAATAATTAAATTTATTTTCTTGGTCTTGGTTGTTTGTGGCTGAACCGCTGGCACTGACTTTGAGTCTCGACTGGTTAGATCCTCTTGCATTTTTCGGGAGATTTGATGACCTGCTAGACTTGCCGATGAATGATTCTGAGTCCTGCGCTGCTAGACTTGCCCATGAATGATTCTGAGTCCTGCGCTGCTAGACTTGCCCATGAATAATTCTGAGTCCTGCGCTGCTAGACTTGCCCATGAATGATTCTGAGTCCTGCGCTGCTAGACTTGCCCATGAATAATTCTGAGTCCTTGCCCATGAATGATTCTGAGTCCTGAGCTGCTAGACTTGCTCATGAATGATTCTGAGTCCTGAGCTGCTAGACTTGCCCATGAATGATTCTGAGTCCTGCGCTGCTAGACTTGCCCATGAATAATTCTCAGTCCTTGCCCATGAATAATTCTGAGTCCTGAGCTGCTAGACTTGCTCATGAATGATTCTGAGTCCTGAGCTGCTAGACTTGCCCATTAATGATTCTGATTCCTGATTTCGTCACCTTGGGATTTTTCTGTCTGTCTGCCACTGATACTGCTGCTCATCTCTTGTAGCCGAATACATTTTTTAACAGAACTGAGCAGCTGAATGTGCAAGAAAACGCTTCATCTGGTTACAGGAAAGATGTAAGAACTGAAGAAGAGTGAACTGCAAGAGTGAGTAGTGCTTGTCCCATGTTTTCCATGTAATACTAGTTATGTATCCATACTAATGTATTGGCAGGGTATGTTATAGCAGAAAGCTTGAAACTGTAATGGAAAGTTAAGCCTTTTTTCTGCTGTAATTCAACAGCTCCACAGGAGACATTCATACACAGGAGGCATTCATATGACCTTTAGCTGTATAACAAAAACAGCAAAAAAAAAAACACTAAATATAGTAACTGTCACCTTTAAAAGTGGCATGTTTAGTAATATCTCGCCACATAGTATCCTTTTTCATGTCCTATAGACACTGTGGAATTATGCCATGCTAATCACTGTCCTTTATAATTTTTTTAAACAGTCACTCCAAGTATTTTCTGGCATTATCCAGAGTTAATATAAAAGTTATTAGAATTTCAAAGAGAATGCTCTTTTAACTACCTTTATGTGTCATTCTTTTATAATTTGAGATCAGTCCTAGGATAATTTTTTTCTAAATCTGAGAGGTGTGCACCTTATTTATAAGGAGATACTTGTTCTACTTGTATGTATGTGAGTGCTTGATGCAGCCTCTGGATTTTGTACACTTCATCATAGCAATCTGTCTTGTCAAGTCTGGTGAGGAACTTTTCACAGAGTTGTTCATTGTTACTCTGTTCTGATAACCACTTAGACTGTTTCCCCCTATTAAAGGAGCCTAATTCCTATTCAATAATCTGATGAGCCATTTTACCTTAATATTTTCCTAATCTGGAATCTGTTGGGAGAATATACTATGTTTGGTTGTTAATTTACTATTTTTACCTATGCTAATGAACCCAGTTTAGTCACTGTCTGAAGAAGACAACAGTACAAAATTTATCGGTCGGTAATATAGTGCTGCTTTAGAACAATCAGTTGTGAGTGAAGATTGTAACAACAGCATCAAAAATGTTGGGTATCAAAAAAGCAATCATAAAAGCAAACAACAGTACAATATCATACTTATTTGGATTGTGCAGCATATCATACATATAGTGGAAAAAAGCTTTCACAGTGGGTCAGATTCCAGAAGGCTTGCTATCAGTGTCAGTGACTTACTTCACTGTATTACATTCTCAAGGAGGAGTGAGGCTGTATGACAACATTATATTTCTGAAGATGTGGCTGTGCGTCATGTATAGCACATTACATGCACAAGCCTGCTACTTTCACATGCACGCACGGTGAGACTTTAGGGACTGCGAGCCTCCTGCTAGCTTGTCAGTCATAAAGTCACCCACAGTCTGATGACTGTAGCTTGCCACTCCATTTCCCACCAAGCAGGATATAGTACCTCTCCTACACTGGCCTGAATCAGGCCCCTGCCAGGCAATTGAAAGTGCGGGGACTTGTCCCAGATACATGGGAGAGTGTAGGACACTGCTGTGTTGCCTGGATCTGGGCCTCTGCCTTGTATTTGAAAGACCTGGAACTGGTGTCAGTGGACAATGGTCACTACACGATGGACAGAGCACTATGGTTAGGATTGAGCAGTAAAGTTAACTATGGCTATATTCACCAACAACCTCAGGAAATCTTCTTCTCCTTTTGGCTTTTCCTGGTTACGGGTTGCCACAGCTGAACAACAGTCTGCAGAACGATTAAAATAGTATAATCCAAAGGCTGAAAAGAGCCAGGTAACTTAATCTCTGTGCTAAAATATTTGTTTTTTGATAAGGTGAGTTGCTTTCAAAATGCATTCCTTTAATTTTCTTTATTTTTTTATTTTCTTTGATTAAGCACCCTTTTAAAATTCATGATATGTGTTTGTGTAGCCTGCCTAAGTACATATATTGAATAAGGAGATATTTAGTTTATTCTGCTGTCTAAAGTGCTGTGGTATTGACTTTTCCAAGCTCCTAGATGATACACGTTCTATGAAAAATTGCCAGCACATTTACAGTAATAGGACTGATTGTGGATAAAAATGCAACTATGTGGGTTCAGTGCTTCTATGGAAATCTATATAACTCACAAATGAGTAGATTGGCAGAAATATTTTGTCATTTACAAATAAAGCAGGTTGTCAAAAGCAAAGCAACTGAAAACATAAGAATACGTTTACTTGTAGGGCCAGATTCTGAAATATATTATGCTTCCATGCTGTAATACCATGGCCTGTTCTGGAATATTCTTTTGAGATTACTCTATCCACATAGGGTAATGAAGAATTTAGTAGTGTTATGATGGATTCCAAAACTGCTTCCATTCCTGTTATACCACAATACGTAGAACAATTACTCTGGTTTTGCATAAGCTTTCTAAACCACTGCACTGCTCATGGAACTCAGTGGGTCTATGCTGCTTAGGTAGAGTTTCACCTGCATACAGGTAAAGGAGGAGAGCCCATATGCCTGCAGTAACTCTGCCAACTTACAGGTGATGATATAATGGGGCCTTTGAGGTATCACTTTGGCCTAGGAGAGGACAATGTATTTGTGAGTTCACGAATGTCACCCTTTCCAACTTGGGATGACTAGAATATTTTTTTAACCCGAGACTGTGCTTAATTGCAGGATGGTGAAGATCCCCTTCAAACCTTCCTCAGCTCTTTTAAAATCCCACACCTAATAAAACTGATGTAAAAACTGGTGAAAGCTTATAAATGTGATACTGTACAGTAGAGAATATGTTTAGTAAATTTTTCTAAGATGCTTTCATAGGGTTATAGGTTCAAAGGTTGGTACTAGGCTATCGGCCCTAGGGCCTATACAAGCCTAGCCATAGCAATTCCCTGGATATTTCTTTCCACAATATTTACTTCCCTGGATCCCTGTCTAGCAGGGTTACTGACATGATCCCTGAGGTGAATTTCCTATCTCTCATCCAATTGTCAAGGTTCCTTTTGAAGAGGGCCAAGGAGGCACTCTGCTTGACAAGTATGGGCAGTCTATTCCAGAGTATGGGGAGTCTCTGGGTCAGGAACCTATCTCTCCAGCATGTTTTGTTCATTGTGATGACAAGGTTTAGATCCCTGGAGCGTATGTCTCTGAGGGAGTGGGATTTCTTTAAGTGGAGTATGTCCAACAGGTCAGGGTTTGACATGGCCTTATATGTTAAGCAGCGATCACCTCTGGGTAGACGATATGCCACAGAATATAGCTGGAGTTTTTTTAGATGGTCAGCATAGGGAATCTGCTTTAGGCTTGTGATTCTTTTAGTGAGGTATTTCTGTGGCCATTCCAGGTGATGCAGATTTCTTGTGCGGTACATACCAAATGGGGCCTTGTACTCTATAATGGGTCTAATGAGGGATTAGTACATTGGAGCAAGACCTCCTTTTTTCTGGATGAAAAGCCCTTAGTGATGAGGTGTGCCACATAGAAGGATTTCCTGACTGTTGTGGTGATGTGGTTACCAAAGGTGAGACCACTGTCCATCTGTGTCCCTAAGTCTCTCATCACACTTTTGGTGTTTAGTGTACTGCCACCTATGTGGTAATTCATGGGTACATGTTTTTTCCCAAAGGGGATAGTTATACATTTCTTGGCATTAAGCTTGAGCCCATGGTTCTGGCACCAAGCATCTGTTTCTGTAAGGCCCTTTTGTAGACTATTCACATCATTTGGGGATTCACTAATGGCTCCCAGTTTGCAGTCATCTGCGAACTTTGTTAGCCAGAGTCCCTTAGTGTAGACCTGTACTTCAGAGAAGTAGATGCTAAACAAGAGTGGTCCCAGGACTGAACCTTGAGGTACTCCACTTGTCACCTGTCTGGAGCTGGATTTGGAGTCGACTATGCCCAGCTTACTAAGTTTATCTATGATTCCAGAGTGGAGGATGATGTCAAAGGCCTTGGAAAGGTCCAGATAGGCTGTGTGGACCTCCTTACCTTTGTCCACACCTCTGGAGACTGATTCGAAGAAGTCAATTAGGTTCAGGAGACAAGATCGGCCCTTCAAGAACCCAAACTGTGTGGGGTCCAGTGTTTGAAGGTTGCCAATGTTTTTGTTTATAAGTTCCATGATAATGTGTTCCATGCCCTTGCAGATCAGGCTCATCAGACTGATGGGATGGTAGTTCCCGGGATCCAAGGTGGATCCCCCTTTGTGGAGTGGGATAACTGTAGCTGTGCACCACTCAGTGGGCATGAAGCCTGAGGTGAGGCTATGATTAAACATGACACTTAGGTGAGGTGCCAGTTCATTTTGTAGTTCATGTAGTACACAGCCCAGGATGTCATCTGGTCCCATGGATGCTGTATTCTTAGCTTTGGAGAGTGTGGTTTCTACCTATGTGGTCATGATTACCGGAATTTGGCAATCTTTTGGTATTGAGATGGGCCCTTTAGGGGGTGAGAGGAGGGTGAAGTTGAAGCTAAATCGATCTGCCAGGATATTGGCAATATCCTTGGGATCAGTATATTTAATGCCATTCTGTTGTAGCTCAGAGCAGATCTGGGCATTGCCATTTAGATTCTTGACATAACTATAGAATGCCTTGTGGTTGTCTTTGGAATCTTTAGCAATTTTCTTTTCGTAACTTGCTTTGGAGGATTTTATGAGGGCTCTCAGCTTCTTACTGAGGCTGGTAAGGGAGTTTTTTGCATCCTGGGACTTTCCTCTTTTCTGCAACAGTTTCTTCCTTCTGTTGTATAGTTTGTTTTTGGCAGGGGACCACCAGATTGCCTTCCTTTTTTGGAAGAGAGTGTCTTGGTTCTATATGGGATGGCACGATTCATGCATGAGTGGATGTGCTCATACAGTGACTTAGTGTAGGATTCAGCAGTCGAACTTTCAGCTCCCGTCTGCATGGGTGTCATAAAGTAGCATGAAGTTGGCTTTGGAGAAGTTTTTTACAGAGGTTTCCTTACTGGGCAGTGGGGGTGGGATGTGGATGTCAAGAGTGATTAGCTTATGGTCAGACCTGACCAATGAGGGGGTGAACACTGGTGTGGAGCATCTATCTCCCATGTTGGTAATGACCAGGTCTAGGATATTGGAGCCCCTGGTGGGACAATGGATTAGTTGATCCAGGGCATTGGAATTTATGAATTCCAAGAAACGTTGGGAAAAGGTGTTGGTACCCAAGTAGTTTTCCCAGTTAATGGCAGAGTAGTTGAAATCACCCAGTATTAGGGTGTTTGATTGTATCTTAATATTTTCCAGTATGTTTAGAAAGGTGTAGTGAGAATCTTGGGGCATGGTGGGGGATCTATAGCAAGCTACAATTTGGATTGTAGTCTTACCTAGTGTTAGTTGTACCTGGAGAATTTCAGATGCATTGTGTTGGGCAACTAGCCTGGAGGTGTGAATATCCTTGGTGAATATGGACACTCCTCCACCTTTAGTGTTTCGGTCTTGGTTTGTTGGTCGAAAAGTGTGGTAAGAGTTGTAGCCTGGTATTGCAGGGGTGCTCTCTGGAGCCTTGAACCAGGTCTCAGTTACTGCACAGATATCAATGTTCTCCATTTTGAGGAGTGACTTCTGGCATTGAGTAGCATTACCTTCAGATTTTGCATGCTTGTATTTGTTATGGTGGTGTTTTTGTCCTTTGAACCTTGCCTAAAAAAGGCACTATAGGGGTGGCAAGAGCTTTAGCCAGTAACCTGAATCCCAAGGGTGACAGGTGCAGACCATCTCTGGCAAAGCATCGTGGTTTGTTGATCATGTCATCCCAGGCAGACAGATACTGAATCCCCTTTGAATGACACCAGAAGCTTAGCCAGTTGTTGAAGTCAATCATTTTGTCCTTATACTGTGGTATCATTCTGGGCAAAGGCAGGATGCTACTCAGGGCTAGGGTCATACCTGTCTGGGCCACATGATCCGAGATCTCTTCCATGTCTCTTTTCATATAGTCCGGGGAGGTACGTCTCAAGTCATTCACTCCAACATGGACAATGACAGAGTCATATTTGTACTTGTTGTGGAGTGACTTGAGTGCATGCGTTATGTGTCAGATCCTGGCACCCGGCAGGCAGCTGACTGTAATTTTCTCCTTGTTCAGCCTGGTGAGTGGGACATCAGTGTGGTTGACTATAGAGTCACCTATAACTAAAGTGTTGGGTACATTTTCTTGCCTTAGGGGCTGTTGTTGGGTGGCACACTGGTGTTGTGAGCTATGTGTCACTTTGGTTGTGACCGGTGTTTGTTTACATTTCAGCTTTGGAGGTCCTTGTTGCTTGGGCAGGTTAATGTTAAGGGCCTCCGCATATGTGGGTTTAGTGTTGCTATGTGTGGGTGTTAATGGTATGCGTTATGAAGGGCAATGTGTTGCTTGAGGTGTAGTGCAGGTGTTCACCTTCTCCTCCTGACTGTCTAGCACAATCTTGGCTGGAGAGAGCTTTGCTTCCGGTTTGGCTATGTAAGTGCATCTCTCAGGTTGTAGTGTTGGGTGGTAGGAGGAGAGGGTTGTCTGTGTACATGAGGCAGTTGCTGCATTGCTCCAGTATGCCCAGATTCACCAGATGAACAGGAGAAATCACCAGAAGCTGACCCTTTGTTTTATTAGAACTTGTATACTATTGCCCTAACTTGTAGCATTTACATTTCTGATGAGAATGGCCTGAGGTACCTTAGGTCTCATGCAAAAGGTCTGCTTATCACACCTAGTGTGTAGCTCATCCTTAAACAGCTACAACTTCCTTTACAAATAGCTTTCTTTGGGTTAGCCAGCCTTGTGCATTGCTTTCATGACACAGTTATACATACGTGGAGTGGCATTATTATTTTAATCAGTATGTTCAGAGGTCTGTTATTATTCTTTTTTCTCAGGGAGTCTAGGGCACAGCAGTCATAGTATAAACACATGAACACAAATTGTCGAAATATAAAAATCCTGTCATAGACAACATGTTTACATGCTGAAACCAAAGCCAATGATGCAGGGTATTTGAGCTGTAAATACATTTTTTTTCTTCATCTGCATAGCTATTTAGCCTAGAAACCTACTGTGCCTTTCATCTTTACTGATCCTTCGAACAGGCTAAATGTCAAAGAGAAATCTGTATTCCATGTGCCTCCTATATTGTTAATATAACACTTTTAGATTCAGAAAAGGGCTTGTGAGCATACAAATAAACCATATCTTATGTCCTGAAGACAAATGCAGGCACTACTTGTTCCATTTAATTCTGATACCAGTGTGAGTTGTTGTATGATAGCATGTGTACAGTTATGTCTTGCTAAGTGAACAGTTATGGGTTTTGGTCTTTATGAGGTGACCTGGTGGTACTGACCGACAGTGTAAACTAACACAGTGGAGGAGAAATTGCAGACATGATGCTATTCTTGCTAGCAAATATCCTTGTTAAATTTCAGTTCATTTTATTTATTATCTTGGTAATTGGACTTGGCTCAGGACCCTTTTTTAAATTATGATCTGGGCCACAAAGCTGTACAAAATTACATTAATAGTGTTTAAAAACTATATAATACATTACACTTCGCATAGCTTAATAATGAAATGTATATAAATTATGCATTATTATTGCACAGTTTATACATAAAACTTAATGCAGCTTAAGAGTAAAGTATATAGGAGGTATTCATAAATGCTTAGCACATATGCCAAGTGCTAATTACCTGAAGCACGTGATTTCTTTTTTTAATTTTTACATACTTTCACAAAATGTGATTAAAGTGGCTAGATCTTTATCTCAGATACGTTTTTTTGCAGTTAAGTGCATAATGTTTATTTGAGATAAAGTTCTAGCCATATTTGTTGGCAGAAGCTAAAAAAAATTGTCTCACAGTAATTAGCATTTTGCTTAAGAACTTAACAACTTTGAGTCCCTCTCTGTGCAATTTACATCTGACCACTGCATAGAATACTAATAGCATGTACCTGAGTACAGCAAATAAAACTTACAGTCATCAAGGATTATCATTTTATACCAAGTAATGTGAAGCATTTTTAGAACTGACATTTCTATCAAATTTAAAAAGAGCTGTATCTGAATATTAAAGAGAATATAATTAATTTACATCCTGTGACAACAGGTTATTTGCATCATACATTACAAAACAATTACTTATTTAGTTTCTTTTAATTTCCATTTGTTGGACAGCGTAATTCAACTGACTTAACAGACCTTTTTCAGTGGACGGGGTGCTGAAGAGTTCTAAACCCACCCAGCTTTCTAAATTCTGAGCATTATTTTGCCTCTGTAGCTGAAAAGAGGGTTATTTTATCTTGTTGGTGCCAATTTGCAGAATTGTAACACTGTGTTTTGACATTGTTTCAGATTATTGATTGAACAATGTCAACGAAAAGTGTGGAATTTTCAGTTGTGGAACTCTGAGCCCTCATGAAGTTCCTATTCCTACAGAAGAAAACTCCAGAGGAAATCCATGAATATATGATGCAAACATTGAGTGACAAGTACCCTTCTTACTTAACTCTAAAGAAGTGCTGTGCAAACTTTCAGAGTAGAGCTTTTAAGACCAAAGATGCAGCAGGGCCTGGGAGGCCTCAAACTGTGTCAACTCCTTGTCTGATTTTGAAAGATTGGCGAATATTAGCTAAAGCAATTGCTGAGACACTACAGATATGCAGGGAATGTGTAGAGTTTATAATCCATGAGCAGCTGGGTACGCAGAAGCTGTCAGCCAAGTGGGTGCCCAAATGCTTGAATGCCAATGGGAAAAGACATTGAGTGGACACTTCCAAGTTGAATTTGTGATGTTTTTGTCAAGCTGCTGTCAACTTTTTGAAAAACTAAAATCGCAAAGCTAGCTATCCAAGTGTGAATGCTCATGTGGCACCAACAATAAATAATGATAAAGCAAACGGAGTTCAGGAACAAACCAAGGCTGATAGCTGTTCTCCACATAAACGATGCAGCAAGAAAAATCAAATAAAAACCAATGTATAGCTCCAATATAAAACTTTAATAGATCACTGGCAAGCACTTTCACCCTTCTGGGCTTCCTCAGGCCAATATCTTTCTTAAAAAACACACATCTTAAATACCATTAATAAAGTGACATCATTTCCTATGATACATAACTTAGATAATTCATTCTATAAAAAAATGAGAATCAAAAACACATTTATGCATCTAAATTTGTGCAGGCATAGATTGTTGACTGTAATTGTCATAAAACAATTAAAACTCTGAACATTTATTTATACAATACATATTAAAAATATATATAAATATAAATATATAAACATAATATAAATGTATGTATATATATATATATATATATATATATATATATATATATATATATATATATATATATACATATGTTTTTTAAAAAACTAATCAAGCTATATGAATTTAAACAGAGTCCTATGTTATCCTTCAGACTACAGAACGACTATATCACATACTACATGTCCTTGTACTATGCCTTGTAATGGCTGTAATGTTTGCCATTTTACACATCCATTGACCTTATATATATTGATCTTATATATCTGGGATGTAAAAAATGTTCTTTAAAGCATTTGTGTCAACACATTTAAAGATTTCGGACCTCTGCTTCAAAATGTCCTATTCAATTTACTTACATAAACTATATTAAAGACAGAGCATTTGGTTGCAGTATTGCTGTCTATATAATCAGGGGTATTCAATGCCATGTCATGTGCCTTCTTTGAGGTCTTTCATATGTTGTTGTTTAGACGCTTTTCCCTTTGATGTATAGTGCAGTTCCTGTCACCCACAGCACTACCACTGTGTACCATTGTTTTCCAGAAATGTCCATATAGAGGCTGTTGGATGCCCTCTTTCCTGAACGGTTATTGCCCATGAGACCTGGGTTCCTGTAGCAAAACATCATTCTTTGCAGGGCTGAACTTTTCAAAGCCTCTGCTATCTGTTACTTTTGATGGACATGCATATATCTAAAAGGGCAGGATAATTTAACCTAAAAAAGTTTGAGTGAGTGTATGGAGGTTGCTATGGCATAGTGAAAGCAGGCTAGCACAGTAGCCAGTGACTGGTTACTCCAGGATGGGTACACTGTGGGGACCTCATTGTTTATGCACATGAGCTAGGGCTGCATGGCTGGGGAGAAGATGGCTGATCTGTGTCAGTGGGCCACCATCCTCTACATGGTTTGTTTGTGAACAGGTGCAGGAGTACAGTATGGCACAGCTGAAGGTGCCTGTTGTAGCATATCTAAACCTACTAATGCTATCCTACTGACCATTCAGTTACAGGGAGCATTCATACGGGAGCGTTTCACTTTGAGACACTGCATATATATCTCTTCCAACACTAATGTAGGCCTCTGCATAGCTTTTGTGAGCTACATCCTCTGTATTTGCTACTTATATAAAAAAAAGTGATTCAGGCTGCTAAAATAAATCTGCTGCTCACTTTTTTATGGTGTGCGTTTTGGTATTCAAAATGGTGGAGTGCCTATAAATGCCACTTATAAGTACAGTTTTGCATATTATTTATGCAAATGAGATTTAATTCTACCTTTTTGTAGGAATTACTGTTTTTAGCAGAGGTGCAAGAGTGACATGCAGTATAGATACACTCAGATGTGTGTCCCTTGCATATCATATATGCCTGTAAATTCATGCAAGGTGTGTGTGTGTGTGTGTGTGTGTGTGTGTGTGTGTGTGTTTGCATATATAAGCCACTAGGGAGCACTATCCACACTTCAGAGTCCCCTTTAGAGCCTGATTGTCATGCTGCCATTTTTGTTTTCCTATGTAGTCATGAAGATGGCTGCCAATGATAATGTCCAGCAGAGAGTATCTGCATGATGTGCAAAGGATGGCAAAATAATGTTCTACCTCCTGCACAGCTGTTTCAGGGAATTGCTGTGGGAGCTCTGTACAGGTAATTTCAGGAAGGTGAATATTTGGTAATCATACCACTTGGTAGAATTGCTCTTCAGAATAGCTAGCATCCTACATACTGGTGAACAGTGCAGGTACCAGTATAATGACCTGCCCTGTAAATCTCCATTTGTGGGAACCAAAGGTTAGGCAAGGCTATCCCAAATGGTATAGTAAATATTTACCTTGTCTGCTGTTTATAAAGCTATATTTATTTAATATTTTTGCTGTTTATAACAGATGTCTTCTTGAGTCTCTGTTATTATTTCATCTGACAGATCCTGGGATAAACCAGGTTGTATGCTGTAGGCAATTGTATATCTGTTATCTGTGCCCTTGTTGTAGGCTGCAGTGTTGTGGCACTGTGTTGTTTTGTTGGACCACACACAGAGCTGTGAATATGGATTATATGGGGCACCATTTCACATTTCTGCATTATTGCACATACTTGTGCTCAGTACAGCTGTGTTTGCCTCAGTGTAACCAAATGCATTATTATAGCTGACTCTGCTCATTTGTCAGTCACTGTGGTAGACTACACTGCTGTCTTGCAAAACAGGAACCTGACTGCTTGTTGCCTCTTTGAATATGCACATCCTGCTGTAATTCTGTACTGGGTTGTGAGAGTCATTTCCATCTTCTCCTTGCTTGCATGCTTGAGTGGGACTGCCAGTATGAGTGACAGGTCATACAACTGTTGTATTTCTCCTTCTTGTTCTTAGAAGTTTCGTGCAGTGTTGTGCAAGACCACAGCTTTGCTTTCTTTATAAACTCTTGGCTGTGTTGCTTGGCCTTGTTTTTAGAGTTTCTCCTTCACCTTGACTACCGATGCTGTTTCTACCTCTTTCTTTGTTAATGTCCTTTTAGCAATTATGTTATCCAGGCATGTGGTGTTCACTCTGCAGTGTGTTAACATGCCGGAGTATGCATCCAGCCCAGTCTTAGCAGTAGTATTTAACTCTGTGGACTGTTTGAACAATGTGATGACTGCCTGGACTATGCATCCAGCCCAGGCTTTGCAGCGTGGACTGTTTGAACAATGTGATGACTGCCTGGACTATGCATCCAGCCCAGGCTTTGCAGCAGTATTTAACTCTGTGGACTGTTTGAACAATGTGATGACTGCCTGGACTATGCATCCAGCCCAGGCTTTGCAGCAGTATTTAACTCTGTGGACTGTTTGAACAATGTGATGACTGCCTGGACTATGCATCCAGCCCAGGCTTTGCAGCAGTATTTAACTCTGTGGACTGTTTGAACAATGTGATGACTGCCTGTACTATGCATCCAGCCCAGGCTTTGCAGCAGTATTTAACTCAGTGGACTGTTTGAACAATATGATGATTGCAGTTAAAAACTTCACATGCTATGCAGTTTAAACACTAATGGGTATCACATTTATTCATCTGGCATTATGAACATTAAAATAATTTTATAGCACAACTCATGATTTAAATTACCAGAACATTTTTAAATGATACACTTTCTTGCCAGCTTCATTTAATAGCCTAAGATATGCATAATTATTCCCAGTTTCTTTGAATAATTTGTCAAATTCTAATAAAGTAACTGGAATCAGAAACCTTAATCCACTGATAAGAGCTTGAAGACCAGAGATACTATTGTTGTTATTAGGGATGCTATTACATTATTAGTGTAACTACATACAAAGCATGCCAGCCAAGAACCAAGCTCTGTGACATGACAGTGCTGACCTTTGACACTGCACCATCCCTAGAACTATTCAGGCAATGTGAAATATTATTCATTTCCATGTAGTGTGCATATACTGATGTATTAACAATACTAGTGCAATTTATAGATACAAAAATAAGTGCCATTATGTATTTTATTCTTTAGCACTTCATTTTATTCTATAGACATTTGAAGTCAGTGGCATTAATTATTATAAGTAAAGCCTAGAAATCTTTACTTAGACAAATATGACACAAGTTTAATAATATGCTGATAACTACACAATCATGAAAATTCCAGTTGGTTACATTTTATACATTTATTATTTTAATAACACCATTAGCAGTTTGGCCTACAAAAGTACCATTCTCAGCCATGACTGAGGCACAAGGCAAAAGTAAACATATATAATTCCAAAATGGATAACAGTAACACCTGAAAAGGGACTAGTGTAAATTAAATAATTAAACAATGATAATCAAATAAATAACTACCCAAATGCCAGTACAGACCTATATATATATATATATATATATATATATATATATATATTAATGCTAATCATAACATAATTGAACCTAATTGCTAATTAATTAGTGAGCTGAGTTTGGTTAGTTAAGTGATTTCACATTCACATCTGATTCTGTGACTGTGCTAGTCAAGAAATGCAGCAGCCTGACCACTTTAATGTCAAAGGTCAGAGAATTCCATAAGGGAGAAGACAAGAATGAGAAAGCTGTCACTTCTATAAATCAATCATTTGTAGAGGTTTGTTCCATGTCTTTTAAACAGCATAACTCAGCATGGTGGATGTGTGATACAACAAAAATGAAAATGGCTGCAGGCATATATTGGTGCTGTTTTCATGACTTGGTTGTGAAAGGAAATCTTATTTATAGTTCAGATGTTTTTCTGCATTCATCCAAATATTTCGGACATTAGAAATATGAATTCTTACATTTATAGATCATTGAAAGATAATTGTATTTGCTTTAGGAATAAATCATTTCTCTTCTCTTTTTATATAGTATGTGTAGCATTCAGAAGCAAGATGCACTTAACACAGCATCTGTGCCTAATAGCTGCCCCCACCATCTCACCCCAGCATCTATGGAGTTCACCTCATAGATTCTGCTCAATTTTTGTGACTTACCTCAGTCATGTATGCAGCAATTCCAGATGACCAGGTACACCATAGATAAAATAGAAATAAAATAGAATGCTAGCTAATTTGAAGCTCTTCCACGTACATTGTAAAGAATGGAGTACAACTTAGCATTTAGATGTTTGTTCTCTAATAGCTGATAACAGAACTTAGGTACAGCTCGGCTGCCTAGCTACTCATTAAATCTGCTCAGGATATGATTTACACAGTCTCTAAAAGTTTAGAACACACTGAACTTGTATATGTTCATTCTGACAAGCAAACTGACAATTTCCTTGTATACAAAGTAGAATGCAATGCGAACAGCTGCCACCTTTTCCATAACTAGGCTCCCAGAAGAACAGCACAGCACTGGCTCAGTCCTGCTTAACTTCTGTAGAAAACATACAATAGCTGCCCTGTCTTTTATCTGTATAATCATCAAGCAAATGAAAAATATAATATGAATTTGCTGCTATAGTATGCAGCATTAGCTTTAGAAATACCAAGACATTTGCCGGAGGAAAGTTGACATTTTGTTTTACTTTTCTGTTCTTACTGTGTTTTTAATGAGTGGGAATGAATGAACAATGCAACTTATTTGAATATGGCTTCACTTGTGTGGCTTCAGTTAGAGTAGACTCTACGGTGGTTCAGTTAGGACACTTTACCAGCAGCCTGATGTTTGCTGTTATGTTTAATAATGAAGAAAGTGGGAATATTTAATCTATAGAATCTGAAAGAAAAAGTGTCATTAATCCTCCTCTTCTCCCCTCCATTAGTTTATTTGAAAGTTTATGTCAGAGTAATATACATAGAAGTTTAACATAAAAAGACAGTATTATTCCTACAATTCAAATTGCGAGAAGAGATTGATAGATAAGTTGGTAAATGACAGTTCCATAAGAATTATGAAGCCAGTCAAAGGTGAGGGGGGGGTTCTGGTCTTAATGGACAGTATTGATTATGTTCGCTACATGTTCAATATTTTGACCAACTCAGAAAAATATGTTCCTTTCTGGAGAAATTTAATCAATATAGTCCACATATCTATTGATTTTGGTTTTTATGATTTATTAACACAGGAAGTCACACCCCTATCCTTTTATAAGTTTTTGAAGGCTGAATATCCAAAAAAATGATAATTTTTGGTATACCCAAGATTGATAAGAGTACACAAAGCACCCCTTTCCATCCTATTGTAGTTGTACAAGGATTAAAGGATCAAAATCTCATCCAATAGTGGTGTCTATATCGACAGGAAGGTAAATACATTTAGTGGTAAATACTCTTAACATAATAAAAGATTCCTGGGATTTTCTGTGAAGTCTAAGGGCCAGTCTATCTGATGACGAACTACTTTTCGTAACCATAGATGTGACTGACTTATTTTCAACAACTTCCCATGAAGACTGGCTAAATTATGTAAGAGAAGATCTATTAAGAATATCTTTATTTCTGCTAAAGAGCTTAATGTTGTAGAGGAGTTCATGGAAATTATTCTTCATAATGTCATATACTTGAGGGTGAATTTTATCAGCAGAAAAAGTGACGTACACAAGGAGCAGCTTGTGCCCCAGTATATACCAAACCTAGATGGGCTTGGGAGCAAACCTTTGCCTTTAAATCACTTACAATATGCAACGGAAATTATATCTCAGGTTTCTATATGACATTTATATCCTACGGAAAGACGGTAAGACAAAATTAATGGAATTCCTGACATATACGTAGCAGGCATCCATTTTTTTCAATTTATATATCATTATTGCAGTTGTTACTTGGATGTTACTATAATAAAGGAAAGGAAAAAGGAAGGTTTAGATCAAATATATTTGTTTTTATTTTCAAACACTTATCTTCACTGTAAAAGCAATCGCCTAATGAGGAAGAAATAAGTTTTGAAAAGGAGCAAATCAGACTGACCAGAATTATTTTAGAAAATAAGAGTTTAGGGATGAAACTGAAAAATGTATGTATGTGTATATATATATATATATATATATATATATATATATATATATATACACACACATTTTCATTGAGTGACTCTTGATGTTTATCTTCAGAGGACTTAAAGGGCAACTTTTCCTTCGTTAAATGGTTGCAACCATCAATTATGTTTTTGCTGCAACATTTTGAACTGTCATCTCTAAAGCTGATCCTGAAGTTGAATGAGTCAAATGACTGAACAAATGAATAAAAAAAAAACCCAGCAACTAAGGATGGTATACCCACAAAACAGTGATGATGCTTTCTGTGGCTGGTCCTACAGACTACTCCCTTCCTGGTACACCAAGTCTGTGACAGAGATGGGAAAATTATAATGTTGTTGCTGACTCCTGAATAGAACTTGACAGATGTACAAATATCTAGCTTCTAGTGGACTGATGAGAATTTTCCACCCAGAGCTAATATTTGCACACAGTACTACACCATACATGCCACAGAGTTATCAGTACCGCAGTGCTGCCTATGGTATGCGCTTTCATGAATCAGAGGCACTTTATAATGACCATTTGAATGGTGCTTATGATTTGACTGAGTATATAGGTTCATAGGTTCATAGGTTAGTACTAAGCTAACTGCCCTTATGAGCATTGTAAGCCCTAGCCAATTATTTGTGGCTCTTCTCATTTTATTTTTGTTTTTGGTACTGCTGGTATAAAATCAGTGACTACATTTGCTGTTCCATGTGCAGCAAATTATTTGGCATCAGGAACAGTCACATGGTTTGGCTCATGAATATGTTTAGAATGTACACTTTCAACTCCTAGAAAAAACATCTGCCTGTTCGTCCTTGTTTTCCATAGTCTTGGAGAAAAAATTATTCCTGCAGTCATGCTGCTAAAAGACAACATTTCCTGAATGTGCCTCTAGTTTACTTCATTGGATTGGCTATATAAACAGGATACCCAAGAAGTACAGCCCACATTACTCAAAGACATACTATTTTTACCTGCCTTCTGGAGCATCTTTTACAGACACCTCATGCATTAGAAGGCATGTAGTTGCTTTCTTATCAGGACATAATCCACACAATATCATGTGTTAATGCTTAGATTTTGTTGTCATATGACGTACAGTATTCTTTTAGAAATATTAACCCCTATATTTCTCACTGTATAGTGGCTAGCAGACAAATCACACTCAGTTTGGGTAGGAGGAAAACTCTCTTTAAAAATATCGGCCACCAGTAGTGTCCCTCTGAGTCTGCTCTAAGACTGTTACTCTTCCATTTATGCATTGCTGATATTGAAACTCATGCCAAGTGTCTCTGGCTCACCAAGCTTTCTGACAACTGAAAACTTGGCTCTATGATCAGTATACCAGAAGACACACATATCTTTCAGGATGGCCTTACCCATAACAACTCCTTGTGTCTAGATCATGGAACAAAGCTTGAAGCTAACAAAATGCATATTTGTTCTCATTTGGAAACATGGGTACAACTACAGCTATCACAATAAGAATGCCCCCTAAAAAAGAAATGCTTTTATTAGAGACCTGGCCACATTCAAGGACAGTGAACTTTCCTTCAACCAGCATATGTCAACCATTGTCACTGTGAGAAAATCCTTCTACCTAGCACAAGTAATTACTATGAGAATTTTCTCCACAGCCAGGGAAGCTAGATAAAGTCCCATTTTAGCCTGCTGTTATTAGACCAATAATTACATATAATTCTGTCTTGGATAGGTGTATAGAAATATGGTTCAATAAGAAAAAAGTACTGCATTTCCTTACAAAATAATCTGTAGGATCTCATCAAGCTACAACAATGTCTGAAAGCTCTGTCACTGTATTTGGTCACTCCCCACCTTCTTCATGGTGGATTTTTGTGTGGCTTCAAGGTCTCAGATAACCCTGAACTGCTTGACTTTTTACACATTTCTAAACTGAAAAAAAAAACACTAATACCCAATGTCAGGATCAATAGCTGCACAAAGGTATTGACAGGACTTGTTGATATGGCAGATATGCCTCCCAAAGCATCCCACACCTTTGGAACAATCTTATGCTCTAAATCAAACTGTGGAGTTTCCTCACCCCCTCAAGCTTTAACTTAGATGAGTGGATGGGTAAGCCCAAGTTCAACCCTGATCTTTCCCTTCATACTCTTCTTAAAATGGGTAGCAAATATTATGCAGTGTCTAGACTCCGAGTGATCTTGTTGAACAATTGTCTAATATGAACCCATGAATCCATAAACTGCTCCAGCTATCCTATGTCACTTGACATACATTTTTTACAGGCAGAGCAAGTTTTGAGGAAATACAACATGCATTTTAAGTGGCTAATAAACATACCTAACAAGTGTAACAATATACTGTCTTACCTCTACTGTTTCTTTCCGTAATAGCCATTGAGCTCTTCTTTTTCTTCCTCCCATTTTTCATTAGTTTTACATTAAATACACATTTTCTACTACTTAATTTGTTATAAATGTTTATTTTCTTCTCATAAATGCCTTATTGTTGTTATTATGTCTCTTTCATTGGCAGTGCTGTTGCTGTTATTATTATTAGTGTGATGAAAGGAGGTACTGCCAGCACAGCTAGCTGGAATTTTGTAAATAATTGTATGTCATTTGTGAATATCAATCTGATTTATACAAGATGCATCTGTTACAAATGTATTAGAACTGTATGTCATGTGTATATGAAACTGATTTACACAGACATTTGTGCTGAAAAGGTATTTGTAAAGTGCTTGTGTTTGAAATGTCTCCACAGTGTGCCCTACTGGAGAGAACAGAAATGTGCATGCACTATTGTAACTGCTTAAATGTATATGTTTTAACAGAGGAAACTGGAAATCAGGAGGTTATCCTCAGTCCAGCAAACTTCAAAAAAAATCTGAAATTAAATCATTTTATAGGCTAGGCCATAAAGATGCTATCTCACAGGTTTCACTGCAGCCAGAGACACAAAGTCTGCACTATGAAGCTTTTTGTGTTTCTTTGTGGTGAACTAATTACTACTCTGAAAGCATGGAGGTATGCAGTTGTTTTATGACTTCTAGCACCTGCCACAGATCTGAGCAAAAGCCCTTGTGTGTATATTTTTACAGGTAGGTGCTAAGTCCTGCCAGCTTCTAGCAATAGGGGTTTTGCATGGGAACTAGAAGTCAAATGACCAGAAGTGATGTCATTCTGCAAGCTATCCCAGATGCAATATTTTAGATATTATTATAAGAAGTCTCTTAGTGAGACAGAACATTCTGTTTTCTGTCTTGGTCCTGACAAGAAGGACCATTCACCACATCAAGGGCAAGGGCAAGGGCAGAGGTGAGTAGTAGTACCAGGCATCAGTGAGGCACTGCTGTCAGAGGATGTCAGACTTCCTGTAGAAGGGGAGCTGGGAAGGGTTACAAAGAGAGAGCTGAGACAGGCTCAGCTCTCATACCCTACATTACAAGGCTTGAGGGAGGTAGCTAGGGAGGCCCCTGATTCTTAAGGAAAAGGGGAATCTGTATATTGGAACAAAGGGTTACTGTAAAGAGAATGGACCCTCAAGGGGGGGCTAGAGGGTGAGAAAATACAGCAATTGGTAGTGCCCAGAGCCAACCATCTGGCATTTCTGGCCATAGCCCATGACACTCCCTTTGCAGGTCATATGAGCATAAAGCATACAAAGAGATGCATTATGCAGCACCTTTATTGGCATGGGATTGCAAGGAATGTAACAGGGTACTGCAGGACCTTTGAGCAGTGCCAAAAAGTAGGCAAGGCAGAAGACAAGGTCAACGTTCCTTTGATGCCTTTGCCTGTGATTGAGGATCCATTTTAGAGGGTAGCTATGGATATTGTGGTGCCTCTGAGTACCCCAAGTTCCACAGGGAAGAAGTATATTCTAGTGGTAGTAGATTATGTTACCAGATACCCTGAGGCAGTGGCCTTGTCTTCCATTGAGGCAGAAAAGGTGGCAAATGCTCTGTTAGAGATTTTCAGCAGGGTATGTTTCCCAAGGGAAATACTGACTGACAGAGGTGCCAATTTCATGTCAGACCTGCTGGCTTGCCTGTGGGAGTGCTGTGGGATGAAGTACCTAATGAATACCTCCTACCATCCCGAGAGGGTGAGTGTGAATCCCACAAGAAGTCTGTTGTGTCATATGTCCTAAACCTCAGAACAAGGCTCAGGGAACTCATGGGCTTGGCCCAAGACAACCTGACAGAAGCTGAACAGCAGAAAGATGTCTAGCATGACAGGAATGCTCGAGCCAGAGAGTATGCTGTGGGGCAGCAAGTTATGATTCTAATTCCTGTCAGAAACAATAAGCTGCAGGGAGCTTGGGAGGGACTCTTCAAAGTCTTATGGAAGGTCAGTGAAGTTAACTACATGGTAGAATTAAAAGGCAGGGGCACAAACTGTACCATGTTAACATGATGAAACCTTACCATGATAGAGAGGCCCTGGGGCTAATTATTTTCAGTAGAAGGCAGGAGGAGTCTGAGGGAGATCTATGGCTATAGCAAGCCAGCCAGCAAACTGGCAAGTTACTAAGGTGGAGCCTAGGGTTTCAGGCAGATGATATTACAGTGCAGCACTGCCAATGCAGTTGGGATCTCAAGACAGGGTATGGGGTAATGTATTCCCAGATAGGCTCATTCCTCTCAAGCACTGTTTCTCAAGAGGTACTTGAAAACCTAGCTTGAGTCTTTGAAGGGGGGTGTGATGAAAGGAGGTACTGCCAGCACAACTAGCTGGAATTTTGTAAATAATGATATGTCATTTGTGAATATCAAACTGATTTATGCAAGATGTTTGTGTTTCAAATGTATTAGAACTGTGTGTCATACAAGATGCTAGTGTTACAAATGTATTAGAACTGTATGTCATGTGTATATAAAATTGATTTGTACAGGCATTTGTGTTGAATAGGTATTTGTAAAGTGCTTGTGTTTGAAATGTAGCCACAGTGTGCCCTACTGGAGAAAACAGAAATGTACATGCACTATTGTAACTGTTTAAATGTATATGTTTTAACAGAGGAAACTTGAAATCAGGAGGTTAACCTCAGTCCAGCAAACTTTAAAAAAATATCTGAAATTAAATCAGTTTACAGGCGAGGCCATAAAGATGCTATCTAACAGGTTTCAATGCAGCCAGCAACACAAATTCTGTACTAGGAAGCTTTCTGTGTTCTCTTTGGAGTGAACTAATTACTACTCTGGAAGCATGAAGGTATGCAGTTGTTTTATGACTTCCATCTCCAGGCACAGATCTGAGCACTTGTGTGTTTATTTTTACAAGTAGGTGCTATGTCCTGCCAGCTTCCAGCAATGGGAGTTTTGCATGGGAACTTGAAGTCAGATGACCAGAACTGATGCCATTCTGCAAGCTATCCCAGATGCAATATTTTAGATATTATTATGAGAAGTCTCTTAATGAGACAGAGCATTCTGTTTTCTGTCTTGGTCCTGACAAGAAGGACCATTCACCACATCATCTGCCTTGCTCATTATGTAAGTTATTAGGGAATAGTATAATTCTCTTAGATTCAGTCAGGAATATATTGAAGCTTAGTTTAGATATTGTTTTTCATTATTTGTCTGACCCTATCCTGCAATGCTATTTTAAAAATTTCCTGTGATTTTGCACTCTGATATCACTGTGAATATATATTTAGTATTGTCTTGTTCTTTTATTATTTATTATTAAATATATTTAAATCTTTTTTTTGTGGCTGATCTTTGTAGAGATATTTAAGTTTTGAAACTATTTGCATATTTATTTGGTGACACCGTGTGGGACACTCCTAATAGCCTTGCTCTTGGTCAAACTGCCATTTGTATTAACATTAATTTCACTCAGTAAAATTGGACACCCTTTGTTAATAGCCTTAAAGTAAGTGGTGAAGGGTTCTGGTGGCAGTGACAACAACCTTATAGTTTGGCAAGATTGGGCATAGCTAGTAAACCTGTGCCAGCCTTTCCCAGGTGTGTGTGTGTGTGTGTGTGTGTGTGTGTGTGTGTGTGTGTGTGTGTGTGTGTGTGTGTGTGTGTGTGTGTGTGTGTGTGTGTGTATGTGTGTATGCAAATCAAATCTCAAAGAGTGTGTGTGTCAGCTACTCAGGCAGAGATACAAAGCACTGGTTGGACAGAGAGGGTGTTGGAGGACTTGGCTTCGAACCCTGGCTGAGGACTCACCTCTATAGCTGTGCCAATGGGGAGTCTTATTGGGAATCTGGAGAAAGAGAGAGGAACCAGCCCTGGACTGACTGTGTTCCCTGTGTACTCTTAAGGGAAATTGTGCTTGATTATGCTTGATGCAGAAAGCTGCATTTGTAGATACTGTGTGTATACCTGTTATCTTCCCAAGGAACATCCCCCACTGGTGCCAGTGGTGAGGACTGAGGCTCCTTGATTACTGGCCCAGAGGTGGAGGGTCATCACAATTATTATTATTATTATTATTATTATTATTATTATTATTATTAACTTTTAGCCTTTTCTGTGGAGCTTTCCATCCTGGCTTTTGCTGAATGTAGGCTTTTGGTTAATCAGACTATCCTGGTCAAGAAATATAAATAAATAGATAAAATACTTAATCTTTTTGGACTTTGGAGATTGCACAATAATTTGTATTCAGTAAATTTAAAATGTATTACTACTTACTTGTAAATTAAATTGTTTATAACATTTTGAATCATCCACAAGCTATATGACAATAAGAAAGCAATGATAGCTTTAAAATACAAGGTACTCAAAAGATGCAGGACATATAATTTTGCAGCAGTTGTTTAGTATTGGCATTTTTAACTGTAGAATTTTTATGAAATTGTAGAATTAGTTTGGACAATATAAGACTTATGTGCAGACTAGAAGACAGGTTTCAGTAATTAAAAAAGTATCCATCAGACACCCAACAGATATATTCATTTATACATTAGAGTTTTGTACATTTTCGTGTGCTTTTGTTATGATAGTTTTATTTTAGCAGATTGTGGATATATAAATGATGGATGATTTGATATTGATAGCTGCTAACCTCTGAGGGAGACTTTGCACCTTTCAAACTCTTACTAAATAGGTATACTAAAAGAACATGATTTTCCCTAGATTGCTTACATTGTTGGATAAATATTGCTGTCTTGATTTTCATTTATCCATTGCTGTTGAGTCGCATCTGACTTCTGCAGTAACCCTATGAATAACTGTTACCATCCACAGAGTGTACTATGTGAGAAGACAAGAGCAGAAGACAGGAGAATGAGAAAGAAAAAAAGATGAAGATTCACAGGCCTTTTCTCCATTTTATAGACACACACACACACACACACACACACACACACACACACATGCAGACACCAGCATGCGCACATGCACACACATACACACCTGTGAACAATTTTCTGTCTCCAATCCACCTACTGTATGTCATTGGGATGTGGAAGGAAACAGGAGTCATGGAGAAGGTAGGCTGCACACAGAAGGCACCCCAGCTGGGAACAGAACCAGAAAACCTGTCAGTGTGAGGTGGCAGTGATACTTATTGTTTCAGTGTGACATAGTCTTATTATCTGTGTACTAAAAGGAGCATAATTTGACATGTGCTTTAATGTACCTCTTGACAAGACTATGGTGCATTAGTGAGGGTGATACTCTGTATCATTTTCGAGATCAGTAATAGAGAAGTTATTCCACTTTGTAAATGTGATATTGTATTTCCAAGGTCACCAGTAAAACATCCATTTACTAATAAAAGCAGCAGTGATTGAAAGACTGCATTCTGTTAATTTTATTAATTCTGCATTTAGTTAATTGCCACTCATACATACATACTGACATCTGCTTTCAGTCTGTTGTGTGACATCAGGAAACATTTTAAGCATGTTGGTGGATTATGTGAGAATGTCATTCAATGTCATCTGTTGCATATGCTGCAAGGATTCTGATAAACAAAACCATGCAAATAGCCAACCCTGCAAAAGGGGAAGTAAGCATACAACATGAAAAAGAGCATAACTGCAGAATGTAAAAGTACTAGCTTAAACGGTGACTCTAGAGGAAAGAAGGCATCAGTTTAAGAGGCTGATTCTTTTACAGGTGCTGTTTGTATACATTCCCTTTGCTTGACAATTTTTTTATATAAATAAATATTATGTAGTTAATTTGCCACATACGCCAAAACATATGTTTGATAACATTTTTATCTAAGCAGTTACTGGCTAGCTTTTTATTTAATCTTGCTGAGTTTATATTACATTGGATATAAGCTTTTCATTCTGTGGCCTACAAGATGTACTCTGTTCCATTTGTGATTAAACATGTTGATATTCTCCTATAGTCATACCCACACCTACTGGCATGTACCAGTCGCACACTGAACTGAGAGGATGTGGTCATGGATACTGATTTGTAATAAGCTAGTCACTGAGGAATGGGTATGTAGCTTAGCTTCTCTGGCTAGGATTAGGCAAGAAAAATTTAACAAAGTGTGAGACAACCCAACACTAAATGCTACTAGCATGTTGTGTGGTACTTAAGTAACATGATAAAATGAAAACAAAAATATAGAGTAGCATTTTAAGATATAAGACCCTTTACATTTAATGTCAATGCTGATGTTCTCCTTTACCACTAGCTATGTTTCTGAAACGTGTGCCACTGTGCATGTAATTCACATTCTACTAGGTCATTGGGGTACTAAGTTACTGGCAGTATATATTAAAACCCAGCAGTATACAGTACACTCTGGGATGTTACAGCATGTTGAGATGAAAGACTGATGAGCAAGATAGTAGTGCATACAAGAAGGATTTCAGAGAAAGGGAGGTACTTGTACCTGAATCTGTGCAACATCTGAGTTGCTATACTTAGCAGGATTAAGGAGTGACAAGTCCTCACGTGAGTGGTGTGGGGTCTTGCCTTCCACAATACAAAAGTTTTCCTCATTTTGAAAAAGTCTTCAGTAGAGCCTACTTTTGAGATTCTGCTTTTAACCTTATGTACATTGTTGTCTTGATTAAGTGCCCTATAACTACTACAGGAAAGGAATGGAGTACTGAGGAAGCATCTTAAGATGCAATGAGACTCTGGCAAGGGTACAAATTACTTAAAAAAATGCATTGTATTGGGTAGAGTAGGAATCCTTCATCCACTGGGTCATAACATCTTGCGTCCTTTACACTATTCTGGCGTGCAGCCAGCACCAGAACTCTTGCATGCAGTGTTTCAGAGATGGCCAGCTGCACGTTGCACAACTCAGGGTGTCACTGATATACAGTGGCAGCTGAGAGGTATGTCTAATATAGAACTGTACGGCACTGATACAGCAATCTTTCATTTGATGTGTCTTATGTGGTACTCGTGCTGACATGCTAAACCCTCTTCAGGTTTGGGTACATGTGCCATGTATACAGCATATACATCCTATAGATTACACAGTGTATATTAGCATGCATTCATACCTGTCAAGTTATTGTCTGCTTCCAGTGTAGACACCATGTGAACTGGATGATTGGGAAAGGAGCTTCACACTCCCAGCAGCCAGTTCTCCATCGTAAAAAGAACCGTAAGATAGAACTGTCTGGATCTGGTGAAAAACCAACAAGAACTAGTGGAATTGATTTACATAGTGAAAGGCAAAGTGGAACAATGGTGAAAAACACAAGGTCACCAGAAGATGCTCTGGAGGGGATGCACTCCGGGAGCAACTGCATTTCATATAGCATGGAGCATGGAGCATGAAGATATAGTAAGTGGCACTTAAGCTTTGGAAAACTGAATAAATGACTGCATGTATAAGAAGGTAAACATAAAATTGTGCCTGCAAAAGGCTATGGAGAAAGGAGATGGTATTACTCAGTATGATCTTAACAGCTACCATAATCCGTTGCCTTGGACAATGCCAAGTCTTGGTCAGCAGAGGACTGTGAAACAGGATCTGTGATTGTGGAAGGGTTTATAAAGTTTTTTTTTCCCAAAAGCCAGTGATACATTCTAGAGGAACACAGAAGGAAGAAAGGAAGGGTCATGCAGGTCTATGGAAAAAGATGAGTGGTATCTTCCAAAATACCACTTAGATCTGCAAAGAATCAAAGCACCATTACCTTGGAATAGGGAGATGCAGTGGTTTCAAATAATAGCTTGGGAACAGAAATCTGGGAAATGAATAGACAAGTTCAGATGCCTTCTAGCAGTTCTCAAAGTATGTGACCACATTTGAAAAGTAGTAAATCAGACACTTAGGGTTTCAGAGAAAGTCAGTGGGACAGTTGGTTTGATTTAACTGCAGAGTCTCAAGGTTCTTCAGCTGCCACAGGCTAGTGTAGTTATTCATGGAGAACTGTCTGGTAAGAGGAAATTAATGGAAGTAACAGTGCAGGTACCAAGTCAGATGCCCAGAGGAAACAGAGCCAGAAACCTGCAGATGAAAAGGATCCTGAACAGGGCAGAGGACAAAGCAAAGAACACAAACTATGACCAAAAAGGGAATGAGTGTTCCTTGAAAAACATGATATAGAACATCTGGAGGGGTGTAGCCTTCCTATTAATGAAGTAGACATTCAGTTCAAAAGATTCAAACTTACCTCCTGGCTCTGTTTCACACTCAATGCTACAAGATTCTCTAGTAAGGATCTCCATTACAGTTGTACAGAGGGAGCAAATAGAGCAACATGTTTGTAAAGGTATGGCTCTTAATGCAGTGTCCATTCCTACTTCAGATCTGACCCTGAAGATGGAGTATGTTAAAAAGGCATGGAAAAACTCCCTGCGTTTACCAGAATAGAGTTCCTCAGGAGTTGTTCTGGAATCCAGGGTTCTTCCAGTGCTGGAACATTGAACAGTGTTAATTACAACTCATTCAGTGGTGTTACAATTCCAGCAATGCCGGTGGCATCTGTTGCATCATATGCACCCATTCTAGATTGTGACATTCCAGCTTCACTTGTGTACTTGGATTTTATTGTATATCCAAATCCAAATCATATTGTTATTTCTTCTGTGCCTCAGCAGCAGGGCTACCAGCAGGGTGCTGCACCTCAGCAAATTCCAATCGCCATGTGCATACCTTTTCAGTCACATGCTTTGCTTGGACTTAAGAATGGCCTTTCTATTTCTGATTCTGATGAAATCTATGGTGCTCTACCACTTTGCAGCAGCATTTTATTACAGACTTGGACTGAAGGTTTGGCTGAGGGAGTTTGAGAAGGACCATGTCCTAAGACATTTCACCAATTGTTACAACTGGTCTCAACTAGCAGGACCATACCAAATGACTGGCCATATCCAAATTCATCTCAGAACTGGAAAAATTGGTCCCATGCACCACAGCTTGTTTCAAGCCAGCCTTGTTGTAATGTCTGGTGATGCAGCTATGAAGAACTCATATTCTGCCTTTCCAGGTGTACAGACATTGGAAGTGATGAAAACACAAACTGGATCACCCTACCAGGCATTGAGTGAAAATTAAGCATCAGTTAATGATGGACAGATCAACCAACAAACTTAGATGGGCAGTTCACAGATGATGGACTCTCAGCTTCCTCAAGTTACAGTGCTCTGACATGGTTCAAGCCAGCAGCCACTGATTTTACTGAATCCTTTCTAGGTGCCTCAGACACAGAATCGCACATTTGGGGGCCCTCATTGGATTATTTCAACTAGATCTCAAAATGGTCTATTATCTCATGGATGAAAGGCATCTCAGACTGACATGAAAGTGTTTTATTTTACAGATGGCAAACACAGTACGTCAGCTGGCAGCTCCATGTCATCGCAGTATTCATATAGGCCTGGTTCTGCAGGTTCTAATGGAAAGTCATCTAGTTCTACAGCAAACACAAATCCAGTGCAGAATTACTGTGCTACTTGGCAGGGTAAAATACTAATGCATATGATACAAACCACTGCAGCTCCTTTTTCATGTGCTATTCACCATCCTGATATGCCAGTGAACAAAGGTCCTTTAGTGTCTGATTCTGTTGTGTGGCCACTAGCTACCAGAATTCAAACTGTGCTCCTTCTGCTCTATTCTCACCAGCATCAAGTGCAGACTCCCAGAAAGGAAGAGAGATTAAACAACAAGCAGAAGAGCAGAAAAGCAGTTCACTCATTCAGAAGATGCAGGAGCCCACCTATCCAAGCAAATTTGAGCTTATCTGAACAGGCACAATCAAACCACAGTTAGAGAAACTGCATGACAACAAAGTATAAGAATTCAATATGTAAAGTACTCAGCATCCACACTATCCCCCGGATTCACAAAACCTCCGTGTAAGACTAAATAAGTCTTACTCGGAAACTGCAGTTGAATGGTCTGACATCAGCGTGCCATGCATATTCATGAGGGCACGCTGACTCCACTCCAAGTCTAACACGGACCGTGCAGGAAGGCAGGGAGTGTGTCTGACTGCTGAGCAGTCCTAAGATCCACGCCCCTGCAAATGTCTGAATTGTGAAATGTCAACACACATGAGCGAGTCCGCTCAAATGTCAACATACCCAACACTACACTCCCTCACATTGTAAACTCCCAGTAGAGTTATAAAATGTAAAATATATATATTTTTTCTAATTCTCGATATAGCTGCCTGTATTTGCGGTGTTTGCTCGGGTGTGCCCATAGCTTAGCTAGAGTTAGCAATGTCAACATTGAAGAGCATAATAACAAATTTTATGCAAATCAATCCAAATAGCGATAGCGTAGTGGTAGTGCCTTCGCACAAACAGGAGGCATTCACGGTTCGAGTCCCACCACTCCCCTCTCAATTTTATTTTTTAAATTAGCATATGAAATAATTTCTGACATATATATGACTAAAATATTACTAAAAAGCATTGAAATGGCCTATGTATCAGTGAACAAAATGTATATATAGAAATGTAAGAAGGATCTTGACATATAAATGCCCATAGTTAAGCAGCGCTTTACCCAGCGCAATCTTTTTGCCCACAGCTAAGCAGTGCTTTACCCAGCACAATCTAGTTGCCCACAGCTAAGTAGCGCTTTACCCAGCGCAATATGTTTGCGCAGAGCTGTGCACCGCACTAACCAGCACACCATAGGGCAACATGGAGCAATGTCGGCAACATCGGGCAACGTGGAGCAACGTTGAGCAAAGTTGACTAAACACAGCCACACCCCTAGCCTGTCTGGACTGTAGTAAAATAAAATGCAATAACAAGTTTCGAACCCGGGACACTGTGCACCATAATCAAAGTACTGAACCCCTAAGCCATGACAGCTTAGGATAAACATCCACTGTTAACATACATATACTTATAAATGGCAGATTAACCATTGCTAAGCAGGTCTGCAGTCAGCCGAGATTTTTCAAAAACGGTCAATCACAAAAAAGTGCGGGAAATGTGGCATATTTAAGCTCCATAGGTGGGAATACTCGCCATAACTGATTGTAGCTCCCATCTGCAGTTAGAAAGTCTGGTGCTGGAGAGGGTACTCGCTTTCAAGCGCAACGCTGGGGCATCAAGGAGTCGAAATACATGGTTTGGCTCCTAGTCCATCGTCATGAGTCTCGACTCCTGCAGGGCCAGTTCCAAGGGATGGAGTATAAGGCAGAATCTTGGAACCGGTTGGCTCATGAACTCACCAGTGCCACAGGCGTCCCTCGGACTGGTGAGCAGGTCCATCACCACCATGCAGACCTGAAGAGATGGAAGCAGGACCTACTGAACCAATGGATCCAGGAGGTCCGTCATATGCAAGATGCCCCACTACTAAGTAGGTAGCCATGGAATGCAGTATGTAAGACATGCTAATATAGTCTAAATAATGGATAGGTATGTCTCAATATCCCTTCATTTACTTCACAGCTGCAGGTGTCCGTGCTGCGAATCAGCAAGCCTATGCAGATAGGCTGCTAAGGCTGTGCCACCAGGCAGGTTAGTAATTATTCTGCATGTATTGTTATATAATATATGTGAGAGAGCATGAAAAAAGTATTGTAGCCCAATAATACAGCTATAGAATGCCCTGAATAAATTCTCTACGTGTACTGTTATATAACATAAATCAGAGAGCCAGAAATAGAGTGTAGTAACCCATTAATAAAGGTAAAATAAGTCTTGAATACTATCTCTGCATGTACTGTCATAAAATAAGTGAGCGAGCCTGAAAAAGAGTGTTGTAACCTATCAATAAAGGTATAATATGTCCTGAATAGGTCTTCCGTATGCACTGTAATATCAAATAAAGGAGAGAGCCTGTAGAAAAGAGTGTTTAATGTAATTAATAAAGGTATAATACTTGGAGTGTGTCTGTGTCACTTACTTTGAAATGTTGTTATACCCTTGCATTAGATAAATAGTACTGTTGTATTAAGTGCTGTCAACCCACTGTTGTGCAGTCCCATATAAAGTGGATGAAGGAAGTGCCAGTAGCTGTGAAGCATATAACAGTCCTCAACAGTTGGTAAATGGCTGTCATGCATAGATAAATCTGGCACACGAGTAGCTTGCCAAGGTGTTCCCCAGAAATGTGACTGTGCTACATGAAATATAGGGTTCTGTAGAAAATTAAGTGAAAATGTCACGTGAACACATCCAGATATGTAGATACATAAATATAAAAATAAAATATAACTATGTAGCAGTAACATCTGCATCTTGGACAGTTGGTATGTCAGATATAGGTCAGGTATATAATGAACTAGCCAAACCCATTAGACAATCTAATGCATGTTGCCTAGTGTAATAATACATGTAGGGGATATACACCTGCAGTCAATAGGAATGTAGTGTAGAGTAAAAGTACTAATAAGATGTTAATGAAGGTTTCTTTTTACACCCTACTCCATGTGCATAAACAATGCAATTCCACACCTCAATGGGTATGTCTAATCTCAAAACATTTGTTGGGACATATGTCCTATTGTTCTATAAAAATCTGCATTTACTTTGATGCATGTGCCCTGTTCAAACACCACAATCTTGGTGGCCTGTTGCCACCAATCATCCCTGCATGCTGTTGTAATGTTCACTGTCATTCAATATATGCATGTGTTATGCTTGCTGTTCAACTGTTGTAACCCTGGTGTGTTGGGTTAATGGGACTATTACTGCATACTGTTACAACTAATTTGGAATGCTGTTGTCTATGTTGTAATTAAACACACCTAATCACAGAACGTATGGGAAGGCCGGTCCCAGTGGACCCACCTGTCCCTCCTCAGCTGGCGATTGCACCTGGCACCAGCAGGTCTGGTGCCCAGCCCGGGCTACCCTCCTCCATTGGTCCTGTGCCACCTTTGGGTGGAAGCGCTGCAGGGGATGGGGCTCACCCCCCCTGCAAGCGTGGGCGGAGAAGGGCCACCTGTTACCCTCCGAAGGGTCAGGGTTGTGGTGCGTAGGGAGATCCAGCGTTTAGTCGCTGATCCCCTACGCCAGCTCGAGGTGAGAATGGCGCGACTCACGGGTGAGCCTGCCCCTCCTACGCAGCCCCCAGCACAGTGACCCTCGGGTCTGTGAAGGTTCAGTGGTGACTGCCCATGGGTGGGGATCTCAGTCCCACTGTTACCATCTGTGGGCTCATGGGCTTGCGATTTCCAAACATCCATCCCCGTCAATTGTGTTCACCCACCCCATGTGTCATACTCTGCCCCTGTATGCATCTTGTTTGTCTTGTCTGTTTACCTCCCCAACCTACCTCCCCAAATATACCTACTTCCTCTACCTCACATTCCACTCTCACCTAAAAAAAATAAAAAAAAAAGGGCAATCTGTACCCACAAAAAAATTACGCCCCATACATAGCTGCCCATTTCACACACATGTCTGCTGGACATGTAAACTGATAATTAGAATTGGCAGTACAACATACTTTGTTGTCCTCACCCCTCTCTCAGGGGTGGAAGGTTTCAAATTTCACTCCAAATTTGCAACATATGCACAGCTGTTGCTGGTAAAGAAATGGGCAGCTATGGACCTTCCCTACACCTGTCCTGCACATCCTGAGCTGGTTTCCCTACTGTCTTTCCCTCTTTGTGCCCCCTTTTTCACCAGTTTCCTATCTCCCCATTTTCATTTCTTTAAAAGAAATCAGCGCGGTGGTTAGCGGGAGTAAGCACTTTTAAGCAGTAGTTAGCGGGTTTGAGTGAGTGTGCTCATGTGTGCGCTTAGCTCAGTATTGCTAAGCGTCATGCAAGCCCACTTACAACTGCTTAAAAGTGCCTTAATCACTCTGTATGTCAGGGCCCTTGTTCTGTTCAGCAGCAAAATAAAACACCTCTGTCAGTTTCGAACCCCAGACCTTGGACACACTTGACTGCTTGAAGTACCACTAAGCCACAGCAGATATACAATAACTTGGTGCTGAAATAAATATATTATGCAAAACAATGAGTGAATGTAAAGGAAAAATAGGAAGGCCATAACACAAAGCTTGTTCTGTGGATCTTTACCAGCAATTGTTGTGGAATTGCATTACATGACTGTGATAAGAGAAGCAGCCATACTAGCAGCACATAATGTTATTGAGGCACTTTACAACCCCCACACAGTAGCATAGCAGGGCAAACACTGGCATATCTGATTAGAGCAGAGGCCATACTTCCTGACTGTGAAACATATTTTAGCTGTGTCCCTCTGAATCCCTCTGAAAAGTACTGACGTCAGTCAGAGAGGTGTTGTATTACACAATGAATAATCACAATAATAACAGTAGACACCGCTTATACTTCATAAAAGGAGTACAAATCCACATGCACTGCTTCACTCAAGTCTACACTTACTGTCTCTATTAGTTGGAAGGTGTATCTCACATTTAACTACCTATCCCCGACTCCAAACAAATATGTATCTGAGTGTTTCATAGGCCTGGCAGAGGCACAAACACACAGGCATATCAGCTCATCTGCTGTTACACACTCTGCAAACAGCTTTGTGCGGACTACCACAAGCATACCCTTATGTAGAAGTACAATGCAGAAATACCAAAGGATCTAGCCATGTACTGGTAGAAACTGACTGTAACAATGCCATTGTACCAGTGCTGAAAACACCTGTGGGTTGCACAGACAAAGAATAACAGGCTAACATCTGTCCACCCTCTGGATAGGTTCACAGTTGGGACCTATGCAGACAGACCACCTGCCTTCATAAACCAACAGGTACATACCAATCCATTAAGTCCAGTAAGATAACACTCACACAATAAGATGTAATGCTCTCTGTATGTCTGCATCCCCCCCCCATATTTTAAATATACGTGTGTTTAGTGTCAACCAAGGATGTAGGTAGGCATACTCAGTAGTGGAATTGTCCAGTTTACCTGAGACTTCTGTGCTAATGTCAACAATAAAAAGTACACAAACCCTGCAGAAGTGAGTACATCAATATGCACAGAATAACAGTCTACAAACAGTTCATGTGTCAAACGAATACTTCTCAATAACTACTTTTGTATGGCAGTCAATTACATAAGTAGAAATGAAACTACATACTCACATATATCTTGTGTAAGTATTTGTAGGAGTGACTTAAACACTACACTGATAGCTCTGTACTGGAAGTGGCAACAGTCAGGTCTGAGTATAACATGTACATCACTGTCTACACCTCTAGCTTCAGATATAAGAAGTATACCAACCTTCTGACTGAAACAACAGTGTACACAGCAAACAAGCATGGGCCCCACTCTGGAAATCTGAAAGGGCTACACCTACAAAACCTAGCATTTTATAGCATTGAGTTGCTATGACAGTGAGTACTGTAATTACCACTTACCAGGCTGTATGCATTTACCAAATGCTGTGCACCACTTGGTGCAGAGGTCATCACATGCACATGTGCTGATACCTATAAAAGCAGACTGTACTTGCTATCCCCACATGCAATCATTACATTGCACCTGATATAGCTACACAGAACTTGTGTCCGTGTTTTCCAGGAGTTATTACTTAATAACGCAAAAGTTTACTTGAGTAAGGATACTCTAGTGAATCATCCACCAAAAAAATTAATTAAGTAAAAAAAAAAAACTTAATTAAAACAGAAAGGGAATTAAGTAGAAACTAACTCTACTTAGGTAACACCAAAAAAAAAAAAAAATTGTCCAAAAAAAAAAAACAGACGGACCTGAAAGTGACAAACAGGTATGTGACAGAAATGTGATCACTGGCAAGTAATAGATGTTTATGAAGAGTACTGCAAATACTTTGAAACATGCATATGTGGCAGCAGTAGGTATGTATGCACTGATACCATGCATGACTACTGCCATGGACAAATTAGTGTGTACCTGTGTGCAGTGGGACATAACTGTGACATATGTAACTCAGCATTTAATGTCAAACATCCAATCATGTCATCTATGTTCTGTACAGTACTGTGTATAATGGCTGTCTGGGGGAGTAGTGCAAACAGCTATATAAACATGGATGTGACAGAGTAACACATGCATGATAGTCATATAATGTTTAGCTTAGCGTTGGCAACTGCTGTACCAGGCTAGTATAGTAATGTAGCATTAGCAGCTATAAATACTCCCTGTAATATTACTGCCATGCACACATGTGACAACTGTTCATGTTGTAGCAAGGCCCAACAGGTCATCCATGAGGTCTACTGATGTACAACAGTGTGTACCTTGTGAGTGTATGGCACACACATATGTATAGATAGTTATGTGTCAGATATATTAGCATCTTAACATGTGCATAGAGCAAGGTATATACTGCAACTGTCTGTGAAGGGTGGACATATATATGTTGGTGAAGGTTGTTATGTGCATATTTTCATGTAGGTTGTAGTGTGTGGCAAACAAAACAGCATACCGTGTTGGTATATGACATGTGGTGTTTAAATGCTGTGGGTATGATTTGTTAAGTTTATAGTCTTCCAGACAGGGAGTCCTGCTAAACATACATGGCCTGAGAATACCCTCAATGCATTCTGCACAAGATTGTGCAAAATTGTTACATAACTGTATCTCTCTCAACCCTTGCATAATTGATATTCCCACCATGAAAGGTGGACTGTATATGTGCCTGCATGTAAATCTCTATGTACACCGATGGATGTTTATATGTATGCTCAAGCTTAATGTTGTAAATGTATTGCCATCCCTTTTGTTAAAAACCCTGTACCCATTAACTACCACATAGGTGGTTGTCTACTCCACACCAAGACTGTGATAAGAGACCACGGGACACAGGTGGACAGTAGTGTCCCTTTTGGCAATCACAGTGCCACACTGGTCATGTAAACCATATACGGTCCACATGTCATCACAAAAGGTGTGTCATACATGGAATGAGAGGTCAGTGTTCCACTCTACTCATCAGTCATAACACCCATAATAGAGTACAATGGGCATTTTGGTATGTTCCTCAGAAGACATCTACAGCAACTGTAGATGCCAGGCACAAACACCACAAAGAGTATTACCAGACTCAAACAGATGCCCTAAGCAGACTGTCTTACAAAACCACAGCTACACTGTGTCGCATACCACACACCCAGAGCTAGCCTCTGCCTAACATACAAAGCTATGCCAAACCCACAGCTGTTGGACATGCTCCATGTCAACAGATCCAAATCCCTACAAGCTACACACTGTACTGCTCTAAACCTTGTAACGTCAAAAAGCATAACATGCTGGAGTGGTACATGCTCATCTCAGACACATACCACACTCTGGAACTAACTATCAATAGCAAAGAATGGTCCTCATTAGCAGTCGTCAAGAATAATCATGATGAATGGATGTGACATAGGAAATACAACTTGGGAATCACCTCTGTGGCTCTGCATGACAGGGGCACATGAACTTAAATTACATGGGTGTTGAAGGGCAGGGTACCATATGGCTAGGCTTCTATAGGCCCTACGCCTAATAGCCTATGAGCTACCTATGACCTGATACACACACGCATGTACATGTTGCATTAATTGCTATGTGAGGTTAAATCACTGACACAGCATGGCAGCAATGTAAATAAATAAAAAGCTGGTGTAGAAAGGCAAGCACAATAACTCCCCGGCTTGGACACAGTACAAAGTGAGTTTATTGCACACAATACAAAATAAGAAAATCTCCAGGTTAAGCGCTTTCATCTGACACAAGCAGACTTCTTCAGAACAAAGACATACAATTACACTTTCATTTTATAAGCATTGTGGCGCCAAAACCATTTCTCATAAAATGATTTAAAGGTATATACAGAAAAAACGTCCTTATGTGAATAACATACAAAACCAATCAATCCTGTCTTAATAATATAAAGAATTCCTCATATATAAAACATATAAAACACACATGTTAGTACATAAAATTCCCTTAACATTTAGAATGTAAATAAGGTGTATGAATTCTGAATGAATGCCCCATGGATCAAATACTCATAATAACTACTGCCAAAAGCACAAGCCTAACGATAATACAAAACTTATTAAATTGTATATAATATGTATATGCAAAATATGAAAATTACAAAAATAATATAATATAATATAATATAATATATAATAATTAATAATTCATGAACTATTTATATGTGAGGTTGACTAAGTGTGATGGTGAGTAGGTGAATGTGTCAACGTTGTGTATATGTGTGATAGCCTAGTGGGTAAATGTTTATATCATGGTATGTAGTGTTCTAGCTGTGATCCCCGCAAAAGATATGTATGCTATTGCTAGGCAGCAAAAGCATTATGGTATACGGTGTGACATAGTCCCATGGTGTTGACTGGAGTGTGCCATTGTAGGCTAAAGCAGTACATGTATGTGCATTGATTGTTGACACTAGTGAATACAAATCCTGTATGTACTGTAGTATTACCTGAAGCTGTAGGCATAAACAGCACAGTATGGTGTATATCCACATTGCTTTGAAACACTGTTTTGTTTGTTACCTGTAGTCCACACACATTACATACCTCAGGCAGAAGGTTTTGTAAGTGCTGACACACAGTACTGTATGGTATGCAGGTAAAGCTCATCTGGGTTGCCATACCTTTGTGTCTTGTAGGTATGTCTGATGTGTGTGTGGGTATGCCTGTAACATTGCCTGGGTCGTATGTGTGTTACAGGATATAAGTGCATATCTAACATCATGTATAGTGTAGTACAGCAGTATGCCATCTATATTGATGAATGTGCACATATGTTACTTAGGGGTTTGCTATCAACAAGTAGTGTGGTGTACTGGTAGTACTGTAACTGTACTTTACAATCATTTCAATGGATGACAATTTTCTGTATGCATTAGCTTCATATAAACCTCCTGTGGATAGGTGGTGCATTGTGTCACATACAGTGTGCTATGTGCTGTAGTATAGTCTTACATACTGTTTTCACTTTGTTGCTGTGCAGAACATGGTTTAATATATAGAATGTGCCAGGCACTGTCAGGCAGTTGTGGGCTGAGCATTGATGTGTGGGATTAAAAGTGTGTATCTACTGACAGCCAATAGGTTGCTAAATATGTCATTTCATTGATATCTGTACTTTAGAATGTTAAGTGTGCCACAAGACTTGCTCACAATAATTGTCTTATTTTCTTCCAGAGACATGTCTCATCATCGCAACCCTGTCTATTCTCCTGAAGAGGAGGAAGTAATCATCTCCACACTAGTACAACATCACACCCTGCTGTTCTCCAGAACCAGCCAGGACCAGCATGAGCGTACTGCACTGTGGCAGGATGTTGTCCATTGGGTTAATGACGTAGGCATGCATAACCGGACTTATGAGCAGGTACGCCATCACTGCAGTGACTTAATCAGACATGTCCGGCAGCATGCCTCTGATGTCAGCAGACAACAGCTTGCCACAGGTGGTGGTGCAGCATCACAACCGCCCCTCACCAGAGTGGAAGAGCTGCTCCTCAGCATGGTGGCTCCTGGCCAACCACTACAACAAACATGTGTCATCATGGGGGCCGGAGTCACCCAGCAAGTTGACTGCAAGTGTGCAGGTAACATGCCACATATCTGTAGACTACTGTTAGCTCGATTGTTAGAACATGCATATGTCAGCTGTGTACTGTGTATTTGGAAGATGTGCAGCCTGGTGTTGTGCAATACTGATAATTTTGAACATAATCTGTATGCCTGTGACTGTCAACCATTGTACTACTGTAAAATTGCAAAGTCACAGCAGCAATTCCACAGTTGTTGACACTGACACACTGTCTCATATTCTTGTAGGTCCCTCTGGTGTGACAGCAAGACAGCAGAACCATGCTGGTGAGTGTTCTACATTTCATATTGCAAATAACACGTGCATGTCATAGGTGGGTTTTAGGCCATTTACACATGTCCAACACCTACACATAATGCATGCTCTGTAAGTTTCCTGTGGGACTATGCACATCCCAGTAGCATGAGTGGCTGCCTCAAACACATGCTATACACAGAGCATCCCAAACCATTGTGGTACACTGTAGTGGACATTGTATAGGCAGAGTCAATACACATGCACACAACATACACCACCTTGTCATATGCAGTACATGTCAATATCATACACATGGTGTATGTAGACACCTGCTGTAACGTCAGGCTCCAGTATCTCAAATGTCATCCACACAGCACATATACTATACCTGAGGGGTAGAGGTCTATCATGGGGCATTGCAAAACTCTTCAACAAACAAGACATTCATGTTAGACAATGCTCCCTATTGAACACCTTACATACCGATGTAACAACTGCCTGTGAAATGGTTAATGTAGCCACAGTGCAGCAGTTCAGGTACAGCAGGATAGTTGCCAGTGTGGTACACATTAGTGGCCTTGAGTGACCATGTGATGCTGCCTGATGATGGCTCATGGTACTACACTACATCCAGTTACAGTAACTACAGTACAACACATAGCATTCATTGCTATACACCTGACAGTTGTGTGCATCCATCCATGGTATGTTTACCTGTGAGTGATGGTGCACAGGACGTTGAAAAGCATGTAATACTTGCACAGCAATGTTGTGTCCATGTACACATTGTGTTCCAGGGTGAGGCCAATCACTGAACAACACACATGCATCAAACAGATGTATACTGTTATTAACAGGGACTCTCTACACTCGCACTGCATGCTGTTGAGCAACACACATCTTGCATGCTGACACGTGTGATAGGACTCTTTGGCTTGTGATACTGTACTCCACCATCAACCACTAATGGGTATGTTCTGTATTGCTGTTGGTGTGTGTGTGTGTGTGTGTCTACTTTAGTGGGTGGTGTATTTGTGTTCATGTGTGCATGTGTGCATGTGTTCATGTGTGCATGTGTGCATGTGTGCATGTGTGCATGTGTGCATGTGTGCATGTGTTCATGTGTTCATGTGTGCATATGTGCATGTGTGCATGTGTTCATGTGTGCATGTGTGCATGTGTTCATGTGTGCATGTGTGCATGTGTTCATGTGTGCATGTGTGCATGTGTGCATGTGTTCATGTGTTCATGTGTGCATGTGTGCATGTGTGCATGTGTGCATATCTGCATGTGTTCATGTGTGCATGTGTGCTAACATCAGGTACAGATTGTAAAGTTTGTTTCCTGTCTCCCTCTCACAGGTGCTGAGGTTGTGTTGGTTGAGTGCAGCAGGGAACCTGAAGACACTGCCACAAATACTGGAGATGATGAAACATGTGTTGTGGCACAGGTAGGTTTGACAGGGTCTGTCGTTGTTCCACCAATCGACACTACACAGCTTTCCACACCATCTATGCGCACATTCATACTGCCAATACATCCCTCATCACCAATGGCCTTAGCTGAGGGACAGCATACAGTAGGCATTGACCAGGATAGTGTGGTATCTATGGCACATGCAACCCCTCACAGCAGCCATACCCAGAATCCTGGGATGGTACCACATAGGCGGATGTCCAGGGGTTCTTGTGGGAGCACCGCTGGTCGTGATGCCCCTGGCAGACGTGCCCCCACAGGTCTTACAACCTCAGGTATGTTCCAGGCTGTTATGCAGGCACAGGCACATATGGAACGGTACACCAGACAGGGACTGAGGGTGCAGAGGGCCCATAACACCGCTATCAATGACAGTATCCGTGACCTTGCGGGTGCAGTGCGTCACTACACCGAGGTCACTGATAGACGTTGGGGGGAGACATTAGATGTCCTCTGCAATGTAATGTCCATGTGCCAGGACAGTGCAGGATGGCTGAGATGTTGCCATGGACATATGCCAGCAACATCATCAGCTGGCAGTCGTCACGGGCGACACCCAAGTCACAGCTGCTCCCGTAGTGGCAGTACCAGCCCCAGCAATGTTGGAGCAGGGCTGTCAATAGACTATCATAGAAGACCATGTGCACGTGGCTCTGGCCAGTCCCAGCAGGAACATGGGTCCAGTTGACATGCCTCTGATGATAGTACCCAGTCTGGCTTAGTACCCGATACTGTCCGTTGCACCCCTGCCAGGCACAGGTACTCTGTCCGTGGCCAGAGACGGTGATCTGTACAGCCTGGCAGGTACAGTCTGTGGCTGTCCCACAACCTCCCATATACGGCAGCCACATGGTGGAACTGTGTGCATGCAGACACACACAAATAATCCAAACACCTAGGGCTAACACATACATACACACATCACATAAACATTGACCCATGCTGTACTGTTGTCCCTCACACACACACACACACACACACACACACACACACACACACACACACACACACACACACACACACACACACATACATGTCGATTGGATGGGTCAGTGTCGGGCTCTGGCAAACCAACAACACATCCTGTGCATATGATGAAACTGTGCCACCTCCTGTCATCTGTAACATTGATGCAGGAACAGGCTAACATGGTGCTGATGCACAGGATGACTTTATAGCAGTGTAGCAATGTTAGCATGTTGTCAACAGTACAGTGTAATGATATCCCTGTAGGTATATCTGAGCAGGCATGATGCATTAAAGCTATGATAATCAATGTAGTATTGTTTACAACAGTGTTAATTACAAAAAGGTATTGTCCGCCCATGTGCCACTTGGCTGATGTGTGTAGTTTTGGCAGCATGTGTTGGTGAGTGGACAGTACGTGTGTGATGTCTGCAGTACAGATTTGCAGGTGTACATTTGTGAACATGGTGGAGGTGCACTGTCTGCATGTAAGTGCATAGTGGACACATGGGAAGGGTGACATGCCCTGTATTACACAGTGTCAAAACTTCATTGTTTCTATTGGTGGCCAGTATGCATTTTAATACACATATGCTTTAACTTGGGTACACATGTGTGTATGACATGGTTTGACACTATGCTGTGGGTGATACTGTTACTATCTGTCATTGGTTTACATTCTGGTAGTGTACACAACCTCAACAGCCTGACCATGACCAATTGTTAGATGATGTCTTGACAACTGACACCCAGATGTAGGGAACTAAGTAGCATTTAGATCTGTCTGGTACTGTACTATACCAGTAGCCAGTGGTATTGACCGCCACCCATTCCTGGGACCACTCCTGTCTGGCATATAGCCCTCTTAGGTACAAGCAAACACACTAGGGATATGTCCGTCCACATCTGGAAATGCATACAGTGGCCTACAATGCATTCTCCGGATGAGACACTTATCCTCCACAAGGGTATCATATAGACAGATACCCATTGTCCAACCCATGCTGTAAAGCTGTAAGCCAAATATAGCATTGCCATCCAAATTTGTTAAACATAGTATCCCGACAGTACCACATAGGTAGTAGCCCCAAACATGTAGAATGGGTACCGATGTGTACATACAACCAAGTGTTATGTCATCTGTCCTTTGGTATTCACATTTCCATAGGTATTCTGAAGTCCCTCTGTGTATCACATAACCAATAAGGGGTCTGTATGCATATCCACAAAGTTGTTGTACACCTATAATGAATGTCCATTATTGACAGACTTTGTTGTGTTTGAACATGTCTGAAATATACCCAAGGCATGAACCCTCACTCACAGTATTCTATAGAAACTGTCATGGGTGTGTGTGACACAGATGACCTAGGCCACAGATCACTACAGTGGCTGGCCTTGTCAGAAACATACATATGTGACCGAAGGTCTGAGAAGCAGCAGCACAATCTGTCATAGGTGACAGATGTATTCATGTAGAAAGCAGGCTTCACACATATGGACTAATTGAGGTCACATGTACATATGGTTCTACCTCACATAAACGAAACACCACAACACCGACAACGCAATCACCGACACCACATAACCGACAGTACAAAAACACGAAATCCCACATGCCCGACAAGCGAACAACCGTCGGTACACAAACACGAACCTCATACACTTCACACACCACAATCAACAACCTAAACACATTCCCGTCCAAAACCACATACACAACACAAGCACACCAAAATCCCTACAAACCCACACTAAACCACACATACACAACTACCTACAACCCTGACCCAACCCTAACCCTAAGGTCCGTCACCACTTACCTGACCCGCCCCTAACCCTAACTCACTTATCCCGCTAACAAACACAATCACTACCGCACACTTACCTGACCCGCCTCCCTAACCCTAACTCACTTATCCGCCCCTAACCCAAACACAATCACTACCGCACACTTACCTGACCCGCTCCCTAACCCTAACTCACTTAACCCACCCCTATCCCCACTTACCTTACTCGCACCCTAACGTCCGTCACATACTTACACAGCCTTTTCCCATTTCGGCATCCTCGGCGTCGGTGCTTTCATCCGTCGGGTCGGTCTTCTGCTTGTCGATCTTCTTGGTCCCGTCGCGTCGGTCTTCTGCGCTGTCGATCTTCTGGGGCTCGCGATTTCCCTGTCGATGTTCCGGCGTGTCGGTGAAGTGAGGTAGAACCGTACATATATGTATTTGCCATACAGATACCTGAAGTGTGCAATGCACATACTGTTGTTATACTGATATGTCATACAGTAGTAAAAGCTAAACACACAACACATTGACCAACAGTATCACACACACACACACCCAACAATTGCAGAAATCAAACACCTACCTAACAATTTTATGATACTAGAGAGTTACGCATTAACACCACGCGTTATATGTTTTACTGGAGGTTTTCATTTCCACTGCTATATTTGTAGGATACTGACATCATCAGACTTGCCAAACAGGAATGTAACACTTTTAAGGTGTTTTCCTAATCTCCAAAAAGGGCAACACTCCCTGAGGAAATCACACAGAAACATACCCCCACGCACACACACTCAGCAATTGCAGGATTCAAACCCCTACCTAACTAGGTTATGATACTAGAGAAATATGCATTAACACGACGCACTATATGCTTTACTGGGAGCTTTCATTTCCAATGCTATATTTGTAGAATGCTGACATCATCAGACTTGCCAAACAGGAATGTAACACTTTTAAGGTGTTTTCCTAGTCTCCAAAAAGGGCAATACTCTCAGAGGGAATCACACAGAAACATACCCACACACACACACACTCAGCAATTGCAGGATTCAAACCCTACCTAATTAGGTTATGGTACCACAGAGATACGCATTAACACGACGCGCTATATGCTTTACTGGGAGCTTGCATTTCCAATGCTATATTTGTAGGATGCTGACATCATCAGACTTGCCAAGGAACTCACACAGACTTACACTCACTCAGCAATTGCAGGATTTAAACCCCTACTTAACTAGGTTATGATACTAGAGAGATACACATTAACACGACGCGCTCTATGCTCTACTGGGAGTTTTCATCTCCACTGCTATATTTGTAGAATGCTGACATCATCAGACTTGCAAAACAGGAATGTAACACTTTTAAGGTGTTTGACTAGTCTCCAATAGGGCAATACTCTCAAAGGAAATCACACAAACGCACACACACACTCAGCAATTGCAGGATTCAAACCCCTACCTAACTATGTTATGATACTGGAGAGATACGCATTAACATGACACGCTATGTGTGCTACTGTGAGTTTTCATTTACACTGCTATATTTGTGGGATGCTGACATCATCAGACTAGACATGGTAATGTGTGTGCACTTAGATTTATGCAATCCCAGGACTGAGACATGGGGAACAGCAGGAGTTACCAGCTTGAACAGGACTCCACAAATCTTAACTTGTGTGATCTATCTGTGGCTCAGTTGCCAATCCATCCGATGACAATACATATTTATGCACAAGTTATTGATTTTGTAGATACGACATGTGTCTGGGATGTTGGAAAAGGCTTATTCAAAGTGTATGTGGGACGTGTGTAGCTCATTTCATTCATGTATGTCCTGGGTGGCTGCCTTGCAAACAGTCTAGCAGGTTTGGGAAACATGATCTGCCCATGACCAGTCCAAAGTTGGTAGGATTGTGTGTTTATAGGCTTCCAATAGCTATGTTTCTGACTTCAATTCTGATGGACGCCATGGCCTTGCAGATCAGACTTCATCGGCTTATAAGACTATAGTTCCCATCGTCTGTTGTGCACCAACACTTGTATAATGTGCCATATGTTGCTGTAACCCATTCAACAGTTTCATATCCTGTAGAGAGGGTGAGGCTCAACAGACTGTTCAAGTGCAGGCTCTGTTTGTTCTGCAGTTCACTTATGAAACATATAGGAGCACAATGTAATCCAACTGATGCCATGTTTTCAGCTTTGGAAGGAGCTGTTTACCCATTCTACATGTGATATCTCATGGCATGATGATAGGGACTTTTGTCAGTGGGAGGTGGGAATGTATGTATGGGCCTGTCTGACAGGATGTTGGCATTGTCAGTCATTTACAGTTGGCCCTGACTCAGGACATATATGAGTGTACATTGCTATTTATGACATAGCTGAGGGTAGTGTCATGGTTCTGTATGGACTCCTTCGCAGATAATCTTTCCATGACCTGGATTGGATAGTGTTTGCAGTGCACATTGTTTATTGATGATACTGATTTCAGGGTTTTTTTTCTTTGCTTTTGAACTTTCTATGACCAACCTAAGTATCTGTAGTACATATTTGATTATGACAGGGTTCCAATATATTATGTATGTGGCTGTTATCATATCACTGTGTGCACAAGTCAAGATTGGTGAATTGTGAGTGGTTCCTGGGTTAACACATGCAACTGCCTGGTATGTGTGGCCCACTGCTGTACTCACACATGGCCTAAGTGTGTGAGCATGCCCAGTTTGGTCTTTCAGTATGTTGTTGCTTGACATTTGTCTCATTTATTCGTGTGTGAGCATGCCCAGTGTGACCTTTCAGTATGTTGCTATGTGAAGTCCACTACATTTGTTGACCTGTGTGAACACGCCCAATATTAACATTTATACTATACGTGTGTTGTAAATCGGGTTGTATTTTTAATGCAGGGGTCACCTTTGTGTCATAACTCTACAGGGATTATGCTGTGCCTGCGGGGTTTCCAGGAGACACTTTGCATAGACTTATCAACATTTATTCCTACAGGCTGACCACTGAAATATTGTCATGGTTTAGTGGTTCAGTACTGTGACTATAGTGCACAGTACCCTGGGTTCGAGGACTGTCACTGCTTCATATTTTCATACTGGGCAGACCAGACTGCTTAAGGAACAGTAAAGCAAATATGACCATGTTTACCTACTTTTGCTCAACTATGCCCAACTTTGGCCAAACTTGCACAACATTGCTCAACGTTAACCAACATTGCTGAATGCTGCCCAATATTGCTCAACATTGCCCAAAGTTGTGCTACTTGGTGTGTGCAATTTTGTTTACATATACTTTGTTTGTGTCTTTCGGCTTTTCCCGGTTAGGGGTCGCCACAGCGGAACTCCGGTCCGCTAATAATTGACAGTTGATTTTTATGTACCGGCTTGCCAGGCCTGACGTACAACCTTGTTTACATATACTAAATAGTGGTAAAAGCTGTTTAGCACTGCTTTATATTGCTTAACACATGACAATCATGCCTTAGGTGTTGCTGCAGGGCTGCCTATGTCGGATGCACATATTACACTGCCTGTACATGTTTGAAAAAGGTAGTGCCAAATTAGGCATCCCTTTTACTATATGTGCGATTTAGAGAGAGGTATCATTTCCAGGGTTCCTACTGAGCCAGTGTATATGCTATGCATTGCCTCTTTGCCAAGGCCAAAGCATACTGGGCACACCTCCTTCTGCCTACTGGGGCAGGCTCAGGTTGTTCCTCCTCCGAGTCATGCTCTGCCTGTGATGGCCTTTGCAATGGTGGGGGGCTGTTTGGCCTGGCCCTATGCTGCTCCTGCTGCAGCTGTTTTTGCAGGATCATATTATGTAGCATAGCACATACCATGACTATTTGGGTACATGTAGTTGGTGAGTACTGCAAGGCTCCACCAGATGTGTCCAGGCACTGGAACCGTGACTTGAGCAGCCCAAGCACACACTCAATTACATTTTGTGTTTGTGCGTGTGCCTCATTATGGTGTTCCTGTTCAGGTGTGTGTGCATTTCTGATGGGTGTCATCAGCCATGGCTCGAGTGCATAGCCAGCATCCCCCACTAGGTGACCATGAGGGATGTCCCCACTGGCAAATGTCTGGTACAGCTGTGTCAGATGCCAGATATGGGAATCATGGTAGCTTCCAGGGCAGCCAGCACACACATTCATTATTATGCCCTGGGCATCACACACAACCTGGCAGTTGATGGAGGGGAAACCCTTGCGGTTATAGTAGACCCTACCCCACTCACCAGCTGGTGTTTTGATGCATATGTGCATGCAGTCTATTGCACCCACTACCTCAGGGTATTCTGCTATTTGCTGGAAAAGAAGCATATTGCTGGCCAATACCTCATGGAATTGGGGAAATATACATGATCACCGACATGTGCTGACATGGCATTCAGGAACTGGTGCAGTACCCTGGATGCTGATGCCTGTGAAATCCCCATCATATCACCAGTTGGTTTCTGGAAGGTACCTGTTGCTAGTATTCTTAGGCCAACACATACCTTGGTTTCCACTGGGATGGGTTCCCCTCTGTTGGTTCTGTGTGTGAGGCATGGCCTGCACAGCTCAACAATTTGCTGCATGAGGTCTCTGTCCACTCTATAGCACTCCACTATCTCCAGTTCATGTAGCCCCTGGTAGGTTACCCTGGGCCTGTACACTCTTCTCCGTCTCCTCACTGTGGGTTGCTCAGCAGCATTTACATTGTCACCACCCTCAGCATGTTGCATATGTCACCTTATAACAGCAATGGCAGCCCCTAACATTTCTTTGTCTCAGTAAAGCTTTTCCAGTTTTCACTTCTATTAGCTTACTGCAGTGTTGCAGAGTCTCTGAGAAAAACATAGTGGAAAGTTATTTGCAGAGTTTTAAGTGCTGGGCTGGGCTGGGCTAGTGTACTGCCTGTGTAATTGGCTGATTCTGATTGTTTTCACCTGCTAGCGCTGCTACTTCTCCTTGGTTAACTTCCTACTATTTGTTGTGCTTCCTTTTCCCTTTCTGTTTTCATAGGGGGCAGCGGCGTGCAAACAAGCGCAAACACGCGCACACCAGCTCACATGCCCGCACACATGTTTACATGGCCTAACACTTGCTGACTCCGGCTTAAATGTGCACGCACACAGACGCACACGCGCTTACACAGGTTTCAACATCCTTACCCTTGCTTACTCCGGTTTAAATGCGTGCACACAGGCGCACACAGTCTTACTCGGTTTTACAGGTGTGCACACGCGTGCATACATGGTGCAGGCACTTTTACAAGAAACTTTAGTGTTGTCCACAGCATACACCTTCTATTTCTTGCCTTTAGCTGGGGTACCTGTTGACACGCCTCTTCCAGTGATGGGTAACTGACAGCAAACACATGCCACTCTGCTCCAATGAGCTTACATTCTTTCATACATACCCCCCTCATGATGTCACCTATCTTCTACTCTGATACTCCCCTTATCCTACTCTTACACTCCACGGACTTTGCTCATTTGCCATGTGAAATTGGGATTCACTATCCTTACCCTCATTTGCATAAGATTGCCTACAAATGCTTGGTTACATCTCTTAGACTGAGCTTTCCCCCTTAGCAACCTCTAGTTAGTAGCCATGTTGTCTTCAGCCTGCCATTCACTTGCATGGCAGATGTATATTTATCATAAAATGCCTTTTTCTGGCTTTTATTTTTTTATTTTTGGGTTTTTACAGTGCAGTGTGTTTGCGCGACCCTGCGCTATGCTTAAACTTTGGAGATCGAGGTAAAAAAAAATTATTAATTTTTTTTTTGCAACGAGTAGAATTGCCAATGGCCATATATTTGGCCATTGGCATGCTTCCTCAACTGGCTGCATCCTTTATTTGGAGCTGTCATGGCTCCGTTTTGCTATTTGCAGAATGGTACTCAGTTGACAATCGAGTACATTTCTGCACATAACACTACTCTTACTCGGACAGGTTAGGGTTTCCTGGATTGCAGATTTAACTCATTTGCATAACTTTCTGCAGCAAATGAGGTAATTTGCATATCCTAGCCCTGTCCATGTAAGAGGAGTTTTAGGAGCTCTCTTGCATGCCCCTGCCAGCTGTTCCTGGATCGCTCGGCAGACATGTTGGCTGCATGGAGTCTTACTCTATGCTTAGACTCCATGCAAGCCTTCATGAATCCGGCCCTATGTATCAGACTGTTACAGTTCCATATCTTCAGACTGACTTAAACAACATAAAGAGAAACTGCATCTCTCATTTGTAAAAGCAGATACTTTGTGAAGTGCAGTTTGTGTACACACAATGATGTACAGAGTGGCATTGAAGGTGCAAAGCTTCTTAGGTTACATGATTGTAAATAAGTAGCCATGCAGATCTTTTGTGTGTATCTTTACTGGCAGTGATACATGTTAACTGTGAGAACAGAGTATGTTGCGTTAATTCCTGGTTCCTTCTTTTTGAGACTTGTGATTTTACACAACATTATGCATGTAAGAGCAGTTTATTATTCATAATATTTCATTGTCTGTTATACATGCATTGCTTTTTTTTTGTCTGAGACATTTACCACTGATCACAATCATGTTTTTAGCAGATATACTGACATGAGTCCTTAATAGAGGCATAAAAGTCCACCCATCTTCTTAATTTGAATATATTGGTCATTTCTTCATTGTCTAAATTTAAGGATCTTTTTAAAAAAAGAAAATGTCTACACATCATATTATTAAAGTACTGACTGTTTCACTTGTTAAAGATGGAACATTTATAACTTGGTTATTCATCCTTAAATTGTGTGAAATGGAAATATGAGTAGGTTTATATGATCTTTCTTTATGGATAATTAATTTCTGTCCATCCCGCTGATTAGCAGAGCAAGCACAGGTTCTGGACTAAGCAAGCCCCTGTTTATTTGCAATAATGGCAGTTCCACTTCTTGATAATTGTAACCAGGTTTTAGATGGAGTGATCCTACTGCAGCCCAGTGCTCCTTAATCACTCACATTTTTAGTCTTTCAACTACATTTCAGTTTTGGGTCATACTGCAGTTTGCCATACTGCAATTTCCAGGATGAAGATTTTTGCTTCCATCTCTCCATATGGTAAAGATGAAGCAAAAGTTAGATGCTGACGTTGTGGACTGCTGTCCTTGTTATTGATTTCAGTTGTTGATCTTGCTATGATGCAGCCCATCTAGTCCTTCTTGGTATGTGGTGTGGAGGTTATTTGATAATGCATTGCCTTGTATTCATGCAGCAGGCAGTTTACATGGCTGTAGTGTGCCATGTGCCATTGTTATGCATGAAGAGTAACATTATGATGGACAAGCTCCAGCTGTGTTACCCGACAGCACATGCCTCTGGTGTGTAACAAGATCCTCTACTCATATAGCTGTCATATTCATGGAAGACAAAAGCCGTTTGTATACTAAGAGTGGCCTCAAAGAAGGAATCTATTCAGATGTGAGAACAAAAATATTGCAAACTACAAAAGCTAAATATTCTTACAAGCTGTGATAAACTGTTTACATCACCTCTGCACTATTTGTGGATGTAGACTACATTTCAAGTTAAATGTGTTTTGAATAGAAAGAAGTGCATTTAAGATTAGTTTGTTGTAGACTGATGTAAAGACATATCCTAGAACTAAGTATGGGTGATTAAAAGTATACCCACACACATTAACACACACACACACACACACACACACACACACACACACACACACACACACACACACACACACACACACAGTGTTTGTGTGATTGTGCGTTTGTTTATTTAAATGTGCTGGGGTATAATACTGTTAAAGGAAAATCTGTGATGCAAATTCAGTGGAGTAATTAGGATGGATTTATGCGAACAGCACAATGGTGTGGATATAACATAGTTGAATCAGTCGAATATATATTTAGTTTTTCTTCTCAGATGCTTTTTTTGCATTTCAGATGTTCATTGAGAAGAGTGCAGAAAGCATTTATGGACTAGAATTGATGTATAAGGTGATGGCCATGCTAGAAGAAAGGAACAACTTTCCAAAGGAACTTTCTTTTGTAGAAGATTTAGCACTGTCCAGATATACCTGGAGAGTAAGCTCATAAGATGCTGGTTAAGCTTCTTGTGAAGTTGCTGTAAACACTGCTGTCTTAAACGGAAGAAGTTACAGCTGTGGAGTGCAGGCACTTTTAGAAAGGCTAATTCTTATGGAGTAAATAGGGAGCTCTGGTGAAGACCTGCAAACTCTTTTACAGACTCATTCTATACTAGGTAGATTTGTTTAGTTTCAGGTTATACAGATACCACACTAGAACTTAACAGAAGTGGCTGTGAAGTTGTTGCAGCAGTACATTCTCTTTTTAAGCAAAACAAAATCTTTTTACATAACATGCACTGAATTTGCTATTAATTTTGGACAAGCACAGTTTGATGTGGATTGGTAAATAATGATGTTGATCCAGAAGAACCTGTTGCATTCAAACTGAGGTACAATATCACTGTTTCCACCATTACCAGTGTTTAGGGTACTTTATGAATTTTTGTTACCTACAAGAAAAAATAATTCTAAGACCTTTTGTTTATCATGCATTAAGAATTTTAGTACTTTAAGACAAGCAGGTTTTCAAGAATGCTAAGTCATGTTGAAAAGCTAAGTGAATGAAGTTGTGAGGTAGGTTTGTGCAATCAAAGGAACTGTCAATGGCATATAGTATCAGAACTCTGTTATTGCTGTGAGAAAAGGAGAGGTTCCTATTCTGAGATTTTTGGGATCACTAAATTTGTAACGTAAAGTCAGAGAAGTTGCTATAAGCCATCATCAACTTTAGCTGCTTCTTATGTGGTTAGTTAACCAACATAGTAAAAGGGGATCAAGGCTAGTTATGGCTGGACTGTTGAGTAATAGCCTATCTTCTACTTTCCTTAAGACTTTTGGTAGGGCTAAGAGAGCACACTTAAAATATTCAGTTTCTTCAGGCTGTGACATATTAAGTTGATTGCCTTTATGATGAAAATATGATTTCATGTCTAAAGCCATGTTGTATTTCTTTTAAGTCATATGCTTTCAGGTATTTGATATACGTACTGCATAACTACTTGTCTTTCCAGCAAATTTAGGACTAGGATGAAAAGTGAAACAGCTCTACAATCATTGGGTTTGTGTGGTCTCCTTTTTTTGTGAAGTGCTGTTAGAAGAAAACTCATTCACTCTACAATCCATTGAAAACAAAATCTGCTGATTAATTTCCTCCCACACCACCTCAGGAACATCACTTCATCACCCTACCCAAAGACAAATGGCTACCAGTGTCCTACAGAGCTGAGTTACTTCTAGGGTCTATTCTTTTCAAACTACTTTAACCAGGTGACTTCCCAACTCTTGCACCCAATCTCCATAATAAAACACTCCCAACAACCTCTGCAACCTCTCATATTTAAATCCCTCACTACAAACATCCCAAGCCAGACTGCACTATACTGACCACCCATTCTCCATTCTTGCACCCAGACTCTGGCAAATCCTTCCCCTGACCTAAAATAAGTCTCCTCTTTTCCTACATTCAGAGCACAACTCAAAAGACACCTTCATCAAAAATCTAATTGCAATTGTTTTTCCACTGAACAAATAACCTAACTTCCTCATTACCGGCATCAGTTCTATTTTAACCATCTGTTCTCACCTGCTGCTTTCCTCTCATATTACTAAAGAAACTAACTCACATTTGTTTCTATACTTTGTTATAAACATTTACATATTGTTTCAATTATCTATGGGATTATATACCTTCTGTGATTACTCAATGCTTATGAATTTGTTTTGGTTTATTTCTTTTTTTTTAATTTCTTCACCAGTTCTATGCCTGGAAATGTTTTATTGTGATCAGTGTACTATCCCAATAAACAAACTAAATAAAATAAAATAAATCATTTATTCATCATACAGGTTGCTACATGTTTTAACTCCTGGAGCTAAAGACTGTTAGCAGCACTGAAACCATCACTGCTGATTATATAGAAAACAGTTTAGGTCTCATGTGGTTATACCCCCAGATGTGAAGGAGTTTAACACTAGTGATATCTTACAGGCCACTGCTTAATTCTTTTAATCTTCACTTGTAACCTGTATGACTGTTAGCAAGTCACATAATCATTCTGTATTCTCAAGTCATCCCTAAAAGAAGTATAGTTGCCTATTTGGCTTTGCAATTGATGGGGCTGTGGGTATTAACTCCTGCACTGCTGCCTTCAAAAATGTAAGTGACAGAACCAGTAATATAGAGCTTGAATCCCACCATGAGTACCAGTTAAAATTCATAGGGCAGTTGGCCTTAAGAATGTACAGTAAAAGTGCACTGCCGTGTACTGCTGCCTTAAGTATTAGCCATGTTATGCCACATTCAAATGAACTTTACACTGTACAGCCACATTTCTGCATTATAATCAATGGCTCCCTAGGATTTTGTCTACCTCAGACTGTGTCCAAAGCCTACAGGTGTAATCTAAACAACAGTAGTTAAGATGTGACCAAAATTATTTTCTACGCACACACTCACACAATATTTTTCAGAAAGGTGGTGGTAAATAGCAAGTCTTTGGCACCAACACTTACCTCCCAAACTTGCAGTATTGCATCCACCTAAATAAGAAAAAACTCATTATTTACCCCTTAATAAAGCTAATCTTTCAGGATTTAAATGGCAGCACATGGCTATGAGTAGTCACCCATCAACGGGCATATACCACATAACTGAACGCACACTATTAAAATGGATAAATTCTTAAGTCAGTAAATAAGCCATCATCAACAGATATTTAAAATCAGATAATGCAATTATTTGCTTGGAGTAAATGTGTTAATATATTTATTTTACAAATAAATATGGAAACTATATATAGCTTGCAAAAAGAATTGAAAATAAACTTTTCAAAAAGACTAATAATTTTCAAAAAGCACTAGAAATCAGCTCTCTGGTCTCAAACTGCTTTAATTAAAGAAAAAAAATGCTCTATCTTATCTCTACACTCAAAATTAATTCTCAGAGCCCGTATTAGGTAGTTCATCAAAAGATGAACTTTTCCCTAAGTGCAAGCTCTAGCAGACAGCTTGAGTAACTGAACTGCAGTTACTCTCTGAATTAACAGCCTGCTTCTGGTTATATATGTGCCAAAAAGGAATTTTCATTGCTTTTGCTTTGATTCAAATTTTAGATGATACTTTATTTCTAAAATTATGCATCCAAGGCAAGAGGGTAATATTATGCAAGCCTGTGTCCATACAAAGAATAACTTTTGATTTAGCTCACCATCTCAAAGATGCATTACCCTTACAAAAGTTAAAAACATTTGTGAAGCATCTAAGACGTATTCTATAGCAGACTCTTTTTGGGAACCACACCCAACCTCTTACTTATCACAAATTAAATCAAGGTGTTTCTTTACCCTATAACCATAAGTAACTCAAATGGCGAAAAAATTATGGATCCTTGTTACACCTCTATATGTAAAGAAGAGAAAAAAACAGATACTTGTTCTACTCCCACTTTAAGTGGTCTATAAATGATCTTAGCATTGTATTGAGAATAATAATGAATTTCGTTGGCGAGCCATTTATTTGAGATATTAGGTAAAGTTTCTACTGTTTTACCTCGTGGCACTTCTACAGGTAAATCAACAGGTCTGACATAAAGTAACAAAAATGGGAACACTCAAGTTACCACAGAAAAATGATTAGTTTAACAGTTCACTAGCTGTAACAATTTCTCTCAAAGCTTCATCAGGTGTAAAACAATAAAATCAAGCCTCATAAATAACTTACAAAATCAAATGACTCTGAAAAGATAAAATTCATTGGTCAATATACCAGTCAATCAATATAAATAGTTAATACAACTTGTTAAAAACATAAACTATGTTTTTTCAGTACTGGTTTTATAGAATTATATTAATTTAGACCTAGAAATTGGTCAGCATTCAGTTCATTAATCCATTTATATTTTAAGTTCTGTTTTCAAATATATATCACCACCTCTGTTATCTGGCTATATACCTTCTAACACCATAAATTTAAAGGAATGTGTCAAATTGTTGTCTAAAATATGTTTGTATAATGCATTAGTTGATATTTTTCTTCTTATATTAGATAAATGATTATCAATACTCTCCTTTCGTTTTTGATCTGTCTTTGCCATTATAAAAACAAATACAGGTCACAAGAACAACAACAGAAAGAAGGCAATAGTAGAAAATGTAAAAGGTCGAGAAGGAAGACAACATGCATGTCCTCTTACAAGAAGTCACACAAACTCGAAAACAGTCTAGTATATAACATCTCTTAATGTCCCCTGACTGAAGTTGAATTGTCAGCACTTAATAAGGGTGCTACTGTTTTACCAGCCATAGATGGCTTTATTTCAGACTCTTTAACTGACTTGAAACTTTTTGTCAGACAATTAAACTTGAAACTGATTTTTGGTGATGGAGAAAATGTCACTCCAATGAATGTTATTTCCTTTAGAAAATCTAGTATGTTTACACAGGTGAGTAATAGTGCTATCCAAGCTTTTCAGAATGTATGTGAAAATGATCTAGGTGTTTTTATACTCGGATAAATTTAAAAGAACATTTCATGATTCAACCATATCAGAACAGCAAGGACTTAATTTAAAGAATGACACTGACATTATTATTAAGTGTTCAGACAAAGGTGGCTGGATTGTTATAATGGACAAAGAGTTTTACATATCTGCCAAAGATACTCTTTTAAATGACAACTTAACATATGATATGTAAAAGTAAGGTTGATAGAATTGTTCAGGGAGTTAACAATGCTGTATGTTCCATGCATCTGAACAGATATCTCAGTCATGAGTTATCATATTTCTGTATACAATACTGTATTATTCCAATGTACTATGTTTTGCATAAAATGCACAAGAGCTTTCTCAATCCACCAATGAGACCAATTATCTCTTCTAGGGGTTGAACAACACAGCCATTATCAATTTACTTAGAATATCAATTGAAAATATTCTTATCCTTCTCATGCAGTTATATTAAGGACACAAATAATCTGCTAAGTCGGTTTTACTCTTGGTATAGATTTAATCAGAGCTTTGAACATCTTGACAATATAAGCTTTGTAACTATGGACATTGAGTCCTTATTTACTGTTATTCTGAATGACATTGGGACTGAATATATAACAGACGTTTTAACGATTCATTCAGCTTTTAATAGCTGTGAAAATAACACTATTTGTGACCTAGTATTGTTAGTCCTAGAAAATAATGCATTCATGTTTCAAGATAAATATTCTCTACAACTCAAAGGTATGGCTATGGGTACTCCAGTGGCAAATAAATATGCCAATTTGGTTTTAGCCGTCTGGGAAAATAAATTTGTATTTAATGATTGTAATCCATTTTTACTATCTATATTGTTTTACAGACACTTTATGGATGACATATTTTAGTACGTGACCACAGTGATCGTGATGTTCAAGATTTGGTAGATTATCTCACTACTACAATCGCCTTTTTAAAATTTAAACATGATTACTCATAAGATGAAATAAATTTTCTAGATATTCATTTTTTCAAAAATAGCAACAATAAAATACATACTAAAGAAGACATTAAAGAGGTCATGAAGAATACTTTCCCACATAGAAATAATATGCATCCTTCCCATATACTTAATAATATCCTGAAAAGGCAAATGATTAGGGTATCCCACCTGAACACTGACCAGACAGTTAACTGCTCCTCCTTTCTCCCTTTCCACTTTACTAAAAAAAAAAAAAAAAAAAAAAAAAAAGTCTAAGCTTTTTTCCTGCCTTTCCTGTAACTAATCTAGTCCAGATACAGATTTGCTGTGTCTAGGACTGTTTGTAAGCTTCTGAGCCCCCCCCCAACCCTTTCTGTGTTGGAGGGAAGCCTTCTAGCTTATCAGTGGGAGTGGTAAGCACTAGGTAGCCTATCTACCACAAGAGGAGCGGTTTCAGGTCCAGAAATTGTAGTATGATGGCCGTTTGAGTAGTTTTTCCATCTCTTTCAACCTTCTGGTTTAAAAGCCCACATTTGTGCTTTTCCCGCCTTTCCTGTAACTAAACTAGACCAGATACAGATTTGCTGTATCCAGGACTGTATGTAAGCTTCTGAGCCCACCAAACCTTACTGTGCTGGAGGGGAAGCCTTCTAGCTTATCAGTGGGAGTGGTAAGCATTAGGTAGCCTATCTACCACAAGAGGAGTAGTTTCTGGCCCAGAAATTGTAGTTTATTGGCCGTTTGGGCAGTTTTCCCATCTCTTTCAACTTTCTGCTTTAAAAGCCCACGTTTGCACTTGTTTCCCACCTTCCCTGTAACTAATCTAGTCTAGATACAGATTTGCTGTATCGAGGACTGTTTGTAAGCTTCTGAGTGGTCCCAAAGCCTGCTCTTCAATTTGTCCCTTAGATCTACTAGTTCTTTCCTCTCCTGTACTTTTACTAGCTTATTAGTGTAGCACTTTACCAGACTTCTTGTAGCAATTATTGTAGCACACAAAAGTGCTACCAGCACTAAATGTTCTACAAGGAAACAGCTCCAGTACTTATTATTAATACCCACCCCTCTAGGCATGTCTAAAGGTCAGTTCCCTGTGCATTCTCCTATTAACCTGGTGAACTTGGACATCCTGAGGCAATGTAGAAACTGCCTCATGTACACTGGCAACTATCTCCTCAACCTCCCAACACTCAGACTTGCGAGAGATGCACTTATATATCCAAATTGGAAGCCATGCACTTGCCAGCCAAGTCCGGAATAGCTGGTCAAGAGGAGAAGGTCAACACTTGCACCACAGCACATGGAACACATAGCCCTCCAGAACACAAACCAGCACTGCCTTCACATAAAAACACAAACCACACACCCACCTTCATGGAGGCTCTCAATAAAAATCTACCCAAACAGCAGAGACCTCCAAGGCAGAAATGCACTCAACCACCACAACACAACATCAATCACGAGACACATAACTCTTCTAAACAGCGTGCCACTCAACCAAAGCCCCTAAGACAAAACAGGCATGCCCAACACACTAGTCATAGGTGACTTGATAGTGAGGCACACTAATATCCCACTCACTAGACTGAATAAGGAGAAAATAACAGTCAGCTGCCTGTCAGGCACCAGGATCCACCACATAACACATGCACTTGGGTCCCTCAACAACAGGTACAGATATGACTCTGTCATTGTACATGTGGGTGTGAATGACCTGAGACGTACCTCCCTGGAATACATGAAAAGAGGCATGGAGGAGCTCTCGGATTATGTAGCCCAGGTGGGTATGACCCTAGCCCTGAGCAGCATCCTACATTCATCCAGAATGATAGCACAGTACAAGCAGAAAAAGATTGATTTCAACAACTGGCTAAGTTTCTGATGTCATTCTAAGGGGATCCAGTATCTGTCTGTCTGGGATGACATGATTGACAGACCCCAATGCTTTGCCAGAGATGGCCTGCATCTGTCACACCTGGGCTTTCAGATACTGGCCAAGGCTCTTGCCACCCCTATAGTGCCTTTTTTAGGTAGTGTTCCAAAGACCAAATTACCACCATAACAGCTACAAACAAATGCAATCTGAGGGTCATGCTGCTCAATGCTAGAAGTCTAAATCTGAAAATGCACTCACTCAAAGCACTCCTTAAAATGGAGAACATTGACATTTGTGCCGTAACAGAGACCTGGTTCAAGGCAGCAGAAAGCACCCCTGCACTACCAGGCTATAACTCATTCCACACCTTTCGGCCCCAGAATTGGACCGAAGCTCCAAGGGCAGTGGTGTTTCCATATTCATAAAGGATGTGCACACCTCCAGTGTAGTAGCCCAACATAACTCATCTGAGATACTTCAAGTGCAGCTAACATTGGGCAAGATAGCGATTCAGGTCATAGCCTACTGTAGGTCCCCAACCATGTCTCAAGACTCACACTCCATATTCCTAAGCACCCTGGAGAATATTAGGGTCCAACTTAACACTCTCATACTGGGTGACTTCAACTACCCATCCATTAACTAGGAAAACTACTCATGTACCAATACACTTGCCCAACATTTCCTGGAATTCATTAATTCCAATGCCCTGGACCAGCTCATTCTTATCCCCACTAGAGGTAGCAACATCCTTAACCTGGTCATTACTAACAGGAGTGAACGTTGCTCTACACCAATAGTCAACTCCTCCCTGGTTAGATCTGACCACAAACTAATCAGCTTGGAAATCCACATACCTCCCACCCACCCTCACCCCCCCTGCAAAGGTAACCACCATGAAAAACTTCTCCAAAGCTAACTTTGGGCTCCTAAAAACAGAGGTGGCTAACTTTACAGCACCCATGCAAATGGAGATCAGTTGCATGACCGCCAAACCATACACCAATGCACTGTATGAACACGTACACAAATGCATGGATCTCGCCATACCCAACAGAACCAAGACGCTCTCTTCCAAAAAAAGGAAGCCAATCTGGTGGTCCCCTGCCATAAACAAACTTTACAACAGAAGGAGGAAACTGATGCAGGATAAGGTGAAGTCCCAAGACTGGAAAAACTCCCTTATCAGCCTCAACAAAAAGTTGAGATCCCTCATTAAATCCTCTAAAGCTACCTATGAAAGCAGAATTGCAGAAGATCGTAAAGAAAACCACAAGTCCTTCTATAGTTATGTAAAGAGTCTTCATGGCAATACCCTCACTTGCTCTGAGCTGCTGCACAATGGTACCTCCTATACCGAGTCAACAGATATTGCCAATATACTGGCTGACAGATTCAGTGCCAACTTTACCCCTCCACCTCAAGGGACCAGTCACAATACCAGTAGATTGCCAGGTACCCAGTATTACTGCTGCACAGGTTAAAACAGCACTGTCCAAGGCCAAGTATACAGCTTCTATGGGACCTGACAATATCCCTGGCTGTGTTCTACATGAACTACAAAGTAAATTGGCACCACACCTGTGTACCCTGTTCAATCACAGCCTCACCTCAGGCTTTGTCCCTACCAAATGGCACACTGCTACAGTCATCCCTCTTCACAAAGGAGGAGCGACTACAGACCCTGGGAACTATCACCCCATTAGCCTGATGAGTCTGATATGCAAAGCTATGGAACACATCATCATGGACCTAATAAACAAGGATATAGGGAATCTCCAAACTCTGGATCCCACACAGTTTAGTTTTATGAAGGGTAGATCATGCCTGCTCAACTTGGTCAACTTCTCTGAGTCAGTCACCAGAGCTGTGGATGAAGACAAGATGGTTCAGACAGCCTACCTTGATCTGGCCAAGGCCTTTGATACCATTCCCCACTCAGGAATCATAGAAAAACTCACTAAGCTAGGCATCAACCCCTATATCACTAGGTGGGTTGCAAACTGGCTCACAAGTAGAACCCACAGTGTGAAAGTAGCTGACTCCAAGTCAGACTGCTGACCAGTCACGAGGGCAGTCCCACAGGGTTTGTTCCTGGCTCCTCTCCTGTTTGGTATCTACTTCTCTGAAGTCCAGGCCAACATGAAGGGACTCTGGCTGACAAAGTTCGCAGACGATTGCAAGCTGGGAGCTATTATTAACTCCCCGAGTGTTGTAGATGTCCTACAGAAAGGTCTCACTGAGACCAACAACTGGTGTGAGAACCATGGCCTTAAGCTCAATGCCAAAAAATGTGTCATCATCCCCTTTGGGAAAAACCCGGTTCCCATAAATTACCATATCGATGGTAGTCCACTGAACACAGAAGGCATTATAAGAGATCTGGGAACACAGGTTGACAGCAACCTATCTTTTGACCACCACATTGCCACTGTGGTCAGAAAGTCCTTCTGTGTGGCACATCTCATTACTAAGGGTTTTGCATTCAGGAAGAAAGAGGGCATTGTCTCCCTCTACTCTTCCCTCATTAGGCCAGTCATTAAGTACAATGCCCTATTTGACATGTACCTCACTAAACACCTGCAACAACTGGAGATGCCGGAAAAGTACCTCACAAAGAGGATCCTAGGCCTTAAACATTTGTCCTATATGGACAGACTAAAAAAACTCCAACTATTCTCTGTCTCATATCACCTACTTAGCAACGATGTCTGCTTGACCTACAAAGCCATGTCTGACCCAGCTCTGTTAGAAATGCTACATCTAAAGAAATCCCAATCCCTCCACACCACACACTCCAGAGACCTCAACCTCATTACCACAATCAACAGAACATGCTGGAGGGACAGGTTCATAACCCAGAGACTGCCCATGCTATGGCATAGACTTCCCATACATGTCAAGCAGAGCACCTCACTGGCCCTCTTCAAGAGAAATCTTGATGAGTGGATGGGAAATAGAAAATTCACCCCAGGGATCACTCCAGTGGCTTTACTCAACAGAGGCACTGGGAACTAAGGTTGGGTGGCACGATGCCAGGGTATTCCTATGGGCTAGGCTTGTAAAGGCCCCAGGGCCATTAGCCTAGTACACACCTATGAACCTATGAATCTATGGCCTGGATAAATGAATCCATGAATTCGACTGTAGAGGCTATGATCAATGTGAGGTATTAAAGCAAAGGGACACCTTGGAACAAGGACATGAATCATGGGCATCACCCATATTTAGTGAAAGTGGTTGCAATGCAACTAGATAAAAACACGCAACGCTAACAACACAATACTTAGATACATGATGACATACAATAGACACCCAAAGAAAGTTAATAAAATTATTAACAGACATTGGCATATTTTAACTTCATCAGCAGACATACTTAAACATATCCCACAGAAAGTATTTTTGGATATTGAAGAGCTTGTAATTTAAAAGACCAATTATGATACAAAGAGATGAATACACACATAAATACTGTACATGAGATAGCATTACAACAGGAACCTTTTTTGTCATAAATGTATTTTTTTAAACATATTTTGAAATGGAATTTTTTTAGACATCCTCTATCCGGAAAATTGTTCATGGTTGGTGGTTATTATGACTGTGATTCACAACACTTAGTTTATTTAGCACAGTGTCAGACCTGTATTTGTTTTTATATTGGCAAGACTGATCAAAAACTAAAGGAATGTATCGGTAATCATTTATCTGATATAAGAAAAAAAATATCACCTAATGAATTATACAAACATATTTCAGACAATAATTTGACAAATTCTTTTAAGTTCATGGTGTTAGGAGATATGCGTCCAGATAACAGAGGTGGCAATATTTATTTGAAAATAGAATTTGCTGAATAGACATGGATTAATGAACTGAATGCTGATCAATATCCAGGTATAAATGAACATAATTCTATAAAACCAGTTTTGAAAAAAAAATGTAGTTTATGTTTTTAATAAAGCTGCATTAATTATTTATATTGATTGACTGGTATATTGACCAATGAATTTTATCTTTTCAGAGTCATGTGATTTTGTAAGTTATTTATGAGGATTGATTTTATTGTTTTACTTTGCACCTGATGAAGCTTTGAGAGAAAGTGTTACAGCTAGCGAACTATTAAACTGGTCATTTTTTCTGTGGTAACTTGAGAGTTCCCTTGTTTGTTTCTTGGGTAAATTTGAATATACTCACCTTAACTCACCAAGCAAGTCTCGTAGTGTCTAACATAAAGTCAGCCCTCTCTCTGTTAGCATCGCTCAGGGAAATCTCACTCTGATGAATATCTCCAATAGTGGATTTGCCATTTTGTCTTCCTCTCCAGAGGACACAGACAGTACCTCTGGGTAATTAGTAGCACAGAACACCACTAGCAAGATAAAGCTCTACCTGTGTGCCTGGACTACTAAAAGGCCCCATAGAGTCCAAGGCTACCTTTAGAAATGATTCCTTGATTGGAGGCAATGGCTGCAGAGTAGCATTGGCTATAGCTCCTGTCTTGCTAATCTGTAAGCATTGCTCACACATCTTACATGTTTCTATGCCTGATGAACAAAAAAAAAAAAAAGCATAAGCTACTTTTTGTATGTTTTATGTCCAAATAGTCTGAAAATGCAATATCACAAGCTATGGTCAGAGCTACCCTACTGATAAGATATGGGTCATTCTTTCTTCTTATTTGTTTTTTTAAGTAGCATTGCACTCCTGATCGCCTATCCAGATTCCCATGTCTATAAGTTGGCAAAGTATTGACAGCTTTTCTCCTTTTCATAATATTTCATAACATTTTAAAAGCAGTGACTTGACATCCACTAAACCACCTATGAAAGAAAGTGCATATCTTTGTAGTATAATCATTTCACTGTCATTTACCTTCTTCTGTGCTGCCTGAATTGTTTTTTGACAGGTACCAGATCCTGGGTGACTTTAACTACCCAAACATAGATTGGAAAAACTACTCTTGCCAGAACACAAATGCCCAGAGATTCCTCGATTTTGTCAATGCAAATGCTTTGGAACAGCTAGTCGATATCCTAAAGCAGTCATGTTCAAAGTCACCATCTCCCCCGATCCCCCTCTAGCTTGGGTCAATCAAAAAAACTTCTCCAAAGCTGATTACAGTCTCTTGAGAGATGGTATAAACAGCTTCACAGCCTCCTCCCCCTCTCTAGGAAATGGCACCAGTATCCAATACTATACCAAATTACTATATGAACATTTATATAGATGCATGGAATCAGGAATACCTGACAGGACTAAATCATCCTCCACAAGGAAGAGTAAACCTGTCTGGTGGACATCTGCAATAAATAAACTCTAGAGTCTAAAACAAAAGAAAAAAATTGCTGTCCAGGACCAAGAAGGAGCAGATGCCCAGTTGGAAGCAATCTCTCCTTAGCTTAAACAAGCAAATAAGGGCACTAGTGACATCCTTCAAAGCAAACTTTGAGTTCAAATTGGCCACATCTACTAGAGACAATCATAAGGCCTTCATCATATATGTCTGTAATCTCAAAGGTTGCACCCAGATCTGTTCGGAAGGGTCTATGTTAAATGTTCGAACATCCAAAATGTCGAACATTACATGGCCGAGACCAAATGTTCGACATTTGGATGTTCGAACATCAAATAAAAAAAAAAAAAGTAAAAACAGAAAAAAACACTTTAACAGTGTAGGCAGGGGGCAAGCCTCCCTGCACCCCCCACACTCCCCCTACTTAAATATACCAACTCTGAGACCGCACTTCAGTGCAGAAAAGGGAAATTCTCCCTATTTTCACCATACGGCATTGTTGAAAGTCTATTTTCGAGCACTCAAAATTTTGAACGTTTGGTCTTGACCATGTAACGTTCAAAATTTTGAGCGTTCGAAAATTTGACAGGTACCCATTCAGAAATGGTGGTGAAGGACACCACATATACAAATACCTAGATATAGTAAACTTGCTGGCTAACGGATTCAGCAAAAATTTCACCCCTCTGTCCCCCCATCAGTAAATCAGTTCATTCCCAGTACCTGCCCCCTGCCCTTTATATCTAGGGAACAGGTCATCACTGCTCTCTCAAAGGCAAAAAATACAGCCTCCATGGGACCTGATAACATCCCAGGCTGCATCCTACATAAACTCAGGCAGGAACTTGCAGCACCATTAGGCCCCCTATTCAACCAAAGCCTGAGTGCTGGTTTTGTCCCAGCTGAGTGAAGGACAGCTGCTGTCATCCCTTTACACAAAGGTGGAGCGTCCACTGATGTGGGAAATTATAGACCCATCAGCCTAACTAGCCTGATCTGCAAGGCCATGGAATGGATTATCATGGCCCTTATTAACAAGGACATTGGCAACCTCTAAACACTCAATCCCACACAGTTTGGCTTTGTCCAGGGGAGGTCATGTCTGTTAAATTTGGTCGACTTTTTTGAGACAGTCACTAAAGACATGGATGAGGGGAAGACAGTGCACACCACCTACGTTGACCTGGCCAAAGCCTTCAACACTATTCTCCAGTCGGGCATAATAGATAAACTCTCTCAACTAGGCATCAGTCCATATGTTACCAGATAGGTAGCCAACTGACTCACTGATAGAACCCACCTAGTCAAAATAGGGGAAGCCACCTCAAGCAGTAGAGCCGTATCGAGTGGAGTACCCCAGGGTTCAGTCTTGGGGCCTCTGTTATTTGGGATATACTTTTCTGATGTACAGGCCAAAACCAGTGGGCTATGGCTGACCAAGTTTGCAGATGACTGCAAGTTGGAAGCTGTCATCAATTCCTCTAGTGACTTGGACATCCTCCAAGAGGGTCTCACCTAAACAAATGACTGGTGCCAGAAACATGGCCTCAAGCTGAATACAAAAAAATGCATCATCATCCCCTTTGGGGAGAGAGATGTCCCCACAAATTATCACATTAATAACAATGTTCAAAGCATGCAGTCAGTCATGAGGGATTTGGGCACCCTGATCGATAGCAGCCTGACGTTTGACCACCATTTTGCTTCCATTGTATGGAAAGCTTTCTACTTTGCCCACCTCATAAGTAAGGATATCTTATCCAGGGACAAGGAGGTTATAACATCCCTGCATTCTTCCCTTATAAGGCCCCATTATTGAGTACAATGCCTCATTCGGCATGTACCTTACAAAGCACATGCAGCAGCTGAAGAGACCACAGAGGTTCCTCACCAGGAGAATCCAGGGCCTCAAAAATCTACCGTACACAGATGGGCTAAATGCCCTATCCTTCTACTTAGTTACATACAGACTCCTTAGAGGTGACCTCTGTCTGGCATACAAGGCGATCTCGGACCCCACCTTGATGAGACTGCTGTATATCCGCAAGTCAGGCTCCACTCAAGTAACCCACACATGTGGCCACAACCTGTTCTGTGACATCAATAGGACTTGCTAGTGGGACAGATTCGTGTCCCAGAGACTCCCCCATCTATGGAATAGACTCACTCTCCAAGTTAAGCAGAATACCTCTTTACCCCCTTTTAAGCACAATCTGGATAACTGGATGGGAAATAGAAAATACATCCCTGGGATTCCACCTGTGTCTCTGCCGGACAGGGGCATCAGGTGCTTATTTGTCTATGCATGGGCTAAGCTCTTGGCTAGGCTTATAAGGGCCTCAGGGCCAATAGCCTAGTAATTTCCTATGATCCTATGATCCTATGATCCTATGATCCTATGACATATTCTACTACCCTGTTATGTCTTCCAGTGTTGCATATAGTGAGCAACTATATGTAATATCTTGAATATGGGGGGGGGGGGGGCTTTTTCCTCCAAGTCTCCACCAACAATTGGCCAGGGTCAGTGAATAATCTCTCCATTAAAAGTGAAATAAATCAATCCTTTGGATAAGAAGCCAGTAACTGTTGTAAGAAAAGCTTAATATTAAGGGATGAATGTTGAATGAGATGCAACTTGCATTTTTTCTGCTTCCAGACTGTACTAAAAAAGAATCGGTGATTCAACAATGAGCCTCTGTGACATCTGACATATTTTCTAAAACAAATGGCTGCCCCACCCTCCTTCTCACTGTCACTACCAGGTCTACTTTGTTGAGTAAAACAGTAGGAGTGATGACTACAGTAAAAGGGGGCCTCCATTGTATGTACAGGGTTATAGCATGCTATAAACTAATGTAAATGCTCCACCTTTTGTGTGCTGATCCTACATTTGTATACTGCCCCCAATGTGAGAGTACAGGATCCACCTCTAAGGCTGTAGTGAGAAATAAACTACTTTTGCAAACAGTTAAGGAGGATCTTTATGAATTTACATTTTCACACCAGCATGGTGATGAAAATTCTTAACAGGTTTAGCTATCCACTAGAAAGGAGGCACCATCAACAAAATCCTATGGACAGCTCCACCCCTGTGTCAAAAATGCCCCTGCTTCATATCACAATGGTAAATATTTCTCTTAATCCTAAGGGACTGATAAGGTTAAAAAAGGTAAATCAAAGCCTCCGCCATCTCCAAGCTTAGCATGAAGCCTGGAGATTACTATAGACCTGAAGAACAGAAATGTAAGGGGAAACAGTGCTGCTACAAGCACTTGTATAAAACGTATGTCAAATATGACTGTGAGTTGGGTTACAAGTACAAAAGGTTAATCTTTAAGATGTTATAATCAGGGATATTGCATTGAAAGCAGCACTGTTATAATTAGATATTTCTAAGTACAAAAGAAGACGTCAAGCACTATTTGGCTATAAATACAGCTTGTCAGCAAACAGTGAATAAATAACGTTATGTGTGAGTCATAAGACATAAATAACTCACCTAAAATTTCAGAACTGGAACAACAAGTGCATTAAACTGGATCGGAATATTTCAATAGCAACAAATACCTAAATACTCTCAAAAATGTATTTCTGTAGTAAGATTGTACAGGTATCAGTTTAGTAAAAACATTTGCCAGTGCTGAGGTTGCTTCAATACAGTATGAAGAAGGGGCAAGATGGGGTAAATTATTAGTAAGTTGCAGTAGGCAATAGTAAATCAGGTTTTATTAATTTGTTATGCACATGAACTTTGTGAATGTCACCAATTAAAGATTGAACTGAGCACTGCAGCTGTATTGTTTGTCCTTGCTATATGGAATGCTAGGCTAAATTAATGAATAAGGTATAAAAGAATCCAAGCAAGGAAAAGAAAATGGGAAAAAATCTGTTATAATCACGAATGATCAGCGTTAATATTAAATACAGAGCATGTAAAAATATAACAGGAGCAGAAATATTTCCTAGATTAAATATAGATAACATCAAAAGTCTGATGACAGGAAGTTTGCAGCTTGCACCTGTCTTACAGCAGCTCAAACATAAAAGTGTCTCCTCAGACTGCATGCAAATTTAGTCTAACTACCACTGATTAAAATGCAAAACAAGCAATGCTAGAAAGAGCCAATGTAACATAAATAAGTCGCTAGAAAATTGCTGCATATATATTTTATATCTAGTACTTCAGTATTTATATTTCTTTAACCCCATGAACAGCAGAACATTGCATCCTTATTTTGATTTGACATTTCGGTATGACTTGTTTCTGTGCATTAGTTGTATGATTTCTTCCTATAATTAAATATTATACTGCATGCATGTATATCAGAAAAAATGTTGGAGGTCAAACAATTTTACTAGTTAGCAAACAGGCATTAAAAATAATGCATACAGATTATTATTATTATTATTACTATTATTATTATTTGTATGGTCCATTGTGCTTAACCACTAAAATGTTTGTGAGATGACTGATAAAAAGGAATCTGTTTAACATGCTTCACTTTTGCTCAAAGGTTCTTTATAGTTAATTATTTGATAACTGGGTAAGATAATTGATGGCCTTTTCCGTCATGATCCAAGCATCAAAGGCAAAGACAATGGCTATGTGCATAGAGAACTAAAAGTGTCCAGTCAAGTAGAAGGTCCTTGTAATACAAGAGAGAACCAGAGGTCTCAGAAGAAGCCAACATGGGCAGGCGAATGAAATGAAAACATCATAAAATCAGTAGCTGGAGGTGAGGAACAAATCTCAATGTAAACATGACTTTGGGATATGGTGGGGGGTTACCTTGGACAGCAAACATTAAACATGAGTTTGTGAGATTGGACTGGATTGTGCTTTGATAGATAATATGAAATATAAGTGCAGGATTTGGACAGATATAACCCTATGAAAGGAATGTTGAGCACACATTTGGGAAATAGGTGGGGTGACCCTGGACAATGAGTCCAGAACATGATTTTGTGCAGTCAACATGGATCCAGTATGTGCTGTTTTCAGCCCCTGCATAACAAGCAAAGAATATCATTTTGGGAGGAAGGAGGCAGAAGGATGACTCTAAAGAGAAAACAATGAACATACATTTGAGAAGTAGGTGAGGTGACCATCCACAACAAATACTGACCAAGAATTTGGGAAATGAAGGAGAGGTGATGCTGAACATCAAGCAGTGAACATGAATTGGGGCTGGGGGTGGGGCTGATGCATTCACCATAAATTTAGTCTCGATCATCAGCATATTTGTTTACCGATAACCCATTTTCTACTTTTATATCTGAGAACAGTCTAAAAAGAAGTGGTTCCAGTAGTGCACACTGTAGGACAATACTAATAAGTCCCCCTTTCAGTTAGATAGGTAACCATCTACCATGACGTTTTGTATTCTGTTGCTTATCCAATGTTTTATCCATTGAAAAGCATGCAAACTGACAACAGAAATGCTGTTCTGGCCCAATCACAGAAAGCAATGGAACATAAATGTGATATGATACCTTTTTTTTGGATCAATACACATTTTACATTATCATCCCTCAAGCCTTCAGAACCTTTCATCTGGAGTTAGTAAGTTCTAGATGGTTTAATACCTACTTTTGCTTTTAAAAGAGCACAGCATTTTCCCCACTGGCTAAAAGATACACTTAAAAAAGTACCATTGTGAGAAAATAATCTCACAGCTCAGCTGAAGTCAATGACAGATAATTTAGAAGAAAGCACAGATGGCACCGTTGAAAGAAACTTTCCTTACTTACGGTCAATCTGCCAGGTAATTTTGACAAAACTGTACAAAGAACAATATATCTACATATAGAGTAGCTTCTCCAGTACAAGGAGAGGACCCCCAGTGCCACGGTTAGACTAGTGATAACAGCCTTCAATCCTAAACAAAAATCTACAAAATCACATTATACCCCGAGTACAATATTCATTGAGAATGACAATTTGAGAAATGCCTTTCAGTATATCTCATTACCATTTTTAAACAGCTAGGAAATCTATAGAATCTTACTGGGAAAAAAGAGTGGAACCAGAAGACAGCATAGTCCAAAATTGCACAAAATCTTGCAGTAATCCAAATTATATTAGATGATTTGTTCTGCCCCCAGCATAGAAAGTTTAAAAAATAGACATGTGACTATATATGCACTTCTGAGAATGCATTTTGCCTAATCAAATATTAGAAATGCCCAGAAATAAGTCTTGTAGGACAAATATGCCAGGCTGTCCAAGCTACGAAAAAGTCTTGTCTGTTGGATGTGATGTTAAACCAAGGTCCCATCTGCTTCAGATGGTGGTAGCTCAGGTGGATGAAAAAAACCTTGTGGCACCTACTGAAAAGAATAGCATTTCCTGATGCCTTGACCAAATTTCCTGTAGTAACACCTTGGATCTCTCCTGAAAAGAGGCCACTAGTATGGTGGGACTAACCTGGTCAACAAAAGATGAATGAATGAATGAATGAATGAATGAATGAATGAATGAATGAATGAATGAATGAATTAATTAATTAATTAAAATGTCCACATGGTTACTTGGAGAAGTACTGACAGCCTGGTGGAAACAATATTTTTCACAGTTTGGTATTGGACACGTCAATTACTGTTTTTCAGAGACATTTACAAACACTTCTAGAAAACTGAATAATGAAGATAAAGGACATTCACTTGTTTAATATGGAGACAAATGAGTTGAATACCAATCTGGATTTTGTGAGATATTATCATTTTTTTTTTTTACTTTTTTTCTTTCTTGAGCAGCTAACATTATGTGCATTTTATGTAAACTGTATGGTAACAATTATTAATGATTATTTCAGTAGTAAGTCCTTAGTGGTCAGCTGTACATTGCTAGTAGCCCTTGTTAAGGCTAATTGGTTCATATATGATTAGTTAACACCTGTTTTCAGAACCAATGTTCAGTTCCTGTATAGGCTAATTGGTTAAGATTTGATTGGTAACTCCAGTTTTATGAATGTGTTTATTTAGTGTTTAGGCTAATTGGTTTAGATTTAATTGATATCTTCAGTATTTTTTTTATCATTGCACATTCAGAAGCCCCCAAAAAATGTGACAGACATCTGATAGGGACCTCCTGCTTGCCTACTGCTGTTTGACTCACAGCACATGACCACAGATCTCTTTTAAATAAGGCAGTCTATAGATAGCACACAACCGTTGGGTAGGGGGAAGTAGAAAAACAGTGTTTACTTTTTCTGAGGCAGGGTGTCATGTCAGAGTTAAAATTTCTTAGTGCCACCATAGAGTGAAGCATCGCAAGGGCAGGTGTCACCTAGAGCTGAACAGAGAACTTTAACTGATTGAAATGATTTACCCCCCCCCCCCACCAAGATCATGACTAGGGTTATATTTTTTTAAGACCAGATCAAAACAGAATAAAACAGTCATTGTTTCAGATTTGCTTCATTGGGGCAACCTAGCTTTTATTATGGATATCTGGATGGATGAAAACTTCAGTCCACATCTTGAAGCTTCTGTTAATCCAGGTCTTCAGGTCATTCACTGTCCCAGGCACGACAGGAATAAAACAGTTTGAAGTTGGGTGATTATTTTACATCCCTCTTGGAAATGTTCCTGTTGTGTCATGAATTGCAGATTCGTCTTGATATTCTGTCAACTAGGTAACCTTAGAGTTTTTTTTGTAAGAGTTCTGTGATTTCCTCCATGATCTGATTCATAGACCTTCTAGTTGGTTGGTTCTGGATAGCTTTAATACGTGGGTTAATGATGAGGCCAGCAAATGTGCCATGGAGCTTCTTAGTCTTTTGGAAAACTACAGTTTCTTTCACCACCCATAAATTTGGTCACTCATCACATGTAATATCCAGCTAAGTCTTTCAATCAGAAATTGCGTGGGCAAACCAGTTTCTTTCCAACACCACTACCTGATCCAGTTTGAACTTTGCCTTCCTGATTTATCACCTCCTGATAGAGAAAGTGTTCACTTGTGGGGAACTGTAGAAGGTTAGTCAAATGATTATGTCCTCTTCTACTCAGCCATCTCTTGGGTGGGGAAGTCAGTGCAGTGTATCTGTATTCATACATGCTGGCTTATAATACAGCTGTATTTGAGGTTCCGGATTGCCTTGCTCCATCTTTTGGGTATCCCAGGGTCGTGACCTGGTTTGATCATGATCTATATTTGTTGCATAGACTTGATGGGAGACTAAAGTAAAAATGGAGAAAGATGCCCCTTCTTAAAGATGAGCTTATTTGGGATCAGTGTTATGCTGTCTACTGCATGGAGATCTCATGTGAGAAAACATATTCTTTGTCCATTGATATTTTTTCTGCATTGATTTGTCTGGGTGCATTTTTCCAGGTGATGTGGGATTGTGCAGTCCAGCCTGCCTTGCCACTCAGAAGGCTTTTTTTCTGTGAGTACTGTGAGAAACTTGCATTGCTCTTTGTGGATATTGTTACTAGCATAATGCAGACCCTCTTCATGGACTCACTACTGAGTCTTCCACTGAGACTTGTGCAGACTGTCTGGAATTTTGCTGCCCTGACTATACTGTGAGGGCTATGACGAGGTTGTGAAGATAGTTGCATCACGGCATCATGTTTATTGCAGATTGATTCCCTTGCCCCCTCAAAGTTGATTTTTTGTAAATTTTTATAATTCTGTCATATCTACAGTAAATTCACTGAGACATAAAATGATGTCATAGCAATAATTTATTAAATGCAGAATAGATTAGCAGCTACTCAGATTACACAAAAAGTGAATCAAACATGGCATACTATGAAGACTTAACAGAATGCCAGTTTAGGTCTACCTTTTAGAATATTCTTCCAGTCATATTTCATATTTTTAACTTGACAGAGATATGTCATATCTCAAATTCTGAGCAGGATGGTGTCTCATGCAGTAATTTTCCCTTCACACACCACTTGCTATGCCCAAGATTTTAAGCACAATGCCAGTCTGTCTAATTACACACTGTTGAGTTTATTTGTCACAGAGCAACTTTTACATGCAAGGCTCAGTTTTTCTCTTCTACCTAAGCAGTATTTCATAATAACAGACAGAGCAGAGCTATGTCTTCTTATCTAAGCCTGCAATACACAGCTGTAGCATTATGTCTCATAGAGCACAGATATGTTTTCTGGTTTAGCTTGCCCAGAAATAATGTCTGAACTAATTATCACAAAACACAAATATATTTTCTGGCTTAGCTTGCTTAGAAGACGTATAAAATAAAAAAAAAAAAAAAACATTTCAACATTTGTGGTTTAGCACTCTCCTTATGTTAACAATTTTGTCTTGCCTTGAGTCACCGTGTTTAGTTATTTTTCCTATCATGTATTCCCCTCTGCTTTTATTTCTGTTTCCAATCACTACCTGACATGTTTACAAAATCTCAGAGCTCACCAACTGTGGCCTTCACGATCTGGGTTCTGCTCTTCTTACAGAGTTGTTAAGTCCATATACCGTAGCTAGACACTTTAGAGCGTCAGTGAAGGGCAGCTGGCACTTGCATTGCCCATATTAGAAACATTGTGCAGAATTTGTTTTGCATTTCCTGCTGCAGTGCCATGCAATCAGCTAACTGCCCCTGACTCACATGAGGGATTCTGAAGACTCATTTAAGATGTTCAACTTCCATCTTTTCAGAAGAGTTTATGTAAGACCATTAAAGAAACACTTCAAATGGCTTTAGATTGTCAAACTTTAGATTTTAGTTTCCCAGTTTTATCTTGTATCGGCCCTCACTTGTCTTGTAGCTTTGATTTTATGTAAGACAATAAACAGCAATAGAAACAACAAAATGAATATATAAGTTAAATCATAAAAATGAATGTTGAAACACAAGTAAAATAACAGGATTTACAAGCAAGAAAGATATCAGCTATCTAAGGTATATTAAGAGTCTCTAAAAGTTCAGTCTAAATATAAGCTAGTTAAGTAGTATACAAGTATATACAGTTAGGTAGTATACAAGTATATACGTATGTGCAGCTATAGGCTGGTTAGGTAGTATACAAGTATGCACATATATGCAGTTATAAGCTAGTTAGGCAGTATACAAACATATGTATGTACAGTTATAAGCTGGTCAGGCAGTATGCAAGTATACATATATGTACAGTTATAAGCTAGTTAGATGATATACAGACATATGCATATGTACAGTTATAAGCTAGTTAGGCAATATACAAGCATAAACATATGTACAATTATAAACTTGTTAGGTAGTATGCAAGTATATACATATGTGCAGCTATAGGCTGGTTAGGTAGTATACAAGTATGCACATATATGCAGTTATAAGCTAGTTAGGAAGTATACAAACATATATGTATGTACAGTTATAAGCTAGTCAGGCAGTATGCAAGTATACATATATGTACAATTATATGCTAGTTAGGTGATATACAGACATATGCATATGTACAGTTATAAGCTAGTTAGGCAATATGCAAGCATAAACATATGTGCAATTATAAACTTAGGTAGTATACAAGTATATACATATGTGCAGCTATAGGCTGGTTAGGTAGTATACAAGTATGTACATATATGCAGTTATAAGCTAGTTAGGCAGTATACAAGTATATACATATGTAGAGTTATAAGCTTGTTAGGTAGTATACAAGTATATACATATGTACAGTTATAAGCTTGTTAGGTAGTAAACAAGTATATACACATGTAGAGTTATAAGCTTGTTAGGTAGTATACAAGTATATACATATGTACAATTATATGCTTGTTAGGTAGTATACAAGTATATACATATGTACAGTTATAAGCTTGTTAGGTAATATACAAGTATATACATATGTACAGTTATAAGCTTGTTAGGTAGTATACAAGTATATACATATGTACAATTATATGCTTGTTAGGTAGTATACAAGTATATACATATGTACAGTTATAAGCTTGTTAGGTAATATACAAGTATATACATATGTACAGTTATAAGCTTGTTAGGTAGTATACAAGTATATACATATTTGCAGTTATAAGCTTGTTAGGTAGTATACAAGTATATACATAGCTACATTTATAAGCTTGTTAGGTAGTATACAAGTATATACATATGTACAGTTCTAACTTGCTTGTTATCAGGTATACAAGCTTGTAAGCAAGACAATCTAGAGGCACTGGAACTGGATCTGAATGATTTACCTGACTTTTCATATCAGTTATAATAGCATGCCTCTGTGAGAGGCTGTTTTAATTTCTTCTTAAGTTTTTTTTTTTTTTTTTTTTTTAATCTGTAGTGTCCCTGATGTTTTCTGGAGGATTATTAGTATAAGAATACATTAGCATTATAACAAGGTTGTGTGTTAACGAGTGCTAGTCTTCCAGCTTTCAGGAGACAATATTAATTGTGCCAACCATTTTTAATTTTTTGTTGTCAGCATATCACAGTAGAGGAGTGTATCTCAAATAATGAAAACAGCCTCCTTAAGGATACCGTCTCATTTCCTATTATTTCATTTCTGTTTCTTCTTTCCTTCCTTCATCTTTGTTAAAAACACAATCCTGTAAACCCCCCCCCCCCAAAAAAAAAGTTTTACGTAACACAGTAAGGGCCTGATTCCAAAAGACTTCCTCTCAGTCTAAGTGACCACTTCCTGTTCTCACATATCCACATTCCCAACTTAGAGGCATCCACACATTTAAAGCTAGCATCTTATTCTCTTGTCAGTGCCTTTTTACATAACACTCTGACCTGGACACTATTCCTACTGTGATGTATTTTTTAACCAAAAGATCCGTCTCTCTCTGTCTTGCAGAGTTTGTGCTAAGACAAATTAATTACGGCTTTTAGTTTTTCTTCTCTGGATTTAACTAACCTTTCAATACACCTATATTTATTGGGACTAATTCTCCCACTAACTGTCAGGCTAGATGAGATAAACTAATGTTTGTTTCTCTTTTCTCCTAAATTAGCACTGGTTCTAATATGTCACTCAGGAATGGCCCTCAATCTTATGGTAGGTCATGAACCCTGCAGTCTATGTTTTCAAGTAGAAACACACACACACACACACACACACACACACACACACACACACACACACACACACACACACACACACACACACACACATGCACATGCACACGCACACACACGCGTGTGCACATTCTGTTTGTCTTTCTTCTGAGATGGATTTAAACATCTGAGACAAAAGCAATTGCTGAAGTTTTTGTATTAAAAGTGTGCTTTTCTAAAGTGGCATTGTTGGAGCTACTTTTTATTTGAAGGCAAGCAGGAAGCCTGGTGGCTTCTTGTTAAGCTGAGCATTTCATGGCATGCACTGAAAGAGCTGTCTTGTTAAGTTAAAGTCTTCAGAAGAGAAGGTACCTTTGACTTAAAGTGTGCTGCACATTCTCATACTTTGCCAATCTGAGTCTCTCACAAATAAAAAAAAAAGTCCATGGGCCTACCCTAGGTATCCAAAAATGTATTTCTGACCATTTCATAGGATGATAGGATGTTACCAGGCTAATGGCCCTGGAGCCCTTACAATCCTAGCCAAGAGTTTATCCCCAAAAAGAAACCTCAGTCAGCACCTGTCACCCCTGCCAATGAGGGACACAGGTGGAACCCCCTGGGACAAATTTGTGGTTCCCCATCCACTCATCAAGGTTGCGCTTGAAGAGGGTCAGTGAGGTGCTCTGTTTGACATGTGTAAGAAATCTATTAAATGAGATGGGGGAGCCTCTAGGAGACAAACCTGTCTCTCCAGCAGGTTTTGTTGATGTCGCATATTAGATTCAGGCCTTTCAAGTGGTTAATGGATGAGGAGTTAGACTTATGGATATGGCGCATCTCTAGTAGGGCAGGGTCCGAGATTACCTTGTAGGCGAGACACAGATCAATATGTATGATACCGAATAGAGTGATAGTGATTTGAGCCTGTCCACATAAGAGAGGTGTTGTAGGCCATGAATTCTCTTTGTGACATATTTCAGTGGCCTTTCCACTTAGTGCAGATGCTTAGAGAGGTACATACCAAACGAGGCATTATACTCAATTATTGGTCTAATGAGGGAGGAGTATAGAAAGGTAATAACCTCCTTTTTTTCTGGATGCAATCCCTTTACTTATGAGATGAACCAAGTAAAAAGCTTTTCTGACTACTCCTGCTACATGATGGTCGAATGTGAGGTTGTTATTAACCTGAGTGCCCAGGTCTCTCACTGCAGGTTTTGTGCTTAGGGGGTTGCCGACCCGTTTAGAATTAGGATAAATGTGTTCTTCTCCTTCATTTCTTACACTGCTGCCATTCAGATTTACAGATAGATACATATATTTTATTCTCTTCATTAATTACAACTCCTTGCCTTTGACTGTAGCTGTAGGACGTGGTTCCACCATGCACATTCCTTATTCCTCTCATAAATTACCTTTCCTCATGACTCTAAGCTAAACTTTTAAATATATATATATATATATATATATATAAATATTTTTTATCAAAAACAATGCTAAGATATTTACTGCCCCAATTCTATATTTTACAGCTCTTTTAGTGATTAGTCATAATTAAAAGCAAGAATATTTTTTCCATCCAATTCATAATAAGCCCTCTGTTTGGTTTTATATTTTTACTTATTTATGGTGGTGCAGCGGTTAGCGTTGTCGCTTTACAGCAAGAGGTTCTCCTGTTCGATTCTTGGCTGGAGCACCTTCTGTGTGGAGTCTGCATATCCTCCCTGTGGTCGAGTGACATTAAAGACATGCAGGTAGGTGTGTGCGTGAATGGGTGTGCCTTCTATGAAGGTTGGGCATCGGGCTGGCAACTTGGCACCGTAAAAATCCACTGCCAATCATTAGCGGATGGGAGTTCCGTTGTGGTGACCCCTAACTGGGAAAAGTCGAAAGACTTTATTTTTAGGACTAGACATCCCATATTGTAAATTGCCCTCATGTGAAAATTATTCTGTATCAGCAAAAGACTTGAGCAGTTTCTAAGAAATACAATTAATCCTAGTAGGATATGTAAATTATGAAGTACAACTCTTGAATAAATAATTTCTTAAATAGGTTGCAGTGTCTTTACATTGTAATATATAACATGTTTTAAAAGAATCCACAAGCCTGAAGGCAGTCCTTATGGCTCAAGCACATTTAACTATAAATATATAAATATATATATCCTAATGTGTGAAAAGCAGAATGAAACCTGCACCGGGAAGCTTGAACTTTACACAAGTTACTGATTTTTTCATTACATGCTTTCCTTCTTATCACTTAGATTAGCAAACAAATAAAGTAGGAAGGAGGATATGTGTGCTCTACTCCTGGGAAAATTTGTAAAAGGTACACTGACCTTCTTTATGTGTCTTCCTGATCATTTAATTTGTGATGCATTTTTTTTTTAGATTTCGCATATAAAATTATCTCTGTTTATGTTAACATTTGAATTCATTTTAGCAAGATCATTTCATTTGTTTTTCGCTGTGTCAGTTGTTGCTACTGTCTTATCTTTATTCTATGTGGCAGTACCTTACAGCTCTGAGATCTGAAATCAGACTGATGCTACAGCTTTCAATGTTGTATCTTTTGGCTTTTCCCGGTTAGGGGTCGCCACAGCGGAACTCCGGTCTGCTAATGATTGGCAGTAGATTTTTACGTACCGAGTTGCCAGCCCTGATGCACAACCTTCAACGAAGGTACACCCATTTACGCATGTCTCCACACAGAAGACGCTTTAGCTGAGAATCGAACAGGACAACGTCTTACTGTGAGGTGAGAACGCTACCACAGCACCATGTTGCTAAAATGTTCGTATGCAGTTGTGAAAACAGTTAATTATTGAACTCTTTTACTGCTCTTCTGCTGATTTTATTGTAGAGCCAGATTCAAATATGTCATTGTGTCATGGCTGGTTCTGCTAAGGACTGATGAATTGCACAACCATGAGTATCGAAAATGCCAAAAGACGATGCTCGAAACACTGAAGTGTGAAAAAATTAATCTTGAGCATGTTTTTCAGCCTCCTACAACTCCAATTTGGGGAATGCACCACCCCCTAAAGGGAAAAAAAAAAATATATATATATATATACATACATATATATATATATATATATATATATATATATATATATATATATATATATGTACCAAATCCACATTGCACCAACTCAATGAAGATTGAAATCTCCCTAAAAAAAGGAATCATTGCTGGTGCACACAAAGAAATCACACAAGTCATTATTTCTTAGAAATCACACAAGTCATTATTTCTTAATAAAAACAGTGATCAATGTTATGTTCCTCAATGCCTTTTTCATTAGTCAACTGACACTTGAGGAATTTCACTTTGACCATCTGTAGAGAAGCTGTCTTAGCCATATCACTATCATATGAGTTGTGGCTTCTAGTTCATTTTCTTGCTAGGGAACAACAGGAACATAGTTGCATGCTGGTAGGACTTGTAAGATGTGAAAAGGAAAAAAAGAAAAAAACAAACATGTCAATTAAGTATAGTATATACATACCTCTCAACTTCTTAGAGCAAGAAATCTGGACAAAGCCATAAATAATGGGGGACAAAGGCCCGAAAATAGGGACAATTTTTAAATATTGCTCCTACAAACTCATAAAGTTGATAGAATAACAGATTTTGTATTAGCATCAATGTTCTGATGGGTATGAAGTCTGAAACCCAAACGTCTGTCATTTTCTGACTTCATCTTTAATGAATTGCCAATGATTACCAGAAAACCACAATTTTATGAAACATGGTCCAAAACATATTAGACAAAAATCAGGACATTCTGTGAAAATCTGTACAGTTGAGAGGTATGAGTATATATGATAACAATTCACCACCAGTCCGTTTTTAAAAATGAAAGATCATTTTTTGTCTAAAAAAAGTAAATGCTATAGTCTAAAAACATATTTAATAAATTCATCCAATATGCACAACACAGATCGTGATTACTAATTTGTTATGATCAAGGATTATAGTTTGGATGAAGTCTTGGTATTCTATAAAAGAGCAACAGCAATAGCTCTAAAACGGCAGGGGGTCTAAGAAGTTATAATGCCTTACATTATAAAGGGAGTAGGTTTGGCATAATGGTTAAGGTCTTCACCTCATGGGCACAAGATACAGGGTGTAATTCTGACCTAGGGTTATTTGCAAGGTTAAAATAATCCTTCAGGGTTGTTAGCCTAATTTTCTCCTGTGAACTCACAAACCTTATTCATAATAGCAGGATAAATATTTAGACTGAGCTGTTTTAAAAATCAGCCCATTTTTAAGGGCACAGTACATGTGCAGTTCGAGCTGCAACCTGAGTGAGTTCCCTTGTTTTTGCTGCAACAGTCTGTGGGTAAAATCGACAACATATTTAATTAAATTTAAGAAGAAGTAAAATATGCTTTTACAAAACAAACTGAGAAGTAGGGTTACCACCTGTCCCACTTTGCGAGGGACAGTCCCTCTTTGGGCAGTTGTGTCCTGCAAAAAATTGTAAAATGGTAAATGTCCTGAGATTTTAGGACAAAATTATTTCCTATATTTTATGTAATAGTTGCATAAAACAGTTATTCTGTATATGAAACACCTAAATGTCATAAGAAACAAAATAAGCAACTAAAATGCTACAAGAATAAGCTTTTATTTAGGTAAAAAAGTGAAGTTCTGTCCTTTGTACTGGCCGTGGGTATGTTTTGGCCTGCTAATTCTGATGTTTGTACCAACAATGTCCCACTTTGGGCATTTGAAAAGGTGGCAACCCTACTGAGAAGGTACAGCTCAGCCTTCTACTAACATGAAAAGCTCTTAATAGCTGTACCTCAGAAGTCAGATAACAGACATATACCAAGATGGGTTATGCAGCTGACTACAAAATGGCAGAATTCCACCCTGAATTCAATGGAGAAATTTTCACCACACATAAGGTTCTCAAAATGAGGATCCAGAAAAATCGAGTTTATGTGGTATGCTGTAGAATGTGGCATGCAGTTCAGTGCAGTACATCTACCTGCCTTTTAGCTTTTTTTTTGTTTTGTTTTTGCTAACAGTAAAGTGCCTTTATTTTATTTTGTGTCATGTTGCAGGGGTATCTGACCTTCTCTCTATGCTGTAATCTAACTGGTTGTACTATCTCTATCAGGTATATGCCTGAATATGCAGCTTTTACTCCATGCAGAAATATCAAAGTGACCTAGCATTCCTTACATTTATGGAAATGAGCTGCATAAACAACTGCTGCATTAATTTCTGTGGTACAGATCAATCAGGTAAGGTACACCGAGTATACTATATACAACTGACAGTTTTATTTGATGGATTAATGAGCAGGAAGGACCACCCCTGTATCAATGAGCATTTTGTATAAATATTATAGCCGGGGATACATTGGACTGTGAGAATTTCATATGTGCATTATCCCTGTAAAATAGTGCAATATTATATTAATAGGGAGATGGGAGTGGAGCTCTGAATAAAGATCATTATTCTTATACAGAAGGTGGCACCTAGCTAATGAGCAGTGATCTACATAGGTGGTAATCTAGATTTAAATGATGTGACACCTACGTAATGAGCATTGCTCTATGCACTCTGTAGAAAGTGGTGATCTAGACCATGATCCTTACTAATTTATTATAAGGAACGGGGACCTATATAATGAATGCTGCATTATATTATGTTAGGAAGGTATACCTGTCACATGCATTACACAATATTACAATCAATGGGTTTCTAGAAATGCAGTAATTGTGCAAATGTATTGTGCATCATCAGCCCAAATTCTGATCAGTGAGACTAATTGTACCATGAAGCTCAAGAAGCCAACAGGCCAGCAGAGGGCATTATAATTTTCCAGGGTATTGTTAGTCAGTGTGATTTGATGAGGTAATTAGCAATTCCACATAAATTGCATAGGTGTAGTTATGTCCAAATGTAATTAATGCTGAAACACAGGGCATGGGTATATAATTATGGCAGTATGAGCTCTCATTTTAGATTTTATTTCACTTATTTCGAGATCTGTCAGAATGGGATGTATTTTCAAATAGACATGCTTTACCTGCCATGTCTACCCAAATAAACAATAAACAACACATTTGTATACATTTTGTTTGATACACACTAGTAAATTAAGTAAATATGAAATGAGCTGGAGAGGAATGGAAACTTCACACTAATAACAACCGAACAAACAAATTTAATATTAGCGCTTTTGTTCACTTCCAAATATATGAACTTCTTCAGACAATTCATAATAGGGATTTGTCAGTCTAAAATAACTTCACAATATTATGACATCACAAACACATCCCACTTTAAAAAAAAACAGTTCAAAAAAATCAGAGCAGTAAATTCAAAAGTTCACACAAGTCATTATTTCTTAATAAAAACAGTGATCAATGTTATGTTCCTCAATGCCTTTTTCATTAGTCAACTGACACTTGAGGAATTTCACTTTGACCATCTGTAGAGAAGCTGTCTTAGCCATATCACTATCATATGAGTTGTGGCTTCTAGTTCATTTTCTTGCTAGGGAACAACAGGAACATAGTTGCATGCTGGTAGGACTTGTAAGATGTGAAAAGGAAAAAGAAAAAAACAAACATGTCAATTAAGTATAGTATATACATACCTCTCAACTTCTTAGAGCAAGAAATCTGGACAAAGCCATAAATAATGGGGGACAAAGGCCCGAAAATAGGGACAATTTTTAAATATTGCTCCTACAAACTCATAAAGTTGATAGAATAACAGATTTTGTATTAGCATCAATGTTCTGATGGGTATGAAGTCTGAAACCCAAACGTCTGTCATTTTCTGACTTCATCTTTAATGAATTGCCAATGATTACCAGAAAACCACAATTTTATGAAACATGGTCCAAAAATATGAGACAAAAATCAGGACATTCTGTGAAAATCTGTACAGTTGAGAGGTATGAGTATATATGATAACAATTCACCACCAGTCCGTTTTTAAAAATGAAAGATCATTTTTTGTCTAAAAAAAGTAAATGCTATAGTCTAAAAACATATTTAATAAATTCATCCAATATGCACAACACAGATCGTGATTACTAATTTGTTATGATCAAGGATTATAGTTTGGATGAAGTCTTGGTATTCTATAAAAGAGCAACAGCAATAGCTCTAAAACGGCAGGGGGTCTAAGAAGTTATAATGCCTTACATTATAAAGGGAGTAGGTTTGGCATAATGGTTAAGGTCTTCACCTCATGGGCACAAGATACAGGGTGTAATTCTGACCTAGGGTTATTTGCAAGGTTAAAATAATCCTTCAGGGTTGTTAGCCTAATTTTCTCCTGTGAACTCACAAACCTTATTCATAATAGCAGGATAAATATTTAGACTGAGCTGTTTTAAAAATCAGCCCATTTTTAAGGGCACAGTACATGTGCAGTTCGAGCTGCAACCTGAGTGAGTTCCCTTGTTTTTGCTGCAACAGTCTGTGGGTAAAATCGACAACATATTTAATTAAATTTAAGAAGAAGTAAAATATGCTTTTACAAAACAAACTGAGAAGTAGGGTTACCACCTGTCCCACTTTGCGAGGGACAGTCCCTCTTTGGGCAGTTGTGTCCTGCAAAAAATTGTAAAAATGGCAAATGTCCTGAGATTTTAGGACAAAATTATTTCCTATATTTTATGTAATAGTTGCATAAAACAGTTATTCTGTATATGAAACACCTAAATGTCATAAGAAACAGAATAAGCAACTAAAATGCTACAAGAATAAGCTTTTATTTAGGCAAAAAAGTGAAGTTCTGTCCTTTGTACTGGCCGTGGGTATGTTTTGGCCTGCTAAATCTGATGTTTGTACCAACAATGTCCCACTTTGGGCATTTGAAAAGGTGGCAACCCTACTGAGAAGGTACAGCTCAGCCTTCTACTAACATGAAAAGCTCTTAATAGCTGTACCTCAGAAGTCAGATAACAGACATATACCAAGATGGGTTATGCAGCTGACTACAAAATGGCAGAATTCCACCCTGAATTCAATGGAGAAATTTTCACCACACATAAGGTTCTCAAAATGAGGATCCAGAAAAATCGAGTTTATGTGGTATGCTGTAGAATGTGGCATGCAGTTCAGTGCAGTACATCTACCTGCCTTTTAGCTTTTTTGTTTTGTTTTTGCTAACAGTAAAGTGCCTTTATTTTATTTTGTGTCATGTTGCAGGGGTATCTGACCTTCTCTCTATGCTGTAATCTAACTGGTTGTACTATCTCTATCAGGTATATGCCTGAATATGCAGCTTTTACTCCATGCAGAAATATCAAAGTGACCTAGCATTCCTTACATTTATGGAAATGAGCTGCATAAACAACTGCTGCATTAATTTCTGTGGTACAGATCAATCAGGTAAGGTACACCGAGTATACTATATACAACTGACAGTTTTATTTGATGGATTAATGAGCAGGAAGGACCACCCCTGTATCAATGAGCATTTTGTATAAATATTATAGCCGGGATACATTGGACTGTGAGAATTTCATATGTGCATTATCCCTGTAAAATAGTGCAATATTATATTAATAGGGAGATGGGGTGGAGCTCTGAATAAAGATCATTATTCTTATACAGAAGGTGGCACCTAGCTAATGAGCAGTGATCTACATAGGTGGTAATCTAGATTTAAATGATGTGACACCTACGTAATGAGCATTGCTCTATGCACTCTGTAGAAAGTGGTGATCTAGACCATGATCCTTACTAATTTATTATAAGGGCAGGGACCTATATAATGAATGCTGCATTATATTATGTTAGGCGGTATACCTGTCACAGCACCATATTGCTAAAATGTTCAATGCAGTTGTGAAATGCAGTAATTATTGAAATGTATTGTGCATCATCAGCCAGATTCAAAGATGTCATTGTGTCATGGCTGAGACTAATTGTACCATGAAGCTCAAGAAGCCAACAGGCCAGCAGAGGGCATTATAATTTTCCAGGGTATTGTTAGTCAGTGTGATTTGATGAGGTAATTAGCAATTCCACATAAATTGCATAGGTGTAGTTATGTCCAAATGTAATTAATGCTGAAACACAGGGCATGGGTATATAATTATGGCAGTATGAGCTCTCATTTTAGATTTTATTTCACTTATTTCGAGATCTGTCAGAATGGGATGTATTTTCAAATAGACATGCTTTACCTGCCTTGTCTACCCAAATAAACAATAAAGAACACATTTGTATACATTTTGTTTGATACACAGTAGTAAATTAAATAAATATGAAATGAGATGGAGAGGAATGGAAACTTCACATTAATAACAACCGAACAAACAAATTTAATATTAGCGCTTTCGTTAACTTCCAAATATATGAACTTCTTCAGACAATTCATAATAGGGATTTGTCAGTCTAAAATAACTTCACAATATTATGACATCACAAACACATCCCACTTTAAAAAAAACAGTGCAAAAAAATCAGAGCAGTAAATTAAAAAGTTCACTACATAAATTTAGTGCTTCCAGTTATAAAATTATAAAAAATGCATATGACTATACATATATATATATATATATATATATATATATATATATATGGATTCCATACATTTGGTCGAATTACATTTAGCTGAAAATGATACCAGGCATTGCACTTTAATGAAAGCTCACTTGGTCGAAATTCATTTGGTTGAAAATGGAATATAGCCCCAGCCCCACTGCAGTGCAACCCTGGAGTGAGAATATTAAATAAGGGGGTGTGTGTGGGGCACAGCCTCCCACATAATTTTAATATATTCACTATTATAAGAAGGTATATCCATTAGAAATGCATTGATATATATATATATATATATATATATATATATATATATATATATATTTAGTAAAAACTATTGGCATAATGGGGGGGCTACACCCCCCAATGAGGAGGGCTGTGCCCCCCTTATTTAATATTCTCTCCAGGGTTGCACTGCAGTGGGGCAGGGGCTATATTCCATTTTCGACCAAATGAACTTTGACCAAGTGAGCTTTCAGTGAAGTGAGCTTTCAGTGAAGTGAAATGCCTGGAATCATTTTCGACTAAGTATAATTTGACCAAATGTATGGAATCCATATATATATATATATATATATATATATATATATATATATATATATAAATATATACACACATACACACAAAAATGTAAAAATATATATAAAACCACTTTTTTATATACAAATATACATATATACATTCATACACTAGGTGAATTTTATATCAATTTCACCTTTCCAATGATTTAAGTTTTAAAATGCACTTTAGGGAACAGTAATCATTCAAATCTGGGTAGGTATAGGCATTCAGCCTTAACTGCCAAAGGAGCTCCCTTTCTTCCATTTTTAATCATCAGGGGCTCCCGCTAACATTTTTATCCACTTGTTCTATTACCAAATAATGAAAACTATGGTCAGGGTTTTCCAAGATGTGCTTTGCTAAGGCATTAGTTGTATCACCTTTCCCAATATGGTATTGGTGTTCATATATACATTGCCTAAAATATCACTCTATTTTTCTGATATAAAAACACAAGCATACTTGGTACTTAGCCAAGTAAATAACCCCCTTAGAGTTACACTTGTATTTCCCCTTCAAGTTATAAGTAGTGTTCCGTATCACAAATGTTTTTGTTACTTCAATAAACTTACACAAATGACAACAGCCACATTTGTCATCCCTAAATAAGGGCTATAGGGAAATACTCTTCTCTCTAAAAGTACCTTGATGTTAAAACCTCTCTTAAAGGTCACACTGGGCCTATCACCTAATTTGGTTCTAATGGTTGTACCATCATTTATTAATGCCTAATTATTTGATAGAATATCCCTCAAAGTAGCAGCATCACTGGAAAAGGGAGTTGTAAAACTGACACTAAAACAAACATTAGGGACATCATTTGAGTTATCACCGTGTATTGATTCTAGTAGTGTTGCATTACATATCCCACTGTGAGTATCCTTGCTCAAAATAGGTTTAAAGTGTCCTAACTTCCTTTTCTGATAGACTTCTATTATTAAGTCATCAATCAATTCTAAAGGATAAGCACTCCTAATAAACATATTCTTAAGAGAACTACATTCGGCCTCAAAATCTTCATCTAGTGACACCATTCTAGCCGGTCTAACCAACTGGCCCTTCATTACTGCTTTCTTTTGATGGTATGGATGGGGACTTTTGAAGTGCAAAAATGCATTTGAATATGTCAGTTTTCTAAAGATTTTGGCCAGATGCCTCTTGTTCCCTCTATCTTTAATTAGTTGGATATCCAAAAAATAAATTGCCTCAGTTTCAAACTGTGAGGTAAATTGTATAAATGCTGTCATACTAGACATATTGTCCAAAAGATTGTTAACTAATGTCATCAAGGTATCTAGTATACTATTATGCCATGTCCTTAAAAATATTGTTCTTAAACTACTACTGTTTTTCCCAATGCGCCATTACACTATTGGCAAAACTAACCCCACAAGGTGACCCCATAGCTACACCACTTTTTTGTAAAAAATATTCACTGTTTAATAATAGGAAATTGTTTGTCAATACAATGTCCAACAATGTCTCAGTTAGGTTAAACTCACCCCATCAACTCCTTTTTTCAGTAAAACTTCAGAAACCCAGCCTGTACCAACATCCTGTGGGATTACCATATAACTAGTTAATTGAGATGCAATATGTTTTCATCTTCCACGTGGCAGAAAAAAAAAGATGTAAGATGATATCCCTGATTAAATCAGGAGTGTTGTATGGAAGCATTTGTTTACAGAAAGAATGACTGATGTTTGAACAGTCCTTCTCTACTTAAATCCATAAGGACAGATACCACAGAATTATTCACAGATGCTTACAACAAATACAAGATAATTCTATGCAGAACCTTAACTACTAACAGTTAACTTAGGTGGTAAATGTTTTACATTGTAAAGAGTAAATGTTCAACAGTGAAGTACATTTGAAAGGTTTCCAACACAAGCAGGTTCTGATCTCTGCTACTCCTGCAAATATGGGTATAGAATGTTCTCATCTACCCAGTTATGCTCTACTACTGTTGTCTTGAAGTATACAATTCTAATTTAAGATGTTATATAATTTTAAGCTGATTAGACATTACATTAATTATAGAAATGATAAATAAGAAATGTAGAGCAGAGCTAAACCATAGTACATCACATAATACCTTGTAGTATTAACCATCCACAAGTAAGGGAATTGAAGCAAGAGAGTTTTTATTCCAAATGCTTACTCCTTTCAGATGTCATGATTTAGTGCAAACCTGTCGACCTCTTAGGGATCTGCACTATGAGTCAGATGGCTCCAGGTACAGGTCTGTTACTAGACCTTCAGACTCAGGTACGTGATATAAGGATGAGACCTATTTATTCAAAAACTAGATAAGCCATGACTTCCTTAAAAGTGGATCCTAATGGTTCTGCTTGGAAAAATATTGATCATAATTTGCTGAATATAGATGATTAAAAAGGTTATTAATACTAGCCATTTTAATAGCTGCACAAGCATGGCTGCCTGAATTCCTACTTATTCCATAACATTCTCAGTTTTCTTATTCATCCTCACACTTACAGAAAGTTTCTTTGCTGTGGACATGGGTGACAGAATATGCAGACCCTTAGTTACCTGAATGTAACAACTCAGCCCTTAAGCTTGATGCAGTTGACTACATGACAAAACAGTCTACTTCTAATATGGTTTTATGCTACAAGGATAGTTGTCAAGGGAAAAAATAGGTAGAGCAGCCACAACCTGAAACTATTTTTCTTTCTTTCTTACAGCTGTATAATTAAGATGCTGTAAAATTATGGTTAAAGAAGTTGTTAATATGAGGGCTCTACCTGCCATGACCTATTTTGTTATTTTCTGGCAATGACTTATGTATTTTATGTATGTATGTATGTATTTATTTTATTTCCATTTGTTAACTGGTATTACCAGACTGAGTGGGGTCCCAAAGGGAAAATAAATCCATAAAATATTTATTCAGACATGAGTAACAAGGGTTTACAAATGTATTTTAAAAAAGATTACAAGGTGTAGTTTTGGATCATCAATGCAAATAATATGGTTCTTTGACATTTTTGGACTTACAATCAATACTGTTTTTGCTGCTAGTTTTGAATTATATTGTGTACAGTCATTTGGTTGAAACTCGCGGTGGTTTTGGATCATCAATGCAAATAATATGGTTCTTTGACATTTTTGGACTTACAATCAATACTGTTTTTGTTGCTAGTTTTGAATTATATTGCGTACAGTCATTTGGTTGAAACTCGCGGTTGTGATGCTGCGGTAGCGTTGTCGCCTCACAGAAAGACGCTGTCTGGTTTGATTCTCAGTTAGAGCGTCTTCTGCATGGAGACATGCGTGAATGGGTGTACCTTCATTGAAGGTTGTGCGTCAGGGCTGGTAACTCGGCACATAAAAATCAACTACCAATCATTAGCAGACCGGAGTTCTGCTGTGGCGACCCCTAACCAGGAAAAGCCAAAAGACACAAACAAACAGTCATTTGGTTGAAGAACATTACAGAGATAATGTAATATATGCAATAGTACAATGTGATATTTTAATACAGTACAGTCAGTGAACTACAAACTGTTATGAAGAAAGAGAATATTGTATTAGGAATAAGAAGATATAGAAAGCTTAGTGTCAGGGACTAGAATAAGGAATGAGACTATGTAAAATTGGAATCAGTATTTATAATATAGAATCTATTCTACTGACAGTAGGAATGAACAAAGCAGAGGGATGTAGGAGATCTAAATAAATACCTGACAGAAAAAAGTGTATAATTTAAAGAGGCACAAGTAGAGAGTATAATAAAAATATGACTAAAATGTAAAGAATGGAAATCAGTGGGTACATTACTTTTACATTCAGGACACCAAGTAAAACCATTAAGTCAAACACTCTTGACATGTAAATGTAAAAAAAAAAAGCTAAATTATTCTATTTCATATAGCAGCACTAAAACAGGAATGTAAGCCGCATAATATTTTGTGTCATTTGGCTTGTGAGAAGCCAAACATAGTAAAAGGTTAAAAGGTATTCACAGAACAAAACACAGAGTGATTGTGTACAATAATCATTGTAAAGATGCAGAGACATTTTGAATATTGCGAAGAGTCATTGCGATTATATTTTGCATTGCAATTCTAATTTATTTATAGACTTGAGAAACTTAAAAGAAGTCTATCATATTCAGTTATGTAAAAATGCTGTGTCAGTAAGACATAGTCCGACGAAATAACTGTAGCTCTGAGGGGTAAACTTAGAAAGAACTGAAGATAATGAAAATGTGGGTGTCAGCATAGCTCTCAACCTTCCAGCTCCAAAATGAGGAACACTCGCCTTCATAATGTGGAACAAATGGGCAAAATGTGGAACACATACTAATGGGTTACTAATAACTTCAACTAGGATAGTCATAGGGTGGTTAAAATATGATGGGTTTACTCATAAAGATCATCCTTTAATGAATTAATATAATTAATTTCTATTTACCATGGATTTCACTTAAAAAATTCCTAACACTGAATTTGTGAAAGACTCTTTCAATGTAGAACTTTGAGTAACTTTGAGAAACATGAACTTGTTAAGACCCCAAATGAGGTACGTTCCTCGTAATGAGGTACACTTGAGAGGTATTGGTGTCAGTAGAAAGAGTAAATAGTACGGGTGCTGTTTGAAACCAGGACAGGATTCACATTTGTACTGATCCGGTGGTGGTGCTGCGGTAGCGCTGTCACCTCACAGTAAGACACTGTCTGGTTTGACTCTCAGTTAGAGCGTCTTCTGTGTGGAGACATGCGTCAATGGGCGTACTTTCATTGAAGGTTGTGCGTTAAAGCTGGGCAACTCAGCATGCAAAAATCAACTGTTAATCATTGGCGGACCGGAGTTCCGCTGTGGCAACTCCTAACCGGGAAAAGCCGAAAGACACAACAACTGATCCATAGGCAGTTTAAAGAGAATACTTTTGATCACTTAAAGATGAGTAAGTGTTCTCATCTATGCTAAACAATGAGCTCTTGTCTGAGTAGGAAACAAGCTAGATGTTCCGGTGGATAAAAGTTTATGAAGAAAACTTCAAGCTGTCTACATTTAATACACTCACTGATACAAACATCTAAGACTTCTATTTGGTGCCCCAGACGTATTTCAACAATCGGTTTCACAAGTAATTGAAGGTGTGTGCAATGAACTTAACTGGTGATGTAGTAGTGTGGGGTTATGCGCACGGAAGCTATGACAAGACACTGACACATTTGATGAAACAGCATACCTACCTAGTGAACAATGGACCGGCCCACCTACCTGGTGATCAAAAATAAGCAGTAGTGAAAAGTCTGAAATGTGAGTCATATTTTAAAATGATAAAACCTGAAGCAAGATGCAAAGAAATCTATAGCATTATTGCAAATGCTAGAGCTAGAAGATGAACTGGCAAAGAGAATTCTGGGAATGATACAGTATCTTCAAAAATGTATATGAATATCTAGATGTAAGTGTGTCGCTTAGAAAGCTGATAGATCATTGCATGGACTCAGAATGGAATTAAGAACAAGACAACTTTTGAAATGCTGTAGAAACTAGTAATGGAAAACCAGTGTTGAAATAACGGGATGTAAGAAGACAGTTGTGTTAGAAATGGATACACGTCAGAGTACTCTAGGAGCTGTGGTCCTACAGTAAAACACAGCAAATACCCACAGATCAAGAACATTGATTGATGCAATAAAGTGATATGTTTAAATAGAGAAAACAATCTATCAATAAGATATGGATATGAGAACTTCAATAACTACATCTGTAGCAAAAAAAAAAAAAAAAAAAGCTAGACTGCAAACTTGCTCCAACCCTATTCATAAAGACTTTGGACAAGGTAACTTTAGTATCCTAGAAGCAAAGATAAGTTTGGTGAAGTATGACCTGAAAGTAAAATGCAAACTAGGCAAAATTACCCGCAGCAGAAATGATGAGCAGGGAACATTTGGACAAAATGAACATTTGCAACAAAAAGGACTAGAGATTATTTGCATAATCCTATTGTTACCAGTGACAGAATAAGAAAATAAAAGAATTCCAGAAATCTGCTGCTTTAACTTAGAAATGCATTTACTGAAAGAAGTCACAGATCATCAAGAGCAAAAAACAATGGTTTGAAAATAAATTCAGTCTTGCTTTTTGTTTAAGCAGGAGTATGTTGTATCCATGGCTTAATGTTTACTGCTGACAGGATTATTGAACCTGATTATTTGAGAGAAAGGATGCCTGAGAGAATCCAAGTCATATCTTGGAACACCAAAGTGCAAGGAAATAGCCAAATACATAATGCATTTGAAATGTCAGCACATACAGAATAAATACTCTAAAACTGCAATTTGTACAGTCCTTACCATAACAACAATCCAAGAGAAAAGATGTTACCCTTTACCGTACTGTGTCATACATGGAACAGAGTCTTCTCTTTTGGCTGTTCCCATTAGGGGTCACCACAGCCGATCATCTCTTTCCATTTCTTCCTGTCCTCTGCATATTGTTCTGTCACACCAATCACCTGCATGCCCTCTCTCACCACATCCATTAACCTTATCTTAGGCCTTCCTCTTTTCCTCTTACCTGGCAGCTCCATCCTTAGCATCCTTTTCCCAATATACCGAGCATCCCTTCTCAATACATATCCAAACCAATGCAATCTCACCTCTCTGACTTTGTCTCCAAGCCATCCAACCTGAGCTGACCCTCTAATATACTGATTCCTAATCCTGTCCATCTTTGTCACACCCAGTGCAAATCTTAACGTCTTTAACTCTGCCACTTCCAGCTCTGACTCCTGCCTTTTTGTCAATGCCGCCGTCTCCAACCCATACAACATAGCTGGTCTCACTACCCTCTTGTAGACCTTGCCTTTCACTCTTACTGGTACCCGTCTGTCACAAATCACTCCTGACACTCTTCTCCACCCATTCCACCCTGACTGTACTTTCTTCTTCACCTCTCTTCCAAACTCACCATTACTTTGAACTGTTGATCCCAAGTACTTAAACTCATCCACCTTCGTCAACTCTACTCCATGTATTCTCACCCTTCCTCTATCCTCCCTCCCATTCACACACATATATTCTGTCATAGTCCTGCTGACCTTCATTCCTCCACCTCTCCAGGGTCTACTCAACCTGGTCCCTGCTCTCACTATAGATCACAATGTCATCTGCAAACATTATAGTCCATGGGGCCTCCGGTCTGATCTCATCTGTCAACCTGTCCATCACCATTGTAAATAAGAAAGGGCATGGAGCTGATCCTTGATGTAATCCCACCTCCACCTTAAATGCATCTGTCACTCCCACTGCAAACTTCACCACTGTCACACTACCCTCGTCCATATCCTGTACCACACTTACATACTTCTCTGCCACTCCTGACTACCTCATACAATACCACAACTCCTCTCTAGGCACCCTTTCATATGCTTTCCCCATGTCCACAAAGACACAATGCAACTCCTTCTGACCTTCTCTATATTGCTCCATCAACACTCTCAGAGCAAACATCACATCCGTAGTGCTCTTTCTACATGGAACAGAGTAAGAACACATTTGTTTCAATTAAAAGAAATGCATGTGTTATGCATATATTGCTAACTATCCTAAAGTGATTAAGTAGCAGATACAAGTGCAAAACTAATAAGTACACAGATGTCTGTATTTTCAGGGCAAGGCATATCTTATGCAACATTCTATCAAATTATGGTCTACAATTTAGCTGTTCTCTATTCACTTGGTACAAAATCTGTATGGAGGGTGATGCTGAACGGTGTTGCTAGGGGGTAGCTAAATTGTGCTTCATGCTGTTTAAGATGCATTCAGAGATATTGTTAGGACCTATCACTGCAGTATTTTTGCCTTTTGTTGGTGCTTTTAAGACTTGGTTTGTGCAATAGCTGAAGGTATGTCAGTTTCAGTTATATTTTGTGGGACTGATGGAGGGGAGAGAGAGATAAAGTTTGAGCTGAATTTGTCTGCTAATAGGTTTGTTAAATCTTTAGCCACAGGGAGGATAACATTAGTGCCAATCAGCTAGTGTATTGCTGCATTACACTTCTGAGATTATGATCTCGTCTTTTAAACTTGCGTTTAACATGTGTTAATAAAACTTTCATTGTGGAACCATTTTCTTGTTCGTTTTTGGAAAACAATATTATATTTGTTGGAAGGAATGGGACACTGAATGAGAAATATTGTTAATGATGTAGAGAAGTCAAATGCCATGATTTTTTTCAGTTTCTTAATGTCTGAAAGAGTTAATTACAAGCTTTGCTCAGTGTGGCTGGTTCCCCCTTAAAAGTGACTCACCTAATTTGGCGCTGAAACCCAGAGTCTTGAAACTCTACTGACTGATCTAGCTAAACTGCTCTCTTGGTCAAAAATCTCTTTCTTTTATGCTAAAGCTTGTTGTTATTGCTGTTCTATCACGGGAGTTTGTTTCTGGGGTTTGCCCAGCCCTTATTCGTACAGGGTACAACTGCATCTCTTCAGTTGTTTACATGGTATAGGGTGGTGATATACATTTCCACATATTTATTGGGGTTAACTGGGTTTGGTGGGGATTTGAAGCTTGCCAGTGTATCATTTATGAACAGGTAGTTTGTATTAGAGGGCCCTCTGGTTTCAAATTTATACTGAAGGAGATGGTTTTATAGTCAGACCTAACAAGAGATGAATCTACACAAGGTATGGCGCAAGATGCTTCAAGATCCAAGATGTTGCTCCCCCTATTTGGTACTCTAATTAATTATTACAGGGCATTTGTATTAACAAAGTTCAGGAATCTCTGTGCTTATGCATCAGTGGTGGTATAAGTTTCCTAGCCTACAGTTGGATAGTTTAGGAAATGGTTTTTGGTTTAATACCGAGTGATTCCAGTTCCTGTAGATAGTTGCTGTGGCTGTTTTATGGAATCCACAGTGGGAATAAAGCTCTATTAACAGAATCAGGAAACACATCAAGGTAAATAAAATTAGGCAGCTAGTAGGCTTCCTTAGCTGAATTAGTATAATCAGGGGATTCATGGATGCAGTGTTTTTCCCATTAGAATTAACTAACCATTTGTGTTAAGAGAGTAAGGGTTCTCGCAGATTGTATTGAAAAAAACAATGTTTCTTAACAAACTGACCATTCACAAAACTGTATTTATCCATGTATTGACAACTTGAACTGATTTTTTTGATAATTAGATTTTTATCTAAAAAACATTCAAATGACTAACTGAGGTAGGGACCACCATCATGGTTACCTGGGTAATTAAAGTCACACCACATTTATTGAAATTGTGGAGCCCAGATTTTGACAATTACTAATGTGATTAAATCTCTTTTTTGCACTGATTATCAGAATCTGATCTTTGCCGATTAGTTATAGCTGCGAATGTGACTTTCCAGCCAATTAGTTATAGCTGTGAATGTGACTTTCCAGCTACACAAGATGGTCACATGTACTTTTGTTGTCTAGGCAAACGTTTGACAAAAATATTGAAAAAAATGCAACTACTTAGCAGAAAGAGTCCTGAAAACTCCAAAAGTCAAAGGTGCAGAAGTCAGTAGGTTAACAGGATTTATTACAGATTTCTTAGAGAGCTGAGGAAGTAACTGTTAAAATCACTTACTAACCTTTCTTAAAAAAAAAAAACTCTCAGGCAACTGTAAGGTTCCTGAGAACTGGCAGAGAGCAAATCTGAAGAAGGAGAAATAAAGACAGGAAATCATACAACTTGTCAGCTTGACTTAAGTGACAGGAAGTCATTGTTTACAGAAATAATTTTAGAATGCCTGCAAACCACTGTGGATGAGGACCCAAATCAGCATGGATTCATAGCAAGAAATTAATGCAAGACAAAACTGGGTTACTAAGGCCACTGACCGTTCCTGTGGTTTACCTAAACTTTAATAAGGACTTAACATTATACCACGCAAAAGGTTATTATGTTAATCAAATGAGACAAAATTGGGGCAGGTACATGGGTACAAGGGTGACTGTGTGAGAAAAATATTAGCTCAGATATAGGACTCTGACAATACCAGTGAAAGAGTTCCCTCATATAAACTGTTTCCCATGAAGGGCCTTTTCAATGCCTGTGCATGAGTCATTATAGAAAGCCTTAAAGTAAAGGCATGCATTTCTGTAAATATTACAAACAGGCAATGGGATGGCAAATCAAAGTGAGTATTAAGGGTGACAGTAACTTTGCAAGATAGAGGAGATGGTACAAAAAGGTTGAAAATGTAAATCAAATGCAAAAACATTCAAAGTAATGTAGTTGGAAAGCAAAAGCCCAGGAAGAGAATACACAACAGAAAAAGCATTAACAATAACTTCTCTGGAAAAGTACCAAGACCACATATAACTTAGAGGTAAGCAAAAATGTGTGAAAACAGCAACAATGGATGGCTGGGTGTCAGGATTCACAGAAAGAAGTGTCACAGGTAGAACACAAAAAGTTGTCTCTCATTACAGGAAGATCTGCTTAGTTCTGAAGTACACATGGAGGAATATGGGCAGGACAAAATATTCAGAGAAGGACAACATAAATGTTGCATGCTCTGCACCAGAAGTCATATTTAAAAAATAGTATGGGAATTAAAGGGCAGAGGATAGAAACTTTTCAGTACCTCAAGAGAATCCATTACGTGACTAAGATCTATAAAGTAAGAGACATATGAGAATGATAAGACACAATATGATGGTACAAGGCAGACAACATGGAGGAGCTGTAATGAAATATTTTTCACACACAAGGGTTGTGGAAAATTTTGAACAGCCTTTTAAAAACTAAAAGAGGGTAGCAGAGTAGAAATGGAGGGTAGACTAGGTGAGCCAATCAGGGACGTCTATAATTTTGTCTTGATTTCTGATGTGATGATGGTACAAGGCAGACAACATGGAGGAGCTGTAATGAAATATTTTTCACACACAAGGGTTGTGGAAAATTTTGAACAGCCTTTTAAAAACTAAAAGAGGGTAGCAGAGTAGAAATGGAGGGTAAACTAGGTGAGCCAATCAGGGACGTCTATAATTTTGCCTTGATTTCTGACCAGGTAATGGTTATGTTGTCCTTCTCTCTTTTTGTAATAATATTTGTTAACCATGTAATAATGAGGGTTCCTATACAAGTGACCATACATTATCTTTATATACGTGCAGCATAGGTGAGCTCTTGCTAAGCTGATTTAATACATGAGGTTCCTGTTGACTTGTACAACTATGTGGCAGGGCTATAGCAATGGAGTTTGACCCTTTGAGCAAAACACCTGTCTGTTGACCCCCCCCACCATTGTCTATAAATGATCAATCACATGATTCTCAGCTTGTAGACTGTCATACTTTTTATTAAGGTAGTAATAAACTGTTATGCACAAATGTAATGGCTCTAGTATATCAAAATGTTTCTTAAACAACCCAGCTAGAAAAAAAAAACTTCAGCAGATAGGAATTGTATGAGCTTTCATTTACCCATGAAGTTAAATAGCACAGTATTTCTTCATATATCTTATTAAAATATACAAAATAAATCATGTGTGATAGTGTTCTCTTCATCCCACTTCCACCATTTTCATTCTACGTACAAGCTGTATCTGAGACCTAATGAAGAGAGAGAAGTTGTGTTAAGTATTCAAGCTGGGAAGCTGATTTCTACTGCCAGAGGTATAGCTAGGTACTCTGTGGCACCTCCTCCTTAATTCTGTGTTGAGGAGTCCTGAGGGGGAAAAAAATCTCCCTTTAAACTGTAGCAGACAGATTACAACATTTGGAGCTAGCAGCTGCTATACTCTACACATGAAGTGCTAAACACTTCAGTTCTTAAAGTCCAGGGACTGTACTTTCTGAAACAAAAAAACAAACAAAAAAAAAATGGTTTTCTTTTTAAACTGTAGCACTCTGATGAAGCAAGTAGGTGCTGCAGCTTATGCTGCACAAAGAGAGCTAAAGCATTTCATGCCAGACCGCAAATGCAATACCAGTATTTCAGTGCTGGTAATCCAATGAATACCAGTCATTCCCCTTTCCTCCACCCTAGTTACGCTACTATCCATTGCTATATCCCTACCTGTGGCATCTTATTTTCATAGCATTTAATAATTATGGTGTTAAGTGTCACAGAACTGATCGTTATATAACAGACATTGCTTATTATCTAAGATTTTTCAGATATTTTTGTCTGCGCTGCTGAACTATACCCTCACAAAACTTCATTCCATTGTAATGGAAGTAATGGAAAAATTGTAAATTTAACTTTATATATATTCGTATATATATTTTTGATGCCTTCAATTTGTGGTCTAAATGTGTGGAAGGAAATGTGACCTGGTATAGCTGGGGTGCTCTCCGCAGCCTTAAACCGGGTCTTAGTGACTGTACAAATGTCAGCTTCTTCCAGGGTAAAGACTGCTTCTAGTGAGTGCAGTTTCTGGCTTAAACTCCTAGCTTTTAGCAGCATAACATTGAGGTTGTTATTAGAGGGTATTTTTATGTCAGGAATTTTGTTCTTGTGACATTGCCTAAAAAAAGGCATTATGGGGATGGCAAGAGTCTTAGGCAGTAACCGCAATCCCAGGGGTGACAGATGGAGACCACCTCTGGCAAAGCATTGAGGTCTGTCGACCATGTCATCCCAGGCTGACAGATACTGGATCCCCTTTGAATGACACCAGAAACTAAGCCAATTGTTAAAGTCAATCATTTTTTGTTTGTATTGAGGTATCATACCATTCTGGGTGAAGGTAAAATGCTGCTTAAGGCTAGGTTGCTTTGCTGCTTCTTTTTGTTTTATTTCTGAGAATTTTGCAACTGGTGATTCAACACGATATATATTTCATTCTTAAATTAAAAAATTAAAATTAATTGTCTTAGAGATAATGTGTTTATATAGGTGTTGTATATGTTTATATACATATATATATATATATATATATATATATACATATATATATATATATATATATATATATATATATATATATATATATATATATATATATATATATATACACACACACACATATATATATATATATATATATATATATATACATATATATATATATATATATATATATATATATATATATATATATATATATATATATATATATATATATATATACATATGTGTGTGTATGTGTGTGTATATATATATATATATATATATATATATATATATATATAGATTCACTAGACAATCTCAAAATACTGAAATGTCGAATTTCAGTATTTCAAGACTGAATAGTGGAAAACCCACATACCCGAAAACCCAAAACCGCGAATAGCACAATCGCCACCATTCACACACACACAAAAAACAGCACATAAGCACATATACATACACCTACCTAACTACACTAAAACAAACATAACAACACACACAAACACAACATAACACACAAACACACCTACCCTACCTATAAGCAGGGGGGGGCAAGCCTCCCCTGCATCCCCATGTGGGGGACTGCACCCCCCACACCCCCTTGCTTATATATTCTAATTCCGAGGTCACACTAAACACACAAAAACACAAAAAACACCACTACACACACTCACACACACAAATCTCTACCCAATACCCTTACACAAACACCACTTACTTACAGATAAATCCACAAACCGCACCACATGTCATGAACATGACACCACGATAGCAGATTTGACATTTCCGCATTCGACATAGTTCAGTTTCGCGTAACTGCACTTTCCACTATTCAGTCTCGACATACTGAAATTCGACATTTCAATATGTCGAGATTGTCTAGTGAATCCATATAAATATATATATATATATATATATATATATATATACACACACACACACACACACACACACACACACACACACACACACATAATATAGATGTAATATATAAATATATAATCTATCTATATATATCTTTATGTGTGTGTGTGTGTGTGTGTGTGTGTGTGTGTGTGTGTGTGTGTGTGTGTGTGTGTGTGTGTGTGTGTATATATATATATATATATTTGTACACATATGTATATATGTTTTATAGTTGTGGTGAAACTGAGATTCAAGCAGTACTGAACCTACATTTGCAAAGCTGAGGTAAAAATGAGATTTAAACAACCTAACTATTAAAACCTGTAATGTCCTACATTATCATTTGAAAAGAATTCAGAAAGTCTGGTTGCAAACATATAAATATTTACAAAGACAAAAGTTACAAGATTTTTAAGGGCAATATCCACATCCCTCATTTTTTCTTTAAGATTGCACATCTCCTGAACCAAAGAATATTGCCTGTCTTATTGATTGCCTTAATATTGTCTAAATTAAAATTATTTCACCTGTGTCTGCCTTGACCTTTGACACTGCTCAAAAGTCACAACACTCGAGTGCCAGTGCATCATATCTATTTAGACTTTTCAGGAGATTATTCTAATTATGGGAGAAACACATTAAGAACTTCTAAATCCCTGTTTTAAAATGTATTTCATTGTTATTTTCTGTCTGTATATTGGATGTTGCAAAGTTCTCTACCCACAGATTTCTTTGATAAAAATGTGTCTGTTGGTTTCTGTGTCATTCAGCTAATTAAATTGTTTTACATCTCCTGGCTGCGTAGGTGCTTGTTTTACTTAAAAGCCTTCTGATCACTCTATGTTTGCCTCCTACTGACAAGTATTCTAGAGATCTGGGAGCCTTGTTTACATTTCCAAGCTGGTTTATACAAACTGTCTTACACTGCTTGAAAGCTATGATATCAGTGAATATGTTTAACTTGAATGCCTGCTTCAGTGCTGTAAAATACTTTTTCTTACAAAAATGAAAGCAAGCAATCACTGCACTTCTGTCCCAGAGAGTTACTGAAAGTACCATATTATTGTAGCATGACAAATACATTCTTTGCGTAATGGTGTTTAACTGCCACCTCATTTTGCTTATCTGAGTTTTGCAGGCATGAGTTGACTACTACTTTTCAGAAAGGAAATGTATAAAAAACATTTTGACAAATATAATTCTCTAGAAATACCATTTCTATGAAAATAATATTACTGGGACAAAATATGTGTACTTCATTTCTGTGAAAATCTATGTTATGGCAGCTTTATTTGGGGATCTCTGTTCCTTGCTTCCAAACTTGCATAATAAGTTCGCAAAGGAGATCATATTTCCCCATTTTGTATTAAAAATTCAAGGTCGTAAATATTAAAATATATGTAGACTGTCTCAAAGCCTTGTCTCTTCTCAGTATCATACTGGCTACTGAGATGCAACCTCTGCCTTGCATATGGAGCTTCAACAGACTATATTCTGTCAAACTTATTACTCATTCATAAATCCAATGGGGTCATAAGTATCCCCTCAAGGGATCTCAATCTCTTTTTCAATATAAATAGAACATGTCAGAAGGAAAGAATTTTACCACAGAGAATACAACTTCTGTGCAACAGTCTTCATTCCACATAAGCAAAGTACTTATTTTATTAAATTCAAATGTAATTTGGATGAAAGGAAGGGGTCCCACAAATTTATACCATATTTAGTTCCCCTGTCCTTCATGACTAAGGGAACTAAGTTTAGCCTATCTTTGGGTTATTTGACTACAAAATATAAGGTTTAAAACTACCATGGGAATGTACAAAAGTTTTGTGAGCCTGGATCAAACAAACATACATGAAAGAGGCAGAGTTACTTGTGATATAGACTCTTAGACATAATCAAGAACAGATACAGTTAAGCCATGTTACACTCCCATGTGAGGAGTCCTACAACTAGTTTTACATCACAAGGTCCGTACTTAGGGGTCTGAATGGAGAGGTGATAAGTCAGCAAGCAAGGGGTAGTATTGCTGAAATTTAATTCATCCTCAAGTCTTGGTGAGTACCTTCGTGAGGTGGACCCTGTTTTTCACAAAATCTCACCAAGATGACACTGATATATAGACTGTATTTATATAGCATATATTGTGGACAGAAGTAGGTCAAAAACTAAAAAAGATAGCTGGGTGCACAAGAGCCAGGATAAAAAAGTGCCCAACCCTGGTAGGCACACTGGTGCCAGGACTGGAAAAGTTGACTGTGTAGAATCCTCAAAATACAGAAACATTCCTACAATGGGGCCAGGCCAAGCCCAGGGGGAAGATGGCCCCCCTGTTGTAGAAGGAAGTAGTAGTCCACAAAAATCCAAACACGAAGAGGCATAAAGATGATAAAGTGGGCTATTGATGATAAGAAAGAAATTATGTATTGCTACTATTATGCAAAAATCCTAGAATTTCCAGACACAAGACATACAAAAAGATTATGAGAGAAATTAGAGGAAGGAAAAATACTTTCATAGGAAAAACTGTCAGAAGCTACGATTGAAAATGTGTGTTTATTAATACAACAGATTTGTGAAAAGCAGTATATAGATCAAGAAATGTTGATCTGTTTGGAAAAAGAAGCATCTGAGGAAGTGCAAAAATATAAACAACAAAACCTAGAGATATTTGAAGAGTATAAAAAAGAAATATGGACATTGTAAAGAAAGAGAGATTTGATATGGCACAATATTTATGCAAAGGAGAAAGCCAAATGAATCAATATAAAGAAGGCAGCCCCAAAGATATTTGAAAAGAAATACAGGCAAAGGCATCTGGATATGGAAAATTTCACAATAAAAAAATATCACTGAGAGGGAATGTAGAAAAGAAGATTAGTAAAGTAGAAGTTAAAAAAAATAGAAGTTGAAATTATGGAATGTCTGTGAAGTGAAAGATTTGGTGTAGAAGGTCTAACAGAGTTTACATCACAGCATGATGGAGTGAGTTCCCAAAGTAAGGAGAAGCAGGAATATCAGGAGACATCAAAAGAAGGAACATGGACATGGGAAAGAAAAAGAGATTTAATATGGTGTAATATTTATGCAAAGTAGAAAGCAAGTGTAATGAATACAAAAAGAGCACACCAAAGATATTTGAAGAGAAATACAGGCAAAGGAATCCAGACATGGAAAACTTTACAATACAAAAAATAAGAAGACAAAGAGGAAAAGTAGAAAAGGAGATTAGTAATGCAGAAGTTAAAGAAATAGAAACTGAGGTTATGGAGTACCTGTGCAGAAAATCTAATTCAGAAAGCACTACAACAGGATAGAACAATGGATATCCAGATTAAGTGGAAACTGGTAAAATAGGAAGCAATTGGTCAGGTGCCATATGAAGATAATTTGGAGCCTTCCACAGGAAACCAGTATAAATGTTCACTTGAAGCTAGGCAACAAGGGAAGGAACAGGAAACTGTGGAAACTCTGATGCAGTTAATGTTGAGGAGTGATAGGCCAGTGAGTTCCCATATGACAGAGCAATGGATGGCACAGGATGAAATTGAAGAGAATGTGCCACAGGAAGATGCTATAGAACCTTCTATAGAATGTCTTCAGGAAATGTAAAACAAGGGATGTGCCCTCAGTTTGGAAGAAAATGAGCTAAGAGAAGAGTTGCTTGATTTAATAGGCATATATAGATATATTAAGATCAATGAAAGAAATAGACTGCAGAAGGTTAATAAAACCCAAAAATTCAGAAGTTTGATAAAACAAATGAACAGAGTAATTAGAACTGTTCATAGAGATCCATGCAATATGATAGAAGTAAACAGGATATATTACTGTGCAGCTAAATTAATATCTGATAAAGTACTACCACAAGAACACAGGGTAGTGAGGGAAAGGAAGGGGAAAAATTGAATACCATCATGGAAGTATCGAATAGAGAAAACTATAAAGCAATTAAGACAAGAAGTGTCACAGTTAGAAGACTACAGAAAAGGGAATAGATCAACAAAAATATTAAGAAAGATAGATGTGATAAAAGCAATGCACAGTATTAGAACAGACCAGGATCTATCATGCACTATTGCAAACAACAAACTAAATATTTCCGCATAGGCAGAAAAACTTAGGAGATACGCAAATAAACATAAAGGAAAAGTACAAAATAAGCAATTTATTGATAACCCAAAAAGGTTTTATACAGAACTGAGAAACAAGGTAAAAGGAATTGAAAGACTGTCAAAAAAGGAAGAAATATATACATTTTGGAGAACTATCTATGTAGATCCTGTGGAACATAACAAAGGTGCTAAATGGATAGAAGAAGTAAAAGAAAGAATAAGAAGTTTAAAGGTACAGGACATGAAATGGGATGAAGTAACAGCCAGAGAGATTGAAACAAAGTTAAGAAAAGCCTCTAATTGGAAAACCCCAGGCCCAGATGCAGTACCTAACTTTTGGTTAAAAGCATTAACATATTTGCACAAAGATTTAGCCATGAGTAAGAACTATTTATATGCGCATCCCAAACAGACACCAACCTGGCTAACAACAGGAAAAATAATGCTCCTACTTAAGAGTGAGCCTGAAAGCTACCCTAAAAATTATACACCGATAACTTGCCTTCCGACGACGTATAAACTATACATGGGAACTGATGCTGACAGAGTTTATAGTCATTTAGAAGAAAACTCAATTATGGCAATAGAACAAAAGGGCAATAAAAAATTCATATGGAACAACAGATCATTTGCTGTTAAGTCATAGTGTAGAACTGTAAAAAGGGGAAGAATCTAAGTATGGCACGGACTGACTACAAAAAATCATTTGATAGTATCCCACATTCATGGATAAAAGAGTGCTTAAAAATGTATAAGATACACACTACACTGACCGTCTATATTACAGTGACCATGAAACAGTGGCAGACCACTTTGCAATTAAACCACGATAAAGGACAAATTATTATCCCAGGGGATAAAACTTTGAAGGGGGATATTCCAGGGTGACTTTCTGTCACTGTTGCTATTCTGCCGTGCCTTTAACCCATTAAGCTGTTTACCAAATAGCTTAGGCCATGGCTATAATTTGGCTCCTAGAAAACAACAAAGTGTAAAGACTTCTCGTCTTTTCTTTGTTGATTATTTAAAACTGCATAGCTCAACAGATGAGGAACTGAAAGCACAACTGCAGGTTGTCAAAACTTTTTCAGATGATATAAGAATGTAATTTGGCTTTGATAAAATGTGCAAAAGCAACCTTTAAAGCAAGAAAACTGCAGCACCAGGAAAACATAAATTTGGGTCAAGAATGTGATATAAAAGAACTTGAGCAAGATGGAGTGTATAAATGTTTGGGAATTGATGAAGGATCAACAATAAAACATGAACAAATATGAATAAAACTTAGTAAGGAATACTTTAGAAGACTTTAATCCTAAAAACAGTGTTGACATCTAGGAACCAAATCCAAGCTATAAACCAATTTGCCCTTTCTGTCCTAACTTACAGTTTTGGAGTGATTGACTGGCCCCAAGACGTGTTGGATAGATTAGATAGGAAAACAAGAAGGATGCTTCATGCTCACCAAATGATTTATAAAAATCAGTGTATAGCAAGATTATATATTTCCCATTCCGAAGGAGGGGTGAGCCTCCTTGAAACTGATTACATGTACAGATCTGCAATTGTGGGAATCCACACATATCTGCTGACCTCACAAGACCCAAATGTAGTGAAAGTTTTGAAACATGAGGAGAATAAATCTAAGGTGACTTCTCTGCTTAATCTAGCAGAAACATATTGACATCAAGCAGGAATGGAAATCAAACCAGAAGTAGATAAAAATCAGGCAGCAACTGAATGTGCCAAAAAACAAAGAAAGAATATAAGGTGAAGGACCAGATGAGAAGGCAAGAAATGTGGAAAATGCATAAATGTAGTTGTAAGTATAGAAAACTTCTGGAAGAACCTCATGTTGATCAGGAATGAAAGCAGGAATGGTTAAGGAGAGGCAAATTTAAACCAAGAGATGAAAGGTTAATATTGGCGGCCCAAGATAGTGGGCTGCGGACAGGCTGATTTGCAAAGTCCATTGAACATGTGGGAGAAACAGACAAATGTAGGTTTTGTAAAACTGAATTGGAAACAGTCACACACCTCGTTGCTGGTTGTGACATACTAATGGCAGAAGGACTGTATAGTGAAAGGCATAATAATGTGGCGAGACTGTTGCACTGGGGATTGTGCAAACATTATGGTACTTCAGTGGCTGAAAAACACTGGAAACATGAGCCACAAAGCATCATAGAAAATGATGAAGTTTATATCACATGGGATCACCTATTACCAACAGTTCAAAAGATAGATGCTAGAAAAATGGATATTGTGGTCCATGAAAAGAAGAAAAAAGTAGCATTGATCATTGAAATTGACACACACAGTGACTACAGTATGTTGCATACAGAGAGACACAATGTCATAAAATATCAGGATCTGCAGGCAGAAATGAGAGCAATGTGGAAGAACATTACCCAGGCAGTTCCAATAGTAGTAGGAGCAACGGGTCTTATAAAAAAGAATCTATAATCATATTTAGATATGTTACCAATCTTTGTAGCCCCATATGAATTGCAGAAGGAGTCATTACTGGGCACATTGCGGGTGTTGTGAAGAGCACTGTTGGCTGACATCAAAGATTGAAACAATACTAATTTCATGAACTTTAATCGTACTTTGACTTAGGAAGAGGGTCCTTTCCCATCATTGTATTCGAAATCCAAAAGGTTTGGAGAAATTAAAAAAAAAAACAAGTTGATGTCAGCCTGTTTCTGTCATGTGGTATTGTCCCAACATCATGTTCTACATAATATGACTGTATAAGTAATAATGGTTTTGTACATCATGTATAAACCCTTCCTTGCCCTAGAAAAGAAGTACAAAATAAGACAAGTAAATATTAACACATTACCACATGGCAACATGATGCCATTAAACTGTTCTACTGAAAGAAACCAAAGTTAAAGTAACATAAATTGACTAGAAATATGTTAATCCCTCTGAGCAGACATTATATGAAAGTAATAAAAATCTGTTTCATGTGACCATAACTATGCTGCACATATGTAGCCCATGATGCCTTTACTCTAGTAGCTCTACTATAGTTTATAATATTGGGCATACCTTGCAATTATGGAAAAAGGAATTGAAAAGAAAATAAATATCTCTGTGCCAACAGCACTTGGTCTATAGCAGTTGTGTTTATCCCTTGAGATAGTACTTCAAAACGTACACCTATTGGCCAGTTCAACTCTGTTTTAACTGATTTACTTGTCCTGTTAATTTAATTTTGTCATCAGGGTCAGACAATACATCCATTCATGCCTATGAGGCATATCCAACTCTTATAGCAAAATACAGCCACCTCCTTCCTCTGAGTTTAGTAAGAAACAACCCCTTAATTTTGTTTGAGGCTAGTTTTATATTTTTACATTGGTGTGTTACAAAGATTTTCCTGGTTGCTGTTTTCAACCAGCATCATACCTTGTTCCAAACGTGGCTCACCCCAAGATAGAGAGGGTACCCAAAGAATCCTGGTAATATCTGGATGAAGAGCTGTCCTCAAGAACTCACTGATGGCATAACAGAAATATTTATAAGATTCCACAACTAGAGGGCAGAATTGTAAAGTATACATGTATTCCTTGCTTTCATGCCCACACCTCCAGCTAACTGAATCATTTGCCATCCAGTTATGACACTGTCTTTTAGGTGTCCATTGAGACTTTAATAGAGATCTGAAGTGAATAAAAGACTGGTGATTGTATTATTCCAGCTGTTTCACATTTTCCAGAAGGCACTTAAATTCTGCCTCTCGAGTAAGTGTTAACAATTCTTCTGCCCTCTCTTTCCTAGCTCATTTGCAAAGGAAGTTTTCCCTTATTCTCCATGGACCAGCTCTTGTCTACCTCCTTAAATAACATTACAGGATGTTTCCTTCTTTTTGCTGATGATGGATAGGTTAGACTTCATGATTCAGGCTGTGTGGAAGACTTCTGATTGATGTAAACATGAATCTGGGTTTGAATGTAACTGGTAAATGACTGCAATGCTTAGAATGGCTAAAGTTGAAACTCCCATAGGTGAGAAATGGCTTAAATGGCTTAAAAGAGGATGTAGTATAAAGTAGTTAAGATTTTAGGTAGAGGGTATTTTGGAGGATGCAGTAACATATAATTCTAACACATAGTTTGTTTATTTATTTTTTATTCGAATTTGTTAACCAGTGTAGAACACTAATCACAAATGACTAATTCCAGTCTCAGCCTGGGGAAAGAAGAGTAGAACAGTTGGATAGTAAGTACAATGAGATACTGAAGTTAAAAAAAGCAAATACAAAATACATTAAATTTAGAAATCAGTTACAGACAAACACGTTACAAAAGCAGATTACATTAAATAGAGATGCAATGACATTGAAGAAGAGGTAAACTGTATTCATTTCAATCTAGTGATAGAGGGAGGGTGAAACTGGCATGGGCTGAGGCAGAAAGTTGCAACTGATATATCTTTCAGACAGACAGTATGAGTGTGAACATATTAGCAGATATAGCCTACTCCAGATTGCTGAACAGCTGAGCAGATGGAATAACAAGGTATTTAGGTTAGTGGGGAGAGGGAATGGTATAAAATGATGATACTTCCCAAAGTTTTATAACTGCTCTGGAAAATTCAGGAATGAGTGATAACTTTGTAAATCTAGTAGCAATCACACAGCTAAGGAAAGATTTTGATTGTCTAGAAGACTCTTTGGACGAGGCATCCTAATTTTTATCTTCATGTGTTAGCAACATCTCTTGTAATATTAAAAGACTCGTACAGAGATGGGGATTCTCTTATGAATATAAACAACAGAATGATGCACTTAATACTACAAAGAGTAGCAGAATAGGACAACCCCCATCTTAAAGCATTCATATTACTATAGTACTAACTTACCCTACAGAAAAAGAAAACCAATAAATACTCCAACATATATTCTCACTATAACCCAACAACTACATTTTACTCCTTGAAGACAGCATTAAAAAATAAAGAAAATACACACATTCCACCTTTAAAGGCAAAAATCTCCTGAAATAGCCATATGAACATATATCAGTAAGTCAAATGCAGTACATTTACCTCTGAACATACCTTCCCCCCAAAAAATGTACAAACATTTTCCTCTTTAAAAACTGCTACTTTCAAATCATCCCCAAACAACCACTATAGATTCAACTAATAACATTTAGCACACCCCATTTACCTCTAAACACAGCATTAAAAACATTTAAAATTAAACTAAGACAATATTCCCACCTTTTAAAACTTAGGGAAATAAAATTCTACTAGTATTTACCACAAGACATTCAGTCTTTATTTAGCTACAGGCTGCCATGTTAGACTTGCTGGCTGACTTGCTGGGCTGGCTGGCTCACTGGCTACCTTGCTAGGCTGACTGGCTTGCTGGCTGCCTTACTGGGCTGGCTTTCTCGCTAACTAGGCAACTGGGCTGGCTGGCTTGCTGGGCTGCCTTGCTAGCTGGTAAGCTTCTTTCTTGGCTGGCTGATCAGACAACAGCAGATCCTTTTAAATGGACAGGAAAGACCTCTTCTCTGTGACTGCAGAAGTGCTGATAACAAACCACTCTTCAGTCATAGGCTTTGTTGGGCTCTTCTTGTTGTAACCACTGCCCCCTAAATGAATTTTAGCCAATCCCTGCATGAGTTTTAACACATAGGCCTAACAATGAACAGCTTTGCCTGCTTGTCTGGGTTGGTGATGTAACTGAATCACCGTGGAAAAGCCAGAAGTAAGTGTAGTGCTTCATTGAAATTGGGATTTTTTTAAACTCCCACTGCTTCATGCAGCAGGTGATAGGATCATTAGATCGAAACTATGAGTGTTCCACTGGTGGTGAGATGGGTGGCAATCCTAGATCAGATTATAAAGGATTTCAGCATTTAGTTAGAAACTGTTATTCTGGCAGTTAGTGCAGAGGACTAAAGATCTGACTTCTTAATGAGTTGCTTCCTGTGGAAAGAATGTAGGTTTTGAATCTTCCCACATTCATTTACTTACAGTGTGACATTGAATAAGTCACCTAACCAGAGAGTGCTTTTGAGGAATAAGGAATTTGGGCTGTGCTCCTTAATGGTCCCATGAACTGCATGTATAGTTAACTATGAACCTGTTGTTGTTTGCTAGCCATCTCCTACTGCATAGATGATCTAGTTCAGAAAATGTTATGGCAATTTTACCAGCACACCATTTTTTAATGCAATATAAGCAACATATTTTTCAAGGGCAGCAGGCCCTGCATTTCTAGGTGAAGCACTGAAATGCAAAGTTGTTTGCTAGCAGCAACCTCTGCATTAGTAGTAATTCTCATTAATGTAGAATTATTGAGATGGCTTTTACTTCTGCAGAGATTGTGCATATTGACTTAGCATATGTTATCAGGTGGTTAATATTTCTTATACTCTCATAAATATTTTTATTCAGATTATGCTACACCTGGCTTGATTGTATGGTATGATGCTACTGATCGTTACACAATTTCATGTAGTTCATGCAAAAGCTACCAATAAAGTACATGTAAGGGGTGTACACCATCAACAAAGTGGCTATAACTGCTGGAGGGGGATGGGGGCTTTCTGTGGATGAAAGTCCTTATGGTCTTGTTATCTGATCATTTTTAAACAATAGTACTTTGGCTACTGTGTGTTTTTGTGAAAAAAATTATATATGCAACTTTGGCTACTATTATTAAGAAAAAGGATGCAGTCAACAATGTATCTATAATAGCTGGGTTTGGGGGATGTCGGTAGATAAAAATGACTGACCCTGATGCTAAAGTTAAAAAGTCATTAGTCTGTCTTTGCAGAACTAGTATATATTTCTGTAAATCAAATTGGAATACTTTACTGTGGACATTATTTATCACATTCAGATATGAGATGTGTACACGGTTAATGTAATGGCCATAAATGCTGAGCACAGATATTATTGGACTACAATGACAGCAGTCTGAATGGCTATTTCTGACTGAAATGTTCTGAAATGGGTACTTCTGTCATTGGTCATACATTTTGTTTCACTGTTTATTGGAAAAGAATGTTCAAAACTACAAATTTAAAACACACTTTAACAAATTCTGTATTAGTCAAGAAATATAATTTAAAACAATTAGGAAGATGAATCAAAGAACACGTGGATTTATGTATAGTCCTAAAAATGTGTGCATGGTGGCCCATGATTTGAAAACAGTTAAGGTCCTCTTAATTTGCCACTGGACAGATGCATTTTTCAATGAATATGAGTTTAAAGGGAAGAGAATTTTACTGCATCTCATGCTAAGTCAGTTTTTAAAGCATGACTGTTTTGTTTAGCAAATGACAATCAGTGTTTGAGTTATAAAATTTGCAATACATTTAAATCCAAATCACTGTAATTATTGTAAAAATAAAGAAAAGCTTCCCATTACTTGGCTTTCTCCCCATAAACACTAAACAAACCACATATACCCTAAAGCATCCCTAACACCTGTCCCCCTCCTAGTATCTCCAAGGAGCAGGTCTTAAATGGCCTCTCCAAGGCCAAAACACAGTCTCTGTGGGACATCCCAGTTTGTGTTCTACATGGCTTAAAACAGGAATTAGCATCACCATTGAGTAAATTTTTCAATCACAGCCTAAGCACTCCCTTTGCACAAAGGGGGTGCCTTTACGGACTCCTGGAACTATAGACACATTAGCATGGCCAGCCTTATCTGCAAGGCCATTAAGTGAATCATCATGGACCTTATTAACAATGATGTAGGAAATCTCCAAATGCTTGATCCACCCAGTCTGGCTTTGTCAAGGGGAGATCATGCCTTAAAAACTTGGTGGAGTTCTTCGAGACAATCACCAAAGCCCTAGATGAGGGCAAATCTGTGCATACAGCCTACCTAGACTTAGTCAAAGCCTTTTACACAATCCCCCACTCAGGCATCATTGATAAACTCACCCAGCTGGGTATCAGCCCATATACTGTCAGGTGAGTTGCAAACTGGCTCACTGATAGAACTCATACAGTCAGTGGTGAGAGTTCTAAGCACACAGGTTGACAGCAACCTTAACTTCTATCACCATGTCTTCACAATGGTAAGAAGGAGATTTTATATTGCTATTCTCATAAGTAAGGGCATTGCCTTCAGAAAAAAGAGGTTATAACTCCCATGTACTCTTCCTTCATCAGGCCAATAATAGAGTACAATGCTCCCTTTGGTGTGTTCATTTCCAAACACCTGCAGCAATTGGAAAGATCACAAAGGTTCTTTACAAAGAAAATTCTGGGTCTTCAAGATCTGTCTAACGTGGACAGACTGAAATCTTTGTCACTTTACTCTGCATCTTACAGACTCCTCAGAGGTGACCTGTGCCTTGCATAGAGCAGTCTCTGACCCAGTTTTATTGGAAATACTGCACATTCTCAAGTCAAATGGCACACGGGTCACTCGTTCAAAGGATCTTAACCTGGTATGTGGTGACATCAAGAGAACTTGCTGGAGAGACAGATTTGTCTCACAGAGATTGCCCCACCTTTGTAAGAAGCTTCCTGTTCATGTTAAACAAAGCCCCTCATTGGCCCTATTTAAGCACAGTTTGGATGATTGGATGGGTAACCAGAAATTAAACCTGGTGGTTCCACCTGTGTCCTTGGAGAGGAGCAATACGTGCTGATTTTAGTGTCTGCTTGAACCAGACACCCTTGGGAACATGGGTTGAACTTGGCTTGGCTTGTAAGGGCCCTGGGGCCATCAGCCTCAAAACCTCCTATGATCTTATGTGGTGGAAAGATTAACTAGCCTAGACTATCTCAACATTAAAAGAGTTCTATCTGCTTTACAATGTTAATCAACAGCTTTTCACTGACAAGACTGCTGCTATCAAACCTGAATCTGCCATCAACCAACCCAATAGAAGTTACTGCAGTCTCCACCTCTCCTTGCTCCCTGGATGGTCTTTGACATTCATGATTATGATGGCTGTTATCTCAAGTATGTGATTGACAGCTGCAGGCTGTCATCTTGATTTTCTTGGCTCAGTGATATTTCAGATCTTGGTTTCTTCATTGAGGTTTGGAGGTTTTCCTTTGGCATTGACAGAGGTCTTTCTTATTTCTCTCTTCAATAAACCCTTCCTGGACCACTGCATCCATAAAAGTTACCTCCCAATATCTAACTTTCCTTTGTATGGTAAGGTTATTGAGAAAGCCATCTACAAGCAACCTGAGATGCACCTTACAGTCAATTGGCTCATGGATATTTTTCAATCTCAGTTTTGCATTTGCCATAATGTGGAGACTGCTGATCTCTCAATGGTGCAATATCAGCAGTACTATGAAGTACAGGCCTTCCTCAGTCTCTCTGATACCATGATCTTGGCATTGTGATTGACCATTAATGAATCTAGTGTGGTGTCTCCTGTACGGTGTTAGACTGGTTCTCATCTTACCTCTCTGGCCATGCTTAGAAGCTTTGTTCTGGAATCAGGACATCCTCCTCCTTCTCCAATCGTTTTGAGTGTGGAGTACTACAGGGCTGCATCTTAGGTGCCCGCTTTTCACAGTTTAGATGCTTCCTTTGGAAGATCTTATAAGGGAAATTAGCTTAGCATTCCATAGTTATGCTGATCTGATGATACCTAGTTTTACTTGTCCTTTCCACAGGATAAAATGACAAGTGTGTATTCCCTTTCCTCACCCTTGAGGCCATACATGTTTGGCTTATCCTCAATGAGTTAAAACTCAACACCTCTAAATCAGGGACAATGGCAGCTCATGCAACCTTGAAGGAATCTTCTACTCCATCACTTTTGTATTTTATTTTGTATGGTGGCAATAAACTTCAGCTTATCAAAAAGGTGAATAATCTAGGTGCAATCCTGGACAGTAGGCTGACACTTTGGGACCTAGTGTCTGTTTCATGAAATCATCTTGTTTCCAGTTGTGAACCATCTCCAGGATTAAATACCTTTTACCTCAGGCTGACTTCTTTGTTTCTGAAGAAGTCCTAATTGATGAAAGAGGCAGAATAAAAGCATTACCATGCTAAATCCAGTGCTTTGTCTTCAGTACATTACTTTTGGTGGTTCTTTTTGGTATTTGGTGAATATACCACTTATTAGGTGGTCCTGATTTTGAGTTTTTGAGTTCATGCCTTGTTCTCCTCTCAGCTGGTCTACTGTAATACCTTATACCTGGGAATTCCAAACACAAAGCATTATCATTTATAATAGTAATCTGCTCAAAAGTCTACTGACTGGTACATCTAATAACCAACATATTATGTCTGATTTGCATAACCTGATTGGCTTCCAGTTTGGTACAGAATTACTTACAAGGTCTTGGTGTTTACGTATGTCCATTCATGACTTTGGACCTTGTTACCTAAAGGAGATGGTTGTGCAGTGTTGTCCTACTCCAGCCTTGTGCTTAGCTTACCAGGGTCTGCTGATGACCATCAGTAACCATCAGACTGGAAAATCGTCTGAAGGATTTATTAAACTTTCACTGTAGTGTTGACCCTAGTTAATACTGAAATCACATATAATGACTGCGTTGTGCTTAGATGAAATTTCACAGAACGCTTTAATGATAATTAGGATTTCAGAGGGAGAAGTGGGAGGTAGGCAGTTCAATAGTTCCAGCATTAAGCTTATGGTGTTCACTTGATTTAGTCACAAATTCCACAACTTGGACCAATAGACTTATAGGAGTCCAGAAATTATTTGCTTGTGATCAAGAGCAAGATACCAACCAATACTCTACTGGACTCTGACTTTCAATATTCGTGAGCAGCTCGTTATTAGTGAAATGACTTTTCAGTTTCACCCATGGTCAGTGATATTGCTTATATCTATGTTATCCAAAAAACAGGTTTCCAAAACTCTAAATATATTTAGAATGCTGAAAAGATTTAGAAAGGTTATTTTTCATTCTAGGAATCTTTGATTTTGGTATGGGGTCAGGAATGGTTTTGATATCCACTTGCAAACATGTGATCTGTGGATATACAAAACACTATTTTCAGGGGGTAAATGTGCTGTTTTATTAAAAAAACAGATATTGAGACTTCTGAAGGTATGAGATGGAACTGGGAGGCATGAAGTATCAGACAATTGTTCAGAAAGTGAGAACAACCTGTATGAGGAAGAGGTGGTTCTTGCAGAGTTGAGAGGACACATCTCTCAAATATCCCCACAGCACAATCTGCAAACATTTGATGTGAAACTAAAAAAGAAGTAGGGGCAAATTTGCATATGTATATCAGTAACATAATTTAGTCAGATAAAAGGGGCAGCCCATGAGAAGTGATGTAACAGGTACATACCAGCTAGGTAAATAATGCTTTACTAGGCATACATGGATATGAGGTGGCAGCATCATCAGCTCTTACTCAAAACTTCACTTAGTTGTCTAGCAAGTGGTTGAGCACTTCTTAATTGTCTCAGATGTCTTTTCCATCTACCATGACCTTATCAACAGTATGCATTAGAGGTGCAGTCCCTGAAATAACATGGCTCAGTTGCCATTTTTCAGTTTTGTAATCTCTGGTCAACACTTTTTGGTCATAAAATTTCTTAATGTCTCCCATTCTTATGTTGAAACTACATTGTGTGTACTTGTCAATGTCCAGACTGTTATAATGTTTATGATGTTGGTTAAAGAATAACATCACTGGCAATGTTTTGGTTGATGCATGTGCAGCAGTGTATTAAGGCTCTGTGTTGGGGTGCAGGAACATACCCTAGAAAATCAATCTTTTCCCAGTCTTCTTAGATATTTATACATATTCACACAACTCTTTCATGACTGGCTGGAATGGATATAAAGTTTTGTAATGCCTTATTGCTTCATAAATGTCTTGAATTTCTCTGACATTAACTTTGAAAAATTCCCTTTAACAATCTGTTCAGGCAAGGCATTGCTTAAAAAATTCTTCTTAATACAGACATTAGGCCAGATTCCTAAAGGTTACAGCAAAATGGCAGGGCTGTTCTTCAAATCAGAAAGTGTACACATAGTGTACACTTTGCAGTAACCTTTATGAATCCAGCCTATTATCTTTCCAGATGTTATTGCCTTCATGCAAACTACTTCAGGACACCTTATTTGCACATAAATTACAAGTAGGAAGAATGAGTTCATTAGAACTGTCAAAGTCATTATCAATTCTTCACCCTCATAGAGGTGGCTACTCCTAAGGATACAGGGGAGTTAGTTGTAGGGCATTTTGAAACACTGGACATTCATAAAGGCTTTAAATAAGTTATCAGTCTCCTTATATTTACTTATTGGTATCACAGAGTCATAGATTCAGTTGTCTAATGTAGTTTACAGTCTACTGGCCTTCAGAAAGCTTGATAATGCCATGTTAATATTTTCTCCCTCTCACACATTTATTCTATGCATCCAATCAGAAAACAAAAATAGAATTTTTAGCTTCCTAGATTAAAGATAAACCAAAAAAACAGGACGCCTAAAACAATGTTTGACTTGCAGTTCTGCAAAGCAGTACATTACACCACACAACCCCTCTAAGAAATGTGCTGTTGCAGAATGTTCAAACTGTAGGCCTAGTTCAAGCTTTAATACAGCTCTCTCTCACTTGTAGTCTTCTTGGTACATTTCATGACTTAGCCTTGACTAGGCCGAAATACTCCTCTCTTCCAGGCCCTTCTTTCCTGGTGATCCTTCAGATGATGAACTAACTTCTTGAATGCCTTGGGACCTGGATCCTCCTTTTATAACATGTCAGTTGGTAAATAAGTATTCACTAAGAGTATTGTTGTAACTGTTGTGAGAATGTTCTCTTCTCACACTCCATATTGCAGCTCACATTTAAAGATGTAGTACATGATTCCCATATCAAGTGTGTTTCAAATCCTATGATTTTGCTAGCAACAGAATGTATTTTTTCTAGTTCTTTAAGGGCTTGTTCAAAAGCTAGAAAATATATTTATGTTTATTTATTTTGTGTTTGTTAACTGGGTGAGTGATTTGGCCCAAGAAAGTTATTCACTTTTAAACATATTTTTTAGAGGGGAGGGGCAAGTCCCCAAACATTCATAAGCTTATCTATATCTATATCTACATATATATATATATATATATATATATATATATATATATATATGGATCACCTTCATTTCATCGACATTTCATTTCACTGACAGTCAAGTCAGCAGGACCAATTCACTGAAAGTTCATTTCACTGACACTTCATTTCAATGACACTCATTTCGTTGACAGTGATATATGGCCTATTCCCCAACAGTAGAGCGATCCTGAAGTTAGACTAGAAAGTAAGGGGTGTGGGGGGCACAACCCCCCACAATGGGGGGGGGGTGAAGGTCCCCACATATCATAAACGTTTTACATTATACAGATGTATATTTACAAGTGCAATGCATAACTCTTTGCAGAAAACAATATAGAACCCAAGTATGTGGGGGGGCTTCACCCCCCAGTGTGGGGGGCTGAGCCCCCCTTACTATCTATTCTAACTCCAGAATCGCTCTACAGTGGGGAATAGGCCATATATCACTGTCAACGAAATGAGTGTCAGTGAAATGAAGTGTCAGTGAAATGAACTTTCAGTGAATTGGTCCTGCTGACTTGACTGTCAGTGAAATGAAATGTCGATGAAATGAAGGTGATCCATATATATATATATATATATATATATATATATATATATGGGTCTACTTCATATAATCGACAGACCATTTGATCAAAATTAATTTGGTCGACAGCTCATTTGGTCGACAACCAGTATTCAAGGCACTTAACAGGGATTTGCCCCCTGCCCAATGTTGTGCGACCCTGGAGTTGTTATATATAGTTAGGGGTTGTGGGGGGCAAAGCCCCCCACCCATTTTTTGTTTAAAAGCATGAAAATACAAGAAAAACTTCACATTTTAAACGAAAATAGGTGGGGGAGTGAAGCCCCCCACCCCCCCAACTATATATAACAGCTCCAGGATCGCACAACATTGGGGAGGGGGGCAAATCCCTGTTAAGTGCCTGGAATACTGGTTGTCGACCAAATGAGCTGTTGACCAAATGGGTGTCGATCAAATGGTCTGTCGATCATATGAAGTAGACCCGTATACACATATATAGATATATATATATATATATATAGATATATATATATATATACTAACTGCAACATAACCATACCTCTGGGAAAGGGAAATATTCTAGGAAATTGCCAGCTCAGGAGAATATTGCCATCTCAGGCTTGGTATATTTAAGTCTATTTTTTCGGCCATTCAGTATCCATGTTTTGGGACTCACAATAGCTGGTCCCAGAATTTCATCTGGTTATCTTTTCACTCACTTCTCAGGCAACATTATAGCAAACGTATATAATATATACAAATTATAACTCAAATGTTAATTATGTGTACAGCTTGTAAAGTATAATTAGTAGTGACACAAGAGCCTATCATTTTTAGCTGTATATGACTCAGAATTGTTTTGTTAGCTAATAGCAAAACAAGTTACTCTGAGTAATAAAGTGATGGAAAAACAGCAAAATAGAGTATGCAGTTTTGAAAAGAATAATCACATCATACACACACTTGTAAATTACATACATTTACTTGGTTTAGATAACAGTTTACTGGCTGCAACCAAGAGTACAAAAAGGGTAAAATAATCTAAGATGGTAATAAATTAACCCTTTGAAAATACATCAAGTACACTGTGAATAATTATTGAGGTTGATTTTAAGTTACTTTTAGAAAAGTAGTGTATTGATAATTTGCCTGCTTTTTGATGGAGTGAGTTTCAGATAGCTGGTGATGTGGGGGTGGGGGGACTTATGAACAGTAAAGAATGATAGTAACTAAGAAAATGATCTGTGGAAAGGGCTCTTAGTTTCCAGCCAAGGGCAGGGGGCAGAATGATTCATAAAGCAGTATAAGGATAATAAAAGGAAGTTTGCTCTCAGAATGATTGGGAAGCATTTAGCATTCCGTATAGTAGCAAATTTATATGCATACCTCAGGGCTAAATGAATAAACCTGAGTGTTCTATTTTCTTTCCTCTGCTGCATGAAAGTATTAAATGAGGAGTCAAGGTAAAAAATGGGGAGTCCGTCTTCTAATATGAATTAGGAATTTAGTGTGATGGCTGTTAATGCTTCTTGGGTAAGAAAGCTGGAAAACTTGTAAGTGAGTTTTAAATTATTTAATATTTTCTATCACTGTGTTTCAGTGTGAAATTTAAAGGAGAGTGTTTGGTCAATAAGAATGTCTAAATACCTTTTGCTCTCTAACTGTAGCGAGAGGGGTTCCTGTAGGTCTTTGACAAAAAGATGGAAAGTGCTGATGAGGCTTCGTTAGTTTTTTTTTTTTTTTTGTGACAAGGAGTATGCCATTACAGTTAAGGTGTCAAACAAAGACAGTTCCATAATAATGAGAAGTCATCCTTAAGGGATTTTCCTAGTAAGGGTGCTTGTTTGCTTGAGGAAGTTAAGACAATATGATCTGTATAGAGCAGTAGGTTAATGGGTCTATATCACATTGTTGAAGTTTTACAACTTCGAATGCTATATGGTCGAACCCATATGTTCGAAGTTGTAAAACTTCGAAAAATTAAAAAGAAAAAAAAAAAAAAAAATTACCAGGCAGTTGTAGGCAGGGGAGCAAGCCCCCTGCACCCTCGCGCTCTTTAAATATACCAACTCCGAGACCACACTACAATGCAGTACAGTACAGAAAGAGAAGATTTGCCTTTACTACACTGTAGTGCAATCTCAGAGTTGGTATATTTAAAGAGCGGGGGTGTAGGTGGTGCAGCCTCCCACGTGAGGGGTGCAGGGGGGCTTGCCCCCTGCTTACAACCGTCAGGTACATTTTTTATTATTTTTATTTTTTTTTTAAGTTTTTGAAGTTTTACAACTTCGACCATATGGGTTCAACCTTATAGCATTCAAAGTTGTAAAACTTCGACAACATGATATAGATCCTAGGTTAATCTGTGGTAAGCCAGTGTTAAATTATTGATAAACAATGAAAAGAGGAGTGGGCCAAGAACAGCACCTTGTGGCACCCCTTTACAAAGAGTGCTGGAGTGGGAGCAATGTTTGCCTGAGAATGTGTTAACAATTCTATTAGTGAGGTAATTTTTGAATCATAAACAGATGTTATAAGACAGAGAGTTTCTTTAGTAGTTAGTCATGGTTTACATTATCAAATGTCTTTATTAGTACAGAATGGTGGCAGTTGTGAAAGGGCCCTGTTCCATGTTGGAATTTCTGTGAGTCAATAAATATTAGTCAACTGTGTCTCTGGTGTATTTTGATCTGTTTATCAGAGTATATGTCATTTTTTGAATGCATTTCACAAATTGTTAGCAAAAGATTGTTTCAAGGATTTTTGTAAGTGAACCTTTATGCAAATACAAGCCTAGAGCCATTAGCTGAGCAGGAGGGAAGATGAGTGAATGCTTAAAGCTATAAGGATTAAGTTTAGTAGCTAAGGAAAGATTAAAAATTAATGCAAATAGTTTACAACATTGTAATCAGTAATGAATCAAATAAATGAAATGCAGAATAACATAATGATCCCTCTAGAATGACTTGTCCTCCCTTTTATAATTTGAATGACAACAGAACATGCTTTCTTCACTTTGTTAAAGTTTATCCAGCTATCTACCGTTGTCCCCAAACCATTAATAAATGTATCATGATTATGTCATTTTTAATGACTAGACCACCTAATTTATAATCGTAATTTATATGCCTTTTGCCAATCACCAAGATGATGACTTTGCTTACAATAAATCTGATGCCATTACTACTACATTAGGTGTGTAGTTTTTATATCATCTTAGAGAATGTCAGTACCTTTTATTGAATTAATTACTGTTAACTAGTCATTAGCATACTTGGTTATTCATTGCCAATTTCCTGCTTTTGTATCTGAGAAGAATGGTTCAGAATGAAATGTTTCCACTGCAGATTGCTCTAGGATACAACTGGTAACACCTTTCAAGATCGATAGGAGGTACCCCCACCTTTTCCTTTTGCTTAATAAGTGTTTTACCCACTGAATAACATATAATCCTACTTTTAATGCTATTAGGATAGGGCTGAAAGCCTTAGCAAGGTCAAAATAAACAGTGTATGCTGTCAACCCTTCATCAGTGGTTGTTATATCTTCCAAAGATCTCTCAAGATTCAAAGATAAGACCTTTCTTTTACAAACCCACACTGTTCTTTACCTAGGGTTGCCACATTTTCAAATGGACAAAGTGAGACATTTTTGGTACAAACATCAGATTTTACAGGCCGACACATACCCATGGTCAGTACAAAAGTTAGAACTTAAATGTTTTGCCTAAATAAAAGCTTTCTTGTAGCATTTTAGTTGCTTATTCTGTTTCTTATAACATTTAGGTATTTTAGATACAGAATAGCTGTTTTTTGCAACTATTACATAAAATATAGGAAATAATTTTGTCCTAAAATCTCAGGACATTTGCCATTTTTACAATTTTTTGTCAGGACACAACTGCCCAAAGAGGGACTGTCCCTCGCAATGTGGGACAGGTGGTAACCCTATCTTTACCAAACAAAATTAGATCCTTTGTGTCATTTTGGATAAGCTCCATCATGACTGTCTCTGTGATTGCATAATAGTGCTTATAATATCAGGAACACAATTAACCCACAGCGTTAGCAGGTGCTAAGTCTCCCAAGCATGTAATCCAAGCGTACAAAGGACGCAAAGAGATAAAACAAACTCTGTTTATTCAAAACGAACGTTGGAACTCCAGATAAGCGCTTTCACATTGCTGCTTCATCAGATCTCAGGCAAACCAACAAAAAATACCCACAATTAAATACTCTGAGAGTTAATTAATAGTATGGAATCAATTAATATTTAAAAGGACAACACTCTAAAATCACATGGTTCATTCTGCAAATACTCTTTCCAAAGTTTGACTAAAACAGCATGGATTCTATTAAAAGCTAGCTAAAAACTAATATGTACCTTATAATATCAGTTTACTGTATGAATTATTGGGCAATGGCCATCACATCTGTCACCTGTCTAGAATTTCAGGGAATGCCTGGATTTTTGCCTCATATAGCAAACCCTTTTCTGCCAAACAAAGTAAATGAAAAAATGAGCAGACAACGGATTCTTCAACACTTTATTCTTGTAAGCGCTTTCACTGACACCAGTGTATCAGCTTCTTCAAACTAAATAAAACAACTTACTCGCAGTCTCCCAGTTTAAAACTTCCTCATAAGATTCAAAGCCAATGAACTAGTGGCCACAAAAATGATGTCATCATATAAATTCAAGATTAAAGCAACATTGCCTATGTTTAAGGTTTAAAGTGGTCAATTCTGATTTTAAATAATGTCTGTAAAGGTTTTTCTTTTCTTTTCCTTAATGGGAATAATTTCTTATAGCAGATAGCACTTTAAACCTTAAAAATAGGCAATGTTGCTTTAATCTTGAATCTTTTTGCCTCGTATGTTTGGCCTATTCCTCATAAAATGTATAGTTTTCTAGTAAACCATTGAGAATTTAAATCACCAAATAATGACCAATATCTGAATTTCTGACTTCATACCCTTCATCAAATGCTTGTTAATGCAAATCTCTGTTTTTCTAGTAATTTTTTTAAGTTTGTAAGTGCAATATTTAAACTTTGTCCCTGATTTCTTGGGCCCTTGTCCCCTCCCCCCGTTATTTTTGGCTTTGTCGAGAATTGCTTTTTCTAAGGGGCTGAGGGATATGATGACCATAACTTTAGAGCACAACATGAGAGAACCACATAACAAATGAAATGTATTACACATCCCTTATTTCATGGTTATTGGTTCTTCAAGCTTTATGTAAAGCAGTAGTAGCAGTTTAAAAGTACTACTATTTTGTGTTTGTATGTATAACATCATATGATTATACCTCTAGAAATAGGGACCAACATTGTAGTCATGTCAGACCCTACCTTATCTTTTTCTTATTCTTTCCACAAAAAAAAAAAAAAAAAAAAAAAAAAAAACTGTCTGGGTGGAGGTCTCTGTACCTTGCCTCAAGAAAACCAGTACAAAAATCAGTGCCTTTTAACTCTGTATATAACAATGGCAATGAAACATGAATTTCAGTTATTACTCTTGACAATCAGATATTCTATAATGCAGGGTTAGCCAGTTTTCTAAGTCTTACCTAAAACTTGCTGGGGTCTATATTATTTCATCAAATGGCTATTCAGCAAACAGCCATTTGTTGAACACTTATTAATCAAAGCCGCTCTTCATCGAATGGCAGATTTTCACTAGGGCAAACCAGAATAGCCATTTGGTGAAAAAATATAGGCTCAAATCTGCTGACCTTATTAATAGAGTTATCTTATGTACTCACCAAAAACTTGGCCTCCCTTTATGTGTAAGACCTTTCCAATTGAGTCTTACTTACAGCTGCCAGGGTTTACCTCATTCCTTCCCTTCCCTTCAGTACACTTGTAATGTCTTTGTATACTTGCAGTCCTCCCCTCATACTGAAACAGACAAATGTTACAATAAAATTGTAAAAATTGAAGTCTAAACTGGCCTGACCTCACTTGCCTTTCTATTGCCTTCATCCTGATACAGACTTTTCATTGATGCCCTGAGCTATGCACCTTTTTTGGTTAGTACACCTCCACCCCCACCCCTAGACCCTCCATTTGCTTAAATCAAATATTCTAGTTGTTTCTTCTTTATACAACCAATCTGGGCAGCCTAGTTTCTCCTTTCTTATTTCCAAATTATGGAATGAACTTCAACACACATTAAAGTACATAAGCATTCTATAAAACCTTACCCAATGCTTTTCCACACTAACACATCATGCTCCCAGAGAATTCTGCACCCTCCCATCTAGCCTTTGTCCCGAAGAGTTTCCTTGCTGCCCAAGCTTCCTCCCATATTGCTCTCACTAAAGCCACTTTCTCTATACTCATTCACCCTAATTGTGGTCCTCTCACTGTACTCTCTGGAATACCTGACGGAGTGATCATTTCTCTCTATTTCTTTGCTAATGGGTATTCATTCTTCACCAGTTTCACTACTCAGGTAAGTCTGTTGAACTATATTAGCCTTTCTTTTCCAGTTACTGAGACACTGAAGCTTGATGAAGTAATATTGTGTGTTGTGTCTTTGTTCTTCCTAACTGTGTTAGCATGATAATACAGCCTCGTTTCCTCATGTGCACTTTAGTGACTCTTGCTATGTAAACATTATAAGGCATCATTTGAGCTGAATATCCAAGTTTGTACATGATTTCTTCAATGTAATTTTCAAATGTACACAGTTTATTTGTTACTGCCACTTATGTTCATGTGCTATCTATGAACTTGCACTGGAATTGATTTAAAAATGATTTTTACTGTAACTGTTACTATAATTTTTACATGTAATTTTTGTGTGCAGTGATTTATTTTTTTACTGTAACCTGTTTTGTTTTTTTAACTTGTACTGGAATATTTCTCTTCAGGACTTCACTGCAAATGGGACAAAAATAAATACATAAAATAAACCTATCAGTTACTGTTGATTAATAACTAGTATAAACATTGTTTGTATAGTTATTGACCAAATTCTTTATCAACAGGCCAGGAGAAGGACTTCTCTATCTTTCTGGGCATAGTTATGTACAAATTGAGCCAGTGACCTGGATGCAAGTGCAGAGGACTTTGCCGTACTGGATATAGTTATGTTCATGTGTGGTCATTGAGCTGAAAGTAAAAGCAGTGCACCCCCAATACCACTCTGACATTTATGTAATGGAACAATGCTAGTTTCTTAAGCCAAAGTATCAAATGCCAGCCAAACAGAGAATGATGAATTTAAGTAGGTAAACCCTTCAATCTGATCATTCTCTTCACTGCCTTTTGTTTGTAGTTCTCCATCCATTTCCATGCAGACATATTCTGTAACAGTATATTTAACAAATGTAGCACCACTGAGAAGTTCAGTATCAATGTGGGGTGGTAATGTTGCGAGCCTTAGTTATGGCTTCAGTTTTGACACACTGAAGCCCATATACTTTTAGGTCAGCTTTTAACTTATCATGTGACATGAACAATCAATTCCTGTCAGTCAGCAGTTAATGCAGAGGACTAAAGCTCTAACTTGTCAATAAGCTTCTCCCTGTGCTAAGGGTATAGGGTTTGAATCTTCCAACCTTCATAACCTTGAGCAAATCACTTAACTAGACAGTACTCTGGGCAACTGGGAATCTGAGCTAGGTTCCTTAATTGTCTTCTAGGCTGCATGCCTATTAGAACCTATCACATACCTGCAGTAGTTTATGACATGATGATACGGAGGAGGCTGGACATCCTATGTATCCAGGAGATGAGATGGAAGGGCAGTGCAGCAAAGCCACTTGGCTTGGGATCCAGAGTCTACTACTCAGGTGGAAGGCAGGCTAGAAATGGTGTAGGAATTGTGGTGAGAGAGAGGCTTCAGAAGGCAGTAAGGGATATCATCAGAATTAATGACAGATTCATGGCAGTCAGACTCCAGTGTAATGATAGGACAGTATTCATAATTTCAGCATATGCCCCACAGCAGGGTTGTGATAGTGAGGAAAAGAGTGCATTCAGACAGCAGTTGCAGGACCAACTATATAAAGCAGGACAACATGAACTGGTGTTGAAAATGGGTAACTAGAATGCACACATCAGGACAGACAGAACAGGATATGAGGACTGCCTGGGTCCACATGGGTAGGGCAACAGGAATAAAGAAGGAGAAGCCATTCTAGACTTCTGTGTGGCACATGGCTTGATAGTAGCCAACACATGGTTCAGAAAGAGAGACAGTCACAAGATCACATACAAGAGTAGCAACATGCAACTCAGGTAGACTTCCTCCTAGTAAGGAAAAGGCACTGGGGCAGAATCAATGATTGCAAAGTCATCCCCAGTGAAACAGTTGGCCCACAGCATAAACCACTAGTTGCCACAATCAGCTGTAAGCAGTGATCAGAAAAGGCTCTAAGGTCACCAGAGACCAGGCTGAAGACTTGGAAGTTGACTGGAGAGAAAGTACAATAGTTCAAGGAATTACTCATGGCAGTAGCACCCCAAGAAGAGGAGGAAATAAGTGGAGTTGAAGAAGAATGGCAGTGCCTAAAACAGCATGTGTTTGGACTACAGAAAAGATATGTGGCCGAGCCAGGTATGGAAATAAAGTACATAAGGAAAGCTGGTCTTGGAATGTAGAAATCCAGGAAGTCATCAAAAGAAAAGAGTGCAGGAAGAAGTGGGAGACAGAAAATATTGACCAGGCTAGGAAGGACTACTGGTTGGCTAACAAAGGAGCTAAGAAAGAAGTTGCAATAGCAAAGAATAGGGCATCAGAGGTACTCTACCAACTTCTGGAAAGTGACTTAGTAAGTGGCACAAAGAAACTATATCAGGTTACAAGGCAAAGACAGAAAGATAAAGAAGACAGTCAGACACCCTTCATAAGGGATGCCAGCAACAACCTACTCACCAGCACAGAAGACATCAAAGGCAGGTGGAAGGAGTATTTCCAGCAGTTTCTGATATTTCCAGCAGTTTCTGAATGAAGAAAACCCCAAAGAAGCTGTACTACCCCAGAAACAGCCTATGATGAGAGAAGAAGAGAAGCCCACCCTAGAAGAAGTAAGAACAGCACTAAGGAAGATGAAGTCAGGGAAAGCAGCAGGCTCAGATGAGGTCACAGTAGATATGTAAAGATGCTAGGTGAGATAGGGAAGAAATGGTTCCTGAGGGTACTAATAGCAGTGTGGAGAGAAAGGCGTATCCCAGATGACCGGAGAATAAGCATACTCATGTCAGTGTACAAGAACAAAGGGGACATCCACAACTGTGGGCAGTACAGAGTCATCAAACTCCTATCACATTGCATGAAAGTTCTGGAGAGGATGATTGATAAATGGATATGCAGATAAGTCGAATGTAAGATGGGAAATGAGCAGTTTGGATTCAGATCAGGATGCAGCACAATTGACCTGATGTTTGCATTGAGACAGATACTTGAGAGGAAGCTAGAGATGAGGAGAGAGTCCAACTTGGCATTCCTAGACTTGGAGAAAGCATATGACAAGGTCCCAAGAAATCTGATCTGGGCAGTACTGCAGTGGTTTGAAGTCCCAGAAACACTGATAGAATTAGTGCAGGCTATGTACAAGGAACCAGTGACTTAAGTACGAACAGTGTTCAGCCTCACAGAGGGGTTCCCAGTGGGTGTGGGTGTACATCGGGGTTCAGCTATAAGCCCACTGCTGTTCATACTGGTGATGGACTACATTAGCAAACAGGCTGGAGGGGACGGATCAACAAAGCTGCTGTCTGCAGATGATGTGGTAGTACAGGCAGACTCTGAGCTAGAATGTCAGCAAAGGATAGGAGAATAGAATGCAAATCTGAAGGCACATGGGATCAAACTAAGCACAGATAAGACAGCGGTAATGGCAGCAAATTGGGGAAAGAAGCTGACAATAGAGATAGAAGGGAAGATAGTGGAACAGGTAAACAGCTTCAAGTATCTGGGAGGGGTAGTTGAGGAGAAGGGTAGTCTGAATGAAGAGGTCAAAGCTAGAATCAGAGGGGCTGCAACCAACTGGCCTAGAGTATCAGGAGTAGTCTATGACAGAAGAATGCCAAAGAAGCTGAAAAGTAAGGTGTACGAAACAGAGGTGTGACCAGTACTACTGTATGGTACAGAAACCTGGGCAGTAAAGGCAGAAGAGTTGAAGAAGCTAGAGGTGATGGAAATGAATTGTCTGAGAAAGGTAGTAAGATGCACACTGTGGGACAGACAAAGAAATGAGGACATAAGAGCAGAAGCCAAAGTACCTCCAATTGTAGAAAAGATCAAAGAGAACAGATTACAGTGGTTTGGGCACATGTGCAGAAAAGCAGAAGCCAATCTGGTGAGGAAGATTTTGGGACAGACAGGAAGAAGGTAGAGGAAGCGAGGACAACCAGCAAAGAAGTGGATGGATTGTGTGAAAGAAAATCTGCGACAGTCAGGCATGAGTGTTGGAGAAGGCAGGAGTGTGGCACTGAATTGAGATAGCTGGCAATAGTTAACACAATACCCCGACCCCATGTAGGAAATAAAATGGGAAAAAAGGGGCTGATGAGGATGACATATTTGAAGTACAACATTTCATTTTTGAGCAGCTCACACATCTTTTTCTGCCCAAAGTTCATACTATTTTAGTCTACCTTCAGGTACTCAAGGGTGGTCCAGGAGTTGTTTGTTATTCTTCCTTGTCTTCATACTGTGATCCAGGTAGTGCCATGTGAAATAATCACCTAAGAGTACCTCATTCATCAGCTGATTCCCAATGTCAGGCATAGACACTGCTCTGTAAATGAGTCCCTTTATGAATATCAGCTGTTTATGAATGTCTAAGATGACATCTTCATATCCATGTGGGGGCAGGGGGCTTCAAGCTTTGCCAGATGTTCATATACTAACTACATGGTTAAACATTGGGGAGTAGAAAAACTCCCCAAAATAGCAGGTAATGGTCTTGCACAAAATAGTGATTCTACTGTCACTTAAAAGTCTAAAATAAAAGCCACAAAAAGTACCCTTAATAAGCTGTGATTAAAAAGTTAGAACCTGATTGACTGGTTGTCAGGGAAGTGCAAAATAATCATGTCCAATAATTTGTATATAACTTTATAAAACAACGCATGCCTTCCTACACACTGTGTTTTCTCACATTAAATTTGTGTGACATTCTGCCACACAAAAAACCTGCTTGACTTTTAGAAAACCATCAAGATGTTTTGCTGAAAACACAAGGGATTTCTGTGGCACATTCCATCAAGATATGATGTACCGTGTATGTTTCAGCCTATGGCCAGAATGTCAGTGAGTAACTTCATTGGTTCTTGACTTTTCAGACGTGCTGTGTTTAAGTATGTAAACTGACTCCGAAGTTGTATGACTTGGAGTAAAGACTAGAAGTGAATTCTTTAAACAGACTTTTCTCTTTACTCCAAGTTTGTGTAACCTTAGAGTTTGTATATTTAGGGAGTGGGCCCATTTATGTAGTATGTTGCATTGTATAAATGTTTGTCTGCTATATAAATTCAATACATTAAGTAGAATTTATTGAAGTAGAGAGACTAATTATAGACCGTGTCCCACTTGTAACTCACTTGTTTACAGTTATTTATGTATCTGTGTCTTTAACTGCTGTTTCCACCTATAATGCTGTGCTTAATCCTGGTTATTGTTGTGTCTTTTGGCTTTTCCCGGTTACGGGTCGCCAGAGCGGAACTCCGGTCCGCTAATGATTGGCAGTAGATTTTTATGTGCCGAGTTGCCAGCCCTGACACACAACCTTCAATGAAGGTACGCCCATTCACACATGTCTCCACACAGAAGATGCTCTAACTGAGAATCTAACAGGACAACGTCTTACTGTGAGGCGACAACACTACCACAGCACCACCACCGCTGAAGTGTCAGAACTTCCTTAGACAACAGTCTATTCTCTGTATGATTCTACAGTGTTCACCATACTCAGATGCATCTCTCAGCATATCTGCCAGACTTTCTATAAACTGACAGTGCACCCCAACTAGATATACAGCCTTGCCATGTTGTCAGAAATACATTTTTCCTGTCATTGAAGTTATTCAGATGTCAGAAGTGAAATAATTTTGTTTAGTCGCTATAATCTCTCTCAATGATTTTTAGATGGTTTATGTGGGGCTATTAAACTATAAAACAGTCTATATTTTGGAGCCCACTATATTTAACAATATTATGGCTGATGTGGCATATGGCATGGGATAAGTTTAATTACCTTTGTATCTGTTCAAGATAGCATCAGAATAATTACTGTCCTGCATGTTCAGCCATGTTTAAACTGCAGTAATGTTTAACAAGATGAAGTTTATATTCTTCTTTAGACTTCTTGTCACTCAGACCAGAATAATTTCCGTACACTGACAGAAAATATCATCAATTCGGAAAACTCATACCCCCCCCCAACACACACACATATCCACCTGCATGCGCATGCATGCACATTCACTTAGAATGTCTATTTTTTAAATACTGATTTTTGTATGTTTGTCAACAATCTCTAAAATACTTCCACATAAAATTGTTTTACTCTTACACAGTTCATAGGTCAGAAAAAAATATTGTGATTATTTCAACTTTCACTCAGTTTTTCTTTGTATTGTAAAACATTTTTGAAATTTCTCTTTAATATTATTTGATTTTAAATAGCATTCTCATAAGAAATTCACTGTATATAAATTTTTGAAATGTTTGAGCATTAATAAATGTTTGTGATATGTATTTTATAATTACTGCATTTGAATAGTGGATGCACATTACTGTCTAAAATCACATCCCATAATAAGGTTTGAAATAAAAATGTTTTTGTAACTCTTTATTTTATATGCAATCACTTTTAGATCCTTCTCAGTATTTTATCACCGATGTACCTAGTATACTGTTTTTGTGGGCATAACGTTTTTTCTTGTCTGCTATGTCATACATTCTTTTTCACTGTTTTCAGCCAAATTCTGCAGTTTCATAACATTTATTGCTCTTACACACATAAACCAGCTGGTTTGACAGCTTGTTAAGTATTTGCACAGCATAACATGGCAGTGCTAATAATTAATAAATCCAGTAAGTCAGAGATGTGAGTCACTCATCCTTTATTTATTGCTCCAGGTTTTACAACTCACAGCTAGAATGTCATGGACATATGTGCAGGTGTTTCAGTCCGCATACGTTGCAATGGTCTTGTGAAATTTTAAGAGAAACTGTAAGTGAGAAGAAGAAAAAAGACTGGGACAGTTAGATTAGTCACAACAATAAGATACAACAAGAATATCAAATGAAGTGTTTCAACAGCTTCACTCTCATCACAGACCAAGAATGAAAATGGGCAAAACCACCTCTTGCAACCCCCTTTTCATTTGCAAAAAGACACTCCAATAGTTTACAGTTTAAAGAATATATAATTGATTCTTTCCAAGGAATCTTCATTAAGTACAAGACAGGCATGAATATAGGAGGTAACTATTTTATCTATAGTTCACAGTCCATAGGAAGAAGTTTAGGTAACAACCTGCTTTGATGAAATACTTTAGAAAACAGTGTTTTTAAAGAGTGACTATGCTCTGTTCTGAAATTGCTTTTAGGTTGCAGGACCACTTTGCCTGATAAGTTTACTTTCTTTCAGAACTGAAGTAGTCTTCATATAAGGATATTTGATTGAGCTGACTGCATGAAAGAATGTCTAGTATGGATAGTCTTCTTCTTCTTCTTTCGGCTTTTTCCTGGTTAGGGGTCGCCACAGCGGATCACCTTGTCTGCTCATGACTGACAGTGGAGTTTTACAGTGTCGAGTTGCCAGCCCGGCGCCCAACCTTCCACAGAAGGCACACACATGCACATACTCACACCTAGGGCCAATTTAGAGTGTCCAATCCACCTACAGCATGTCTTTGGGATGTGGGAGGAAACCCACGCAACCACAGGGAAGACATGCAGACTCCGCACAGAAGGCACCCCAGCTGAGGATCGAACCAGAGAACCTCTTGCTGTGAGGCGGCAGTGCTAACCACTGCACCACTGTGGCCACCCCCTAGTATGGATAGTCTAGTAGGTGAGAATTCTGTCATATTTCTTACCTAAGTTTTATTTCATCTATAATGAGACTACAAGATGTGCCTTCTGTGGAAGGCTGGGCGCCGGGCTGGCAACTCGATACCGTAAAACTCCACTGCCAATCATGAGCGGACAGATGATCCACTGTGGCGACCCCTAACCGGGAAAAGCTGAAAGAAGAAGAAGAAGAAGAAGAATGAGAGTACAAGATACATATGGTAGCAGTGATATATTGCCCATATAGTGACCATGTAGTGAAGTTTTCCATTGTGTCCCTTAAGTTATTATCCTATCTGCATTAAACTGCACTTCTGAAAAAAGTACACATCACCCTACAGCAGCAGCAGCTTCATCATCACTGGATTATTGTATAAAACAAATAAACTGAAATGCTGAGAATATATCTTGTGAATTATACATTTAAATGGATCGTGCCATTGTCATGCAGAATGTAGCCAAGGATTGCTGACCGGAGGGAAGTGGACTGAACTGGTACCCAAAAAAAATTAGCAGGTACTAAATGGAACCATAGTGCCAGATGTTCTACAAAATGTGGGCATGAAAATCAGTTGCTGAGGGAAACATGAACTTAAATTTGCTCAAATTCTCATAATAAAAATTTAGTATAATGATATATTAGATTCCAAGTTTAGCAGTTGTTCTGTATTTCTTGTTTAGTTAACTAAAATTAGTTGACTTTGTAACATATTTGACATTATGGAATAGAAAATAAGGCTTGACAATACTTCCATGCCCAACATATCTGACAAGCAAGTAATACTTAACATAGACTTTGTTTAATAATATATATATATATATATATATATATATATATATATATATATATATATATGTGTGTGTGTGTGTGTGTGTGTGTGTGTGTGGCAGCACAGTGGCAAAGCAGATAGTGTTGTTGCCTCACAGCAAGAGGTTTTCCACTTTGATTATCAGCTGGGGTGCCTTCTGTGTGGAATCTGCATGTCCTCCCTGTGTTTGTGTGGGTTTCCTCTCACATTCCAAAGACATGCAGTAGGTTGATTGGAAACTCTAAATTCACCATAAGTGTGAGTTTGCATGGAAGTGTGTGATATGGAAGAACAACCACGGCAGAGCTACTGTCACTGTTGAAGTGACACCCCAACCCCATGTGCAAAAATGGGAAAATAGGTCATGGATAGATGGATGGATGAATGCAAATATATACAGTAAACAGCAAACTTGAGTTCATGTGCAGTCAAAAGATGCATCTGACAACAAGTGGTAGTAAATGACAATATAAGGGAAACCACTTTTAAAGCAGTATATGTTTTAAAGAATAAATAGTCTGTCCCTGGATTAGGAGATAGTAGGTTTAAATCCTGCCTTGGTTATCAGAAGAGGACAGCTTGTGTAACCACAGAAAACATTGGCAGCATGGCGGCTTCATGGAAAGCTCTTTGCCTTACAACTCCAGGCTCTGGGATTGAGACCTAACTTCAGCTTGCTCATTGGGTAGAGTTTGCATGTTTTCTCCATATATGTTTGTCGGGAGTTGTATTTTCTGGGTACTCTTGTTAATTCTATGTACAAAAAACTTTGCAGATTATTTTAAGCATATTTTTAGAATGATCTTTCCTAGATGTCCTGAGGTTCTGGTAACCCTTTTTAAAGCAATGACAAGGCTTATTGCAAAATAAGAGGCATGATTTTCTATGTATGGGCCCAAGCAAATAAGAAGGCTGGAACAGACAAAATATTAGAGTAAAAGAAATTGCTGATTGTTATCACATGACATAGGCTGACAGATTAAGTAAACTAAAATTGTGTACAATTACATAAAGGTTGTTTCATGGAGATATGATTATAGTCTTCGAAAGTTGGACATTACCTTTACAGCCGACTTATATTCTGCTCAAGATAATAAGCATTTGGTGGAACATCAAGAAGGGAATGCAAACCTTGAAAAAAATTATTTTAACATCAGAATTACTAAATTTTGAAATTCACTTTCTTTCATCATAAGATAGGTTAAGAGAATTAATAACTTTAAGAGTATGCTTGATACATTGTCTGAGGATAGAGTTTATGATTTCCTGTACAACTGGATGCAGACACCATGATGATCTTTTAGGTTTTATTTTTGTTTGCTATTACTAACACATTGAAACATTGATTGAAAAATATGAAATTGTACAGGCAGCTACTAACTGTAAAGACAATCAAAAGAGGCCACAGTGCAGCAGAATACTAGCTACATATGTGGACTTTCTTCGCTGAAACTTCTTTTAAACAGTCACCAAAGCCATGGACTAGGGAAAGAGTGTGCACACCACCTACCTTGACCTAGCCAAAGCCTTTGACACTATTCCCCACTCGGGCATAATAGATAAACTCTCCCAGCTAGGCATCAACCCATATGTTACCAGATGGGTAGCCAATTGGCTCACTGATACAACCCACTCAAAGTAGGGGAAGCCACCTCTAGTAGTAGACCGTAATGAGCAGTGTACCCAAAAGATCAGTCTTGGAGCCTCTACTGTTTGGGATATACTTTTCAGAGGTGCAAGCCAAAACCATTGGTCTGTGGCTGACCAAGTTTGCAGATGACTGCAAGCTGGGTGCTATCTTAAATTCCCCTAGTGATGTGAAAATCCTCCAAGAGGGCCTTACCCAAACTACCTCAAACTGAATGCTGTGAAATGCATCATTATCCCCTTTGGGGAAAATGTCATCCCCACTAATTATCACATTAATAATGTACTAAGCATGCAATCAGTCTTGAGGGACTTGGGCACCCAGGTTGATAGCAACCTGACTTTTGACCACCATGTTGCCTCCATTGTATGGAAGGCTTTCTACATGGCCCACCTCATAAATATGGGTATTTCATCCAGGAACAAGGAGGTCATAACATCCCTGTACTCCTCCCTTATCAGACCCATTATCGAGTTCAGTGCCCCCTTCGGCATGTACCTTGCCAAGCACATGCAGCAGTTGGAGATACCACAGAGGTTCCTGACCAGGAAAATCCAGGGTCTCAAACACATATCCTATACAAATAGGATAAAAGCCCTATCCCTCTACTCAGTCTCATACAGACTGCTCAGAGGTGATCTGTGTCTGGCATACAATGCCATTTCAGACCTAGCCTTGAAGGAGTTGCTGCATATCTATAAGACAAACTCCACTCGTGCAACCCACATACAAGGCCTTAACCTGGTCTGTGACATTAATAGAACTTGTTGGCGGGATAGATTTGTGTCCCAAAGACTCCCTCATCTGTGGAATAGACTCCTTCTCCATGTCAAGCAGAGTACCTCTCTAGCCCTCTTTAAGAGGAACCTGGATGACTGGATGGGAAACAGAAACTATATCCCTGGGATCCCACCTGTGTCCCTGCTGGACAAAGGAAACATGGGTGAAATTCTTGGCTAGGCTTATAAGGGCCTTCGGGCCAATAGCCTCGTATCATCCTATGAACCTATGAACCTATGAGCTGTTGCTGTCAACCAGCAGAGGAGGTATAATAATCCATTGTCTGCACCTTTAGAATTCACATGCCCTGGTATTGGGCAGTTAGGAGACAGGTGAGCACAGAGATCCTGGTAATCATCAATGACTCACATCAAATAGAAAATTCACACTGTTAGCAGGCCAGTCAGATTGAACTTATTTTTCTTATGGTATTTTGTGATAATCAGCTGTTAACTATTGCCACTGATCACCTGTCAAATGCCAACAGAGTGTGCTGTAAATATTAGATGTCTACTCAAGTTTGTCTGCTACAAGGGTGAAGCACTCTTTTGCGAACTAATACCCGACAGGCTAATATAAATGCATTGGCATGGAAACTGTTACAGAGCTTAGGGGACAGAGATAGGAAAAAACATAAACAACCAAATTGCTCTGTAAGGAAAACATAGGTTATATTTAGTAATTTGCAGAATTTCAGTACAATGGGAAATTTATGTTTAAATGCTGTATAACATCTAATGAAGACAGATAATGAAGAAGATGTCAACTAATGGACAGAGGCAGCTTATAAATGCTTTATCCCATGCACGCATCCCCTCATATTGTCTATGGTATGCTCCCAGAGGATAATATGTAATTATCAAGCTAAGGTCAATCTATAACCAAATGGGATAGGTTATTTCATTTGCAATAAGGGAAACTGGCTAGGTATAAAATGGCCCACAAGGGACGCTAACCTAGTAATTACCTACAAACCTATGAACCTAGGTGACAAAGGAGGATCTTTACAGAGAACAGGTACATGTAGTGTGTCTGAATTTTTTTGCCATATTTTAACTGCCTTTTTTCATAACCAGGTAAATGATATCTTACTGAGTTCAGACTATTCCTTGCATGAGCCTAATTATATCATATATAATTAATTTCTTCTGAGTATACTCGTACAATACAAGGTAAAGTTGAAATGGAGAAAATACCAGAGATGTAGTCTGCATGACATTAAAAAATAAACAGCCCTCCAAGACACTCAGTATGAAGATGACCATAGGATATATTAATCAGTGCAAATCACAAACATTTATAACCTTAAAAGATAATCCAAGTGTCAGCAGCAGCTATTTCTCTGTTGGAGAATGGGATATTATTATCAAAAGGTAAAGCTAGAAATCAAAAGTACTCTTAAATATGTTTCCAAACCTTTAATCTGTCTGTTTTTGCAATGCCCACCTTATTCTGTTCAAGGTCATATGGAGCCAGTGCCTAACACAAAAAAACACTTTTGAAGAGGACACCTGTTTATCAGAGGATGCATATAAGCACATACATATCCATGCTCACATGCACTCATACATAAATGCATACACACACACACACACACACACACACACACACACACACACACACACACACACACACACACACACACACACACACACACACACACACACACACACACACACACACACACACACACACACACACACACACACACGTGCATCAACACCTATGTAAACTTTTGAGCAGTGCTGAAGGTTCTGTGGTACAGCTCTGGTCAAGATGACCTATGTTTTCTTAATGGTCAATACACTGTAAGAGCCATGAAGACCTGTGTTAGGGTAATAGCCTAGACCCAAGCGAAGCCATATCAGGGGAGAGAAGTAGTAATGAGTGTCACCAATTAGGGAGAGATAGAAATGAGCATCACAAAGTAGCTGATTTTTGAGGGAATGTTTTAGCTAAATTCCTCTGCAAGACAGTCTTCCTGGAGAAGTCCCCAGCAATGATGTCCACATGCACAGGTACTCAGCAGCTCAAGATCAGCCAAGGAGTGCATGCATACCAGTGGTGCATCATGGGAGTGCAGAAGTGAACATCCATTCTAGGCTCTGTGTAGCAGGTCTAGCCACATGCTGACTGGCCAGTAAGTAGGATGGTTATATCACTCAGTCATAGAAAATTCAAGGTAATTGAGACTTGAGACCATATATGTCTTGGTAGTACCTGCCCTTAGACCGTACCACCTTTCTTGAGGAAGACTAAACCAGTCAAACCCTGGGTGAATTTGTAAGTACCCATTTAAACATCCAGGTCCTGTTTGAAGGAAGGTATTTTATCACACAGCTTACTATGTAGGGAGAGTCTGTTCTAGTGTTGTGAAAAACTTATATCTAGAGTGTGATTTATTCATCTGCTGATGAAGATTTATGTCCCTGGTTCAGATATTAGTGGAACTAATTGATTTGAGGAGATACAACAGATTCAGGACCACTGTATCCCCAATGACATAGAAGGCAAGGCATATCTCCCCTCGGCCATTTATATGATACTGACTAAAGCGATGGTGCTTGCAGTCTGGCTTGGTGGCTTTGTGTTTTTCAAGTGGTGATATTCTTAGTTAAGAACCTCTGTAGTCTTTCTAGTTGTTTGATATGTGTAGTGAGGCACATCCCATAGGACCGGTACTCAATAACTGGCCTAATCAATGCCAAATATAAGGGAAGAAAAACCTCTTTAGACCTGGATGACATTCTTTTTGACAATTAGCTGTGCTAAGTGGAAACATTTCCTGAGTAGTGTCATCACATGATGATTGAAGGAGAAAGAGAAAGAAACGTCAACCCGTGCTCCAAGGTGTCCAACAACATTTTCATTTTGAAGTGCAGTATTGTGTTTGCTTTAGAAGAGGTAGGGATTGTCTAATAAATGTGACAATATTGCACTTGTTTGCATTAAGCTGAGCCCATTTTAATATACCAGCTATTTACAAATGTAAGTTTTCTTTCTGAAGGGTTTGGGTGTCATAGGGGGAGTTGGCAGTCACTCACAGTTTGCAGTCATCTACAAACTTAGTCAGACAGAGGTCCTGGATCATGGTCTAGAGTTCAAAAAAGTAAGTTCTGAATAGAAGAGGTTGCAGTACTGAGCCCTGTAGGATGTCACTGGTCAGCTTCTTGCTCTCTGACAAGGCACCAACACTGTGTGAGTTCTATCTTTTAGCCAGTTTGCTGTCCATCTTACCACACAGGGATCTTTTTTAAAGCGTTAAGCTTAGGTTCATAGGTTCATAGATTAGTACTAAGCTAACTGCCCTTGTGAGCTATTTTAAGCCTAGCCAATTATCTCTTGTGAGACTCAAACCCTGCACCTTGCGTTTGTAAGGCAAACACCTTAACCATTAGACCACCCTCCCAACCTTCTAACTATACTAGCATGGAGGATTGTGTAAAATACCTATGCCAGGTCAAAACAGGCTGAAGAGACAACATGACTGCTATACACTGCTTCTTTCATCCTCCCAAAAGAAGTTACCCAAAATCTTTCAACAGGATCTACTCTCAACAAAGTCAAACTGCTGTCAGTCTAGTTTAATGAGAATTTTTGATGCCATCTTTTATCAAGTCTGTTGTAATATGTTCCATGGCTTTGCAGGTAAGGCTCATCAGGCTGATGGCAATATAATTTCTGGGGGTCATTGGTGGAGCCACCCTTATGAACTGGCATCACCACTGCTGTGTACTAAACCCAAGGGAGAAAAGCATGTGCCTAAACTTAGGTTAAACATTTTTAGGAGGAGTTCTGCCAAGGATTGTTTGGTTCTGTTTATTAAACAGACAGGTATATTATTAGGTCCCATGGTTGAAGTATTTTTAGTCTTGGAAAACAGGGATGATGGGGAAAAGTTCATTGATTCAGGAATATGTGTATGTTAGATGGCAGTTAGATAAAAGTTGAACTGAATTAGTTTGCTAATTACTTGACAATATCTACTGGATCAGAACAAGTGGGGCAGTTTTTAATAAGTTCAGTGTAATGTTAGCTGTGATTCCTCAATTTATTTTCATAGCTAAAGAAGGATTTGAAAATTTCCTTTGCTTCACATGCTAGTCTAAGTTCATCGGCTGCTTTAGTGGGCATGATATTTTTAAAATTTTTAGTAATATTTCTGTTTCTATCTGAAGGTTTTTTTCTCTCAGTGCTGTACTTTAAGGCATTTTTTTTCTTTTCTGTAAAGATTATTTATGTTGCAGGATCACCAGTGTAGTATGTTTTTGAATTTCCTGTTATAGTTGGATTTAGCTGAGAGTAAAGTTCTATACTTCAAGTCTAACTTTGAATAAAACTCCTTTGTGAAATTAAAATTTAGAAAAAACATCATTTGGCACAAAAAAGCAGCTTTATTAGAAACGAGGAACAATGTGTAAAAAACAAAAATGAGCAACCGCCTCGGCATATGCTTTCAGTGCTCAAAACTTTTAAACACAGTAAAGCACTTAAATAGTTTATCAATTAGAACATTACTAAATAGAACAATCGAACAACAGAATGTACCAGCATGCATATGAATTTAAATGAAAACATAAAGCAAAAGTAATTCAGTTGAAACAAATAAGTTTGTGGAATATCAATAATTATAACAATAATAATATAATAATAATAGAACAATAGAATGTACCAGAGTGCATATAAATTTAAATGAAAACATAAAGCAAAAATAATTCAGTCAAAACAAGTGAGGTCATAATATAACAATAATTATAACAATAATAATTATTAACAATTATTAATTATAATTAATTATACTAATTAATTATTATAATTAACAATTATCTTATATTAATTAACAATTATAACAATTATTGTTATAATTATTGTTATATCAGCTCACTTGTTTCAACTGAATTATTTTTCTTTATATTTTCACTTAAATTCATATGCATTCTGGTACATTCTGTTTTTCTATTGTTCTGTTTAGTAATGTTCTAATTGATGAACTATTTAAGTGCTTTACTGTGTTTAAAACTTTTGAACCTTGAAGGTGTATGCCATGACACTAGTTCATTTTTAGTTTTTTTATGCATTGTTGCTGGTTTCTAATAAAGTTGCTTTTGGAAGAGTTTATATTTGGCAACAATCACGAAAGTTATGTTCGCAATATTGCTCCTTTGTGAAGTTACTTGCTCTGGCAATACTTTAGCTAATGCTATTATGAGTGAATTTTAAACTTTGCAATAGAATTTGATGAAGTTAATACATTTGAAATCCCTGAATTATGAAATATTGGTTTTAAGATTTTGAAGGTGAAAGTGATCCAACATAACCAGGGAATGAAATACCAGGAGATCAATGCATGAGGAAGCTATATTTTTTAAGGACCAGGTGAAGGATATTATATCCTCTAGAAGGATCATTAACAATCTAGTCCAGAGAGTTTTTTAATTAAGTCTAAAAATAATTTTGGGCATACCCTTCATTGGAGGCATAGGTACTCTAATTAACTGAGGGGGTTGTTAAAGCCTCCCAAAATAATGGCGGTCTTGTTTATGAGGAGTCCATTGAGTACATTCAGGAATATTACATGATTTTCAGGGGACACAGAGGGTGTCTTGTAACAGTCTGTAAGCCTATAGTTGATACTGTTACATGTGATTTAGAGGTCAATAAGTTCAGTTTGTGGATTTCTGATAAAACATCTGGTGGTGATATGGTCCCTAACAAATATGGCGTCTCCACCACAATTGCTGTCAGACCTGAAGGCATGATAGGCACTAAAATGCTAGATATGAAGGGAATGATTTCTACACATTTAAGTTTCAATAGTTACACAAATGTGGATGTGTTCCAAATGTAGTAGAGCCTCAACATCAGACAGTTTGCTCTTGAGGCTTCTGATACTGAGCATAGTCACCTTAATGTGATCCAGTTTTGGCTATGATATGTTAGTTACACTGGTATATCTCTGTGATGCATTTTGCCTAAAAAGCCCTATGGGGGCAGCAAAGGCATTAGCCAGTATGTGGAAGCATTGAATGAAAGGTACAGGCCATCGTTTGTAAAGCAGGCAGAATTGGCCCATGATGAGATATACTTAATCTCCCTGGAATGACATCAACTACTTAGCCAATTGTTGAATCCATTTATCTTTTCTTTGCACTTAAGCATCATTCTTGCGAAAGAAAGAATTCTACACAGAACCAGTGTATTGCCTGCACATATAGCATACAGAGAGAGTTCTGACATGTCTCTCTGCATGTCCATCGGGTTTTGCATTCCAAGTAATTTACTGTCACATGGACCACTATCATGCTTTGGTCATGTTTGTCAGGTGAAAGGGTTTTAAGGGTCTTTGAAACATCACAGATCTTTGCACCTGAAACTTTTTCCAGGCTACTGAATGGAAAATCTATGTCTCTGATAACAGAGTCATTGAACACTAATACATTTTTATATGTAGAGTGGTTTAATGTACAGGATTTGATACGACTTGACTGTCAGTGACTCTTTGCTGAAGGAGTGCTTGAGGGTGATGTGATGCTGGATTTATGCTGAGATCTAGGCTTCATGGTTCTAGGAAGCATTAACAAGGATTGTTTTACAGCCTCAGTTTAAGATATTTTAGTGTGCTAGGTATAGAATGTGATGGAAGTATATCTTGGTCATGTTCCATGTTTTTTCATTACAGTAAGCCTCCATGTAGGATCATAGGATCATAGGAGATTACTGGGCTATTGACCTGCAGGTCATTTTAAGCCTAGCCGTTTCAACCCAATGTAATATCGTAGAGGTACTAGTCAATAGCCAAGATTGCATTTAGCGATGACTTCCCATGTCCAGGAGGGTTCTGGGCGCTATCTCTGCTAAGAATTTATAGTGCCCCATCCACTCATCCAGGTTCCTCATGAACAGTGTCATAGAGGTGCTCTGTTTCACATGAATTGGTAGCCTGTTCCAAAGATGTTGTAGTCACTGGGAGATAAATATGTCCCTCCAACATGTTTTATTTAAGTCACAAGCAATATTTAAGTCCCTGGAATGGGTATCCCTAGACCCATTTTATTTCTGAATATGCAGCAAGTTCATTAGGTTTGGGTCTTGTGTTGCTCTTTAGGACAGGCATAAGTCTCCCCTAAGAAGTCTATATGATATGGAGTATACTGACAGGGATTTTAGTTGGTCCATGTAAGGCACATGCTGGAAGCCCTTGATCTTTTTGTTAGAAATCTCTTAAGTCTCATTGCTGTAGGTGCTTAGTATGGTACATACCAAATGGGGCATTATACTCAATTATGGGCCAGATAAGTGCCAAGTATAGCAGGTTATAACTTATTTTGCTCTTGAGGTGATACCTTTACTAATCAAGTGATCTACGTGGAAAGCTTTCCTTACAATGGTAGACACATGGTGGTCGAATTTAAGGTCGACCTGTGATGCCAGATCCCTTACCACTTCATGGCTACTTAGGATATTGTTATTGATTTGATAGTGTGAAAGAACATTGTTTGTACCAAAGGAAATGATGATGCATTTATTTGCATTCAGTTTGAGACCATGACTAATACACCAGTGGTTGATCTGTGTGAGACCATCCTGGAGTATACTGACATAATCTGAGGATTCAATGATTGCACCTAGTTTGCAGTCCTCTGCAAACTTGGTCAGCCACAACCCTTTAGTTTTGACCTGAACTTCTGACAAATATATATCAAAGAGTATATGTTGTATACTGTAAATATTTGTTAAATGTGTGTCTCTCACAAACATAATTATTTGTTTTGAGAAATAGATCATTATCTGTGAGTATGAGGCACTTACTACACTGCCTGAGGGAACTAACTGTTATGATGCTGGCAGTGAAGGAGAAACAAGTATGCTCCCCTTCCATTTTAGTCTAGAGTTTCTGAAAAACTTTTATTAAAATCACACAGAATATATATAAATTAAATGAGATTGTTATTTTGTGGAGAGATGTAACAATATAACTTTTCTTGTGGAAGAATTGTAACTATGTGAATTTTCTTATGGAGGGATACAGTGCCTAACTATATGCAGCCACATGAGGTATTTTAGGGATAAGCAAGCAACTGCAAGGGCAACAAAGAGCAGCTACAGGCTGCTTAGAGCAATGTAGAACAGCTGCATTTTGTTTGAGGTTGCTAGAGAAGATGTTTGTAAAATACTTTGTGGTGTTGCTCACCATGTCACTAGTGCCACTAACTGATAGAGTTTAGAAGAGGGAGAAGGTAGTAGTGCATTTATCACTCATGATGTCAGAGTCTTTACAGTGCACATTGCCACAAAACTGCACTAATTGTGGCATCTCACTAAAACACCTGATTAAAGGCCCAGGGGAAACAGTAGGAAAAGACTTGCTAGACCACTCCAACCAATAGCAGTACACGGGGAGCTGCCTAATGACAAGCACATGTCGAGACTTTCAAGATGGCAGCACACTGATCAACAGCTTCATTTCAGCTTTCCCAATGTGAAAAAAGAAACTTAAGACATAAGAGCCAGTGATATTGTCAGTTTGAGAAAAATTCTGTCACTGGCTAGTAAGTACACTACCTGTATCCCAACAAAGAAGAAATTTAGAGAACTTGAAAAAAAATAAACCAGAAAAGCTGAAGAGAAAACACTGGGAAGAATTCTATTGTTCAGCAGTTCAACTTTCAGCTTTGGTGCAAGAGATGGCTTCCATTAATTCAACAGAAAAATAAATCAAATGTACTTAGAGGTGCTTAAAAATAAATGAAATATTGAAGGAGTATATAAACTCAAATAAAAAGGCTGGAAAAATAGAAGCATTAACAAGCTATTCAGATGAGATGATAAAACTGCAAAAATCAGAGGATGACATGAAGAAAAGGTTGACTGAGTATGAAACGTCTCAAGAAGAGTGGTTTCAAAAAATGGTAGAGTTAGAAGACATTGTGCTCAGAGAAAACCTGAGATTTTTTACTGGACCAGAGAAACTGGAAGGAGCATACTATTAATTTTATAAAAGCACAAATAAACAACTGGAATGGTATTATACCACAGCAGGATTTGTAACGAAAGGGCACATTAAGTGTATGGCCATGAGAAAGCAGCCAAGATCTGTATTAGTATAGATGCAATCATATCATCAGAAAGAGTTAATCCTGACAAAACATTGGCAAAACGGAAAAGTATTAACATTGGAAACAGCAGAGTTTTTATGGAAAATGATTATTCACTGTACACCAAGCAGAAGAGAAGCAAATTTATCCCAGCAGTCAGGGAAAGTCAAGAGACAGGTGTGAGATTCAAGCTGCTGTATCCAGCTGTCTTTAGAATATTTTTTTCTGGAGGTTCAAAGACATCTTTGGATGCAGAACTGGCTAAGGAGGAAAAAAAATGTTTGTCCAACAAAAAGTGAGCCAGAAAGACTTTGATTTTCATTCTTCTGACAATAATACTCATAGAGAGACTTTGATTTTCATTCTTCTGACAATAATACTCATAGAGAGACTTTGATTTTCATTCTTCTGACAATAATACTCATAGAGAGACTTTGATTTTCATTCTTCTGACAATAATACTCACAGAGAGACTTTGAATTTCATTCTTCTGACAATAATACTCATAGAGAGACTTTGCAAGTGTTCCAAAGGAAAATTCTGGAGATACATAAAGGAGCGCAGGTTGACTAGAAGAATCAGGAGTACCTTGGACTTCAATCAGAGTCTGATGTTGGGAGATGCATATGAACAAGAAGAGGACCAGAAACACTGCCATTAGTGAATAAACAGGAGAATATAAAGCATCAATCACATTCGAGAAATATGGCTTTGCAAGAAAAAGTGGCTAAGAATGATTGAACTTTTGTTGACTTTGTTAAACTTGTGGGTGGGCTGTAAAGCATACATCCTAGTTTATGTCATTAATGTCTTACAGGACATTAAAAGGGAAAAAGTAACTGTAAGTAAGCTGATTTTTGTTCTAATTAATATTTGTATAAAACATTTCATGATGTAAACTGCATGCTATATCATAAATCAGTTTCAAGTAGTGTGTAATCAGTGGTATTTTAAATGTGGGGGAGTCTTTTCAGTGACTATTGTATGTGTTAAAGATATTGAAGTAAACAAGTATTTTTTAGTTGTAAGAAGTATAGGCTTTTCATTGTAACAAGAATAGAAAGACTTGGCAAAAACAAGTTTACTGTGAATCTGCTGTGATCTTGGGCTAGTGGTGTAAAACTGCACTGATGATTATATTACAAGTAGAATTGACTGTGTAAAACAGTGGTAGTGTGTTACATTTGTAATAATTACACCCAGATTGGATAACCTTTATTTGTATGTGTGTGTGTGTGTGTGTGTGTGTGTGTGTGTGTGTGTGTGTGTGTGTGTGTGTGTGTAGCTATATGCCTATATATTTATAGATAATTGCAATACTGTTTTGAGGTACTGGTTAATGACATGATTTATTGCAAGTGATGGTATTATATTGTGCCTATCAGTGTAGTGCCATGTTCTGATAATTTGTTCAGTACAGCTGTATATTTATACTGAATGACTGTGGTTCTCTATTAGTATACTCTCTGTTACAACTACTTTGAGCTTACAGACATACACATTTTTACCATCACTCTACTCTCATATGTCTCCTGTATTCTCTTGCTAGGACTTATTGTAGTCCTTCCACCAAATTGTTTTTTGTATAATAAGTATTAACTCTCTATTGCCTCAATATAATGTTACAGCTTAGTAGAGTTTTTTTTTTCCTTTCATTTTGGAGCTTGTGGTCATTACATCTACATACAAGTTTACTGAGACTTTGTCACTGTTTCATAACCTGCAGTCACTACATCTACATGCAAGTTTACTCAGACTTTGTCATTGTTTCATGTAAGCATAGACTGAACACTTACAAACAAACCCTCTCTCTGTTACCAGTCTGTCTAACTCCCTGACCGTCTAAATGATCACCTACCCTCTTACCTTCTTAGGCACTGTATTTGCCCTACTAAAAATATAATTTGCAAATTTGTCCACAAGAAAAGACATTTCTCCCCTGAAGTCTATAAATTCCTCCTGCAACAATGTGACTGATCCCCTTAAAATATCTGCAGCTTGACTTGGCTGTTTAGTATTTCAATGACAGATTCCTCAATATCCTAAACAACCTAGCTCCCATTAGAAAGACCCATTCTAACTCCAAGCACATACCATGGCTTACCAATGATACCAAGCAGCTCCTCAAATAGAGAGACAGACCCTGGTCACTATGCTACAAGACCAAAAATCAAGACTCCCTTCTTACCTGCCATCAGTTATGCAACCTTGCCAAAAAACAAATCAGGCATGACAAAAAGGTATACTATACAGCAATGCAACAAAAATACCAAAACAATCCCCAGAAATTTTGGGGAGCCATCAAACAACTACTAAAGGCTGGACATATCACAACCCCAACTCCAACCACAACACATTTCACAGATAGCATTGCCTCAAAATTTAATTCACACTTTATCAGCTCTATACTCTCCCTAGTAAAAAACAACAGCAAGGCCCCCTAGTAAAAAAACAGCAGCAAGACCCCCCCCTAGTATAAAACAACAGAAAGACTCCCCTATCTACTCCTAATGAATTAGACAGAAAAATGCATACAGAGACAACTTCTCAACTATCTACAAGCAATAAACTCCTAGCTGGATCACAACCTGGCTTCAGACCTAAACACATTACAACCACTGCCCTTGTTAGTTTTACAAAAGCAATCAACCAGCTTAGAAATGACAACCAGCTCATCTTGTCTGTCTTTCTTGATAATGTCTAAGGCCTTTGATACAAAAGTTGCTCAATGAGCTAGCTTCCTTAAACCTAACCCAGCCAGCCCTCTTCTGGTATCTCAGCTACCTAACTGATCAACAAGAGGCAGTAAAGTGGCAAAATGAACTGTCCACCCTGCTACCCATCTCAGTAGGAGTACCCCAAGGCTCAATTTTCAGTCCATTGCTCTTCACCATATTCACCAACAGGCTCAGCACAGCCACCCAGCATGCAACCATCGTTCAATACACAGATGACTCACCCCACATATTTCTGCTCCCTCCCTACCAGAACTCCTACAAACAACCTAACAATCTTTCCAAGAGGTTGAAAAATGCATCTCAGATTCTCAACTCATACTTAAGCCAAATAAAACAAAGCTTATGCTCTTCACTAATAGCAAAGTTCCTGATAACGCTCCCCCATCGACCATCTGATCAACCAATAAAACTAAAATTGAACCTATCCGGCACACCAAACTCCTTGGAGTCAGAATTAACAACAACCTAAAATCTGACAAAACACCTCGCTCTAACCATCAAAAAGGTCCACATTAAGATAGGCTCACTATGCAGAGTCAAGACATACCTAACTGAGGGCACTAGACATTCCATACCAAGGACTCATCTACTTTCTACCCTTCTATATGACTCAGCAATATTCACTAATGTCAGAAAATCAGATTTAAACAAACTGGAGTCCTGCATTAACAAAATTGCAAGATTCACTATTAACCTCCTTTACAGATCACATCACTACACAGCACTTCATAAACTAATTTGGATTGAACCACCAAATCTCCTATCCCTCAACCAACTAGCTTTCAATCACTCCATCTCCCACCATCCAGACAACTGTCCAGCACTCAAGAGCTTAGTGCATCCCTACTCAAACAGCATGCCACTAAGATCCTACAACAAACTACTACTCAAAGTAACTTAATATATTTATTTATTTATTTATTTACATTTGTTGAGCTGGAAAATCCGACTGGACACAGGTTCTTTTTCAGTGGAGGCCCGGGGAAAAATGCTCCACAATAAAAACAACAATTAAAAACAACAATTAATTACAAATTACAAGAAGTATAGGTAGGTTTTGTTTAACAGTAATAGTAAACAGTTATAATTCAAAATGAAATTAAGTATTTAGTTAAATGGTACAACACTTATATCATTGGTGCCATAAAGACTAGCAAGTATTTTAATAGCTGAGCTAGCAGCTATTACCCTTGAATAACAGTGGCTAAGATTACAGCTGAGATATAGGTTTACAAGCAATGTATTTGGCTGCAATCTGAGGTGTTAGAGCGGTGGAAGAAAGGGATTAGAGAGGTTGGGGTAGAGATGTTAGAGATGTTTGATACAGGGGCATGTCCAGTGCTCTTTTAGATGAGATGTTAGAGCAGCTTTGAAGTTAGTGCATGATGACACAGACGTTATAGTGTGAGGAAGGGTATTCTATAATTTTGCTATGGAGTAGGAGAAGAGAGCTTCTCCAGCAGAGTTCTTGGTTTTAGTTACCTGTAATTGATTTTTGTTGCTTTAGCATAGTGGTCTGGTGGTATGATAGGCTTGGAGTAGATTTTGGAAGGAGGGAACTTTTAGAGGATGATTTAATAATTTGTGGGCAAGTGAGAGTTGGTACCATTGAAGGAGGTGAGGGAGTTCTAGCCAGCCTAGTTCAGTAAGTGAGTTGCAGTGGTGGCTATGGTAGTTTGCGCCAGCGGCAAACCTTGCTATTTTGTTGTAGCAAGCTTCGAGTTTACCTAACTCACTTTGCCTTAGGTTGGTAAATATTGGAGAGGCGTAGGGTAGGGTGGAGATAAGGTGGCTATGTGCAACTGAAATCTTGGCTGTTTTGGTGAGAAATTGCTTATTTCTGTATAAAGCTCCTAGCTTTTTGTGTACTTTTTTATGATTAATGAGATGTGGATGTCAAACTTGAGGTTATTGTCAATTGTCAGTTGTCAATAATTGTTACGATAACTCTCTAGTCTTCCACCAAATATCTAAGTCCTGGAATTCCATGCCTCAGACAATACTACATTCTAGCAACACATCCATATTTAAATTACTGCTTAAGGAACACCTGACCAAAAACTGGCTTTGCTCCTGCACTAATTCAGGCTGATCATTCTGTCCTTCCTTGTTCTTACAACCAAAATATCTGTTCCCTTACTAAATTCTAACATCCAAACTATCCCTACTCTCATGCAATTCCAATTTTATTCTACCTATCTCATGCTTACTACAGCACCTATTTTATCTACCTATCTCAGGCTTCCTACAGTGCCATCATATTCCCTCCTTCTTATACTTCACCTCAGTATTGCTTTAGCTGTCAGTAACACTAGCATAGCAACAATCAGCCATATTCTTGCTCATATACCATACCTGTATACATGTAGCTCATAAATATTTACCATCAAAACCATAATATTAATCTACTGATCAGTCATTTATCTATGATAGCACAAGTTATTTCATGCTAGCTTATTTGTTAGCTTTTTTCTCCACTTTAAATTACTCTCTCAATTTTTATTGTTTATGCAAAAACTATTTACTACCTATATATGCCGAAGTTATGTATTCTTGACTGTTATCAATTTCTTGTATTGTCTTTAATGTGTTTTTGTAATGGAGCTTTTCTCCCCAGGCCTCCACTGAAAATGAGCCACTGGCCCAGTCGGACATCCCCGGTAAACAAATATAAAATAAGCAAGTAAATAAAGGGTGAATGTCTAGATTAATGCTTTGACTTAGGCCATAAAAAGTGTTTTATATAAGCAAGTAGGCTTAAAAATAGGACATAACATAGAATGCCATGAAAATGCTAAGTTTAGTTCATCTGCAAAGATATTAGCTTGTTTTTGCATTAGCAAATGTTAAGGGGCAGTCAAGAAGTCTGCAGGTGAAGGCAGTTGTACATTATATGCTGAACAAAATTTAAAAGCTTCATTGCTGACTACTGTTACATGGAGCCAAGCCATTTGTATGTGCAAGCAATTACTTTTGAGAGTTCTGAGCATTCTCTCCTAAGGGAAGTGCAAAATGTAAAGGTACAGTTGCAAACAGTTCAGTGTAAAATAAACTTGGAAATTATGGGAACTGAATAAGAGGTAGCAGCCTCCCTAGCAGCCTTAAACTTTAATGCATTTAATAGAACTGTGTGCAATTTAGTTTTGTTTAAAGATAGCCAGTGTACTTTTTCTTAGGCCTAAAGTTAAATGTTTCTTGAAAGCATACACACTGCTTTTCATATGTGGCCCTTGGAATAAAGATTAGAAAAGAACAGACAGTAATCAGTGCAAGTGAGAACACAACCTGTAGCATGCACTTTAGCATGGGTAACCTTAATTTTAGGTTAGGTGATGCCTGTGGGTGCAATTTTCGATTTGGGGGCAATTGTACCCATCTGGAGGGTCATACTTCATTTTTTGAAGATGCACAAAGTTTTGTGTGTTCATTCCAGGTTAATAGGGAATGGAGGTGTTCTGATAATATATTTTGTATTTGTTTGAGGGTTGTCATTAAAACAAAAATTCTTGAAAAATGTGATATGGGCTCAAATGGACATGTGGACAAACATTTTTAAAAGATATACCTGCCAAACATTAGTGTGTACATTCAACACACAAGTTGGAAGTGCACATTCACCAAAACTGTCATGTATAACAGGTCGGAACAATAGCTTTTTATCATAATGGCTATGCTATCCATATCATCCTGAAATGTAAAGGGCCATTCAGGTGGAGGGAGAAAGGAAAGAGTATTAAATTATATTAAGAAATGCAGAGTACAAATAGTGATGCTCTACAAAACAAATGTGGAAAGAAATGAGCATTTGAATTTGACAAAGAATGGATTTCAGAATGAATATTTAGCAGAATATCAGGGGCAAAGAAAAAGGGGAGTAATTATATTAATTGCTAGAGGGCTACAATAGTGATTGAACTGGGGAAAAAAGACAATAATGGTAGATTTGTGGTACAAAGGGGCTATTGACAAGGGGGGAGAATTATGGTAACATGCATTTATATTCCACCAAAAACTGCTGTTATGAAGCTTAAGAACATTTTATTTATATTTTATTTATTTATTTTACATTTGTTGACTGGGATAGTCCGACTGGATACATATCCATTTTCAGCAGAGGCCCAGGAGAAAATCTCCAAACTTACAAACAGATAAAGACGAGCAAGTTACAGTATATGCACAGACATATTGTATACAAGTTACAGTCTCACATTTTAAGCCTATGAAGAATACAGTTTATATTCAGAAATATATACAAATATGTTACAGTTTCTCTTATCAAAACTGTAGGTGCAGCTTATATACAGATTATCTGCAAAGATGTTACAGTTTTTCTTTTCAAACCTTTTAGTGTAAGAGGTTAGTCGCTGTGAATAAAAAAATGCAGGGATATGGATGTAAATGATGCTTTAGTTAGGGTTAGAGCAAGGACATAACCAGTGAATTTTGAAATACTGGGTTAGATTTTTTTTTAACTGATTAAGGGAGGGGTTCAGAATAAGGTCAGATGGGAGCGAATTCCAAGTTTTGCCTACTGAATTTGCAAACAAAGATTCTCCATATTGGTTGTTAGCTTTAACAGAGTGAACCAAAATTTTTGTAGTGGAACGAAGTGACCTAGCATTTTTATAGGGATGGATAATGTTTTTAAGGGAGGGCATTTTTTCTGGATGATTAATAACTTTGAATGCTACAGTAAATTGATTATATTAAATTAGCTGGGGAGTTCTAGCCATCCTAAGAAGTTTAGGTTTTAACAGTGGTGTGTCCTATAGGAAGTTCTTGTGGCAAACCTGGCAATTTGATTTTAGTTGCTAGAGAGTTTGCTGAGATCAGTTTTGTTCAAGTTAATGAGTATTGGCGAGGCATAGAGTAGAGTTGAAAGCAGATGGGTACGGGCAATGTCAGTCCTAGCTAGAGGAGTGAGAAAAGGTTTGTTTTTATATAGGGAGCCAAGTTTTTTATTAATGGTTTTAATAATTTGGTTTACATGCATATCATATTTGAGGTTGTTGTCTACTATAACACCCAGGAGTTTGGTATACATATCTGGTGAGATTAGGGTCCCATTGTTAGATGTTATAGTAAACGAAGGTTGAGAGGATTTGCGAGTAGGGGGAGAAGAGCAATAGCTTTGTTTTATTAGGGTTTAATATCAGCTGTTGATTAGAGATCCAATTTTCCACTGTATTAAATGTTTTCTGGGTTAAACTAAGGAGATATGTAGGGGTAGAGGCTGAGCAAATCATGGTGGAGTCATTGGCATATTGTATACAGGCTGTGTCTGGGATTACAGTGTGGAGGTCATTGATTGATAAAGCGGGAGAAAAGAAGGGGACCTAATATGGGGCCTTAAGGGACACCAAGGGTAATGGGGAGAAGGGTGGAAAGTTTGTCCTGCCAAAGGACAGCCTGCTGTCTTCCACTAAGATAAGACTGAAACCACTGTATGGCATGGTTGTTTAGGGATATTTTATTTAGGGTAAGTAAGAGTAGCTGGTGGTTAACCATGTCGAAGGCCTTGGAAAGATCAAGAAACAGGGCAGAAGATAGTTTGTTGTCGTTATGGTTGGAATTTATGACATTAGAAAAGGAGAGAAGGGCTGAGGTGGTACTGTGCTGTGGTCTAAATTCATGCTGGGAGTTGGCCAGAAGATTATGTTGAATAAGGTAGTGTAAGAGTTGTTTATGCATACACTTTTCCATAATTTTAGCCATAGGGGAAAGGATAGCTATTGGTCTATAGTTTGACAACTCAATGGAGCTGCCTCCTTTATGGAGTGGTATGACATGTGATATTTTCCAGATAGAGGCTTCAGTTATGGTTCTGTTTATCAAAATAGTGACAGTGTATGCTATAACATCAGCAGCTTTTTGCAGGTAGTCTGCAGGGAGGAGGTCAGCTGAAAGGGTGGTTGGTTTGAGTTTTTTAATTAGGGCTCTAATGAGTGAAGTCAGAACTTTTTGGAAGCTAAAGGAGAGAATGTCACTGGGTTTAGGGGTTTCAGTGTTAGGACAAGTGGGTTTAAGTTTGTAAAGAAACTAATGAAGGTGTTGACAATGGACTCTGGCAATTTTTGGGTTAGGGCTGAAGGGGTTGGAGTTGTGTATTGCCCTGGGTGGAGGAGTTTGTTAATACCTGCCCAGAACTTCTGTGGCTTGTTGTGGTGTTTCTGCTGTAGATGGCAGAAATATTTTTTTTGTCTAGTAATATGGATTTTTTGTATCATTCCTATATTATCGAAATTTGAGTTGATGTTGTGGGGCTTTAGAGGAGTGTTAGATGTTCCAGGCATTATTTCTTTGGATGATCTTTAGTTTGGTTTCTTTAGTGAGCAAGGGGGCAACTTTTGTTTTAATTCTAATAGAGCGTGCAGATGCATGGTTATCAAGGATGGCCAAGAATGTGTTATTTAAGTTCTTCTAAGAATTTATTAAGATTAAAGTTTTTGTTGTTTTTTTTTATTTTTGGGAGAAATAACCAGCTTTCAGCAGGAAATATTACTTCTAAGTAGGGAAATATTACTTCTAAGTAGGGACTGGAATTTGATTTGCAATAGTGAGGATGTATCAGGGGTCTCTAGAAGGAAAATATAACCAAAGCAGGTAGATTTTTGGAGAAATTTATGAAAATATTTGGTGTGAAGACATGAATTTAGTAGTAGGAATTCAGACAGAATTTATATATTATTCCTCAATGTACAAGAACTGGGCAAGATTAGACATTAATTATATTTCACAGGAACATTTGCATTTAATTGAAAGCTTTGACACATATCCAGTAGATATTTCAGATAATGCACAGATAAAAACAAAGATAAAAATGCAGGGTAATGAAATAAAAATGAGACACTGGCACTTTCCCATTTATCTGCTAAAAAGAGAATAATATAGGGAATGGGTAGTGGGAATTATTTGAGAGTTATTAGGGAATATAGAAATATTTGCAGAAGTTATAGCTAGTGAGTGTGATAAAATGAAAATGTAGTTTAAAAATAGGGGGTAAATAAAAGAGAAAGATATATGGTTAAGAAGTAATAGGAACTACTTAGAGGGGCTGACAAAGATTGAAGTATTGCAGAATAGCGGGAAGTTTACAGAACAAGATGAGGTGCAAATTCAGAGAACTGAAGAGAAAACAAGGGAGTATCTGGATAATATGAATGCATTTAGAAAGACTGCTGCTAAGCAAATTTTTTTTGTTACTAAATCCAGGGCACAAAAAACTTTAGCACAATGACTTATGCAACACAATGTAGAAAGGGCTGTCGCCAAATAGACGGAGGCTATAACAAGAAAAGTAACCAGCGATCCTGTAGAGGTATTGGAGATATTCCAAACATTTTATTAAAATTTGTATAAAGAAGAGAAATGTGGAAATCAAGAAAGAGCACAAATGGAAATATGTATGGAAGACTTAATTATACCAAGGTTAGAGGTAAATGAGGCTCAACAACTAATAGTAAACATAGTAGGAGATAAGATAAAAATGGTGATATATACTTAAGCTTCAGGAAAGTCTCCAGGAACAGAGTGTATTCCTGTGGAAGTTTGGAAGTTAGGAGAGAAGAAAGTGATAAAGATCTGGAAAATGTTGTTTAACAGTATTTTAAAAGAGGAGAACAATGATGATCCATGGGGAAGTAGAATGTAAGAAAACACCAATGTTGTTGGTGGGACTTGATGCAGAGAAAGCATTCAACAGAGTAAGCTGGGATTTAATACATAGGGCAATGGAAGCATTTGCATTCTCTGATACAATAATATGGTTAATTCGAATAAATGAAGGATCCAAGACAAGAATTAAAGTGGGAGGGTTCCTCTCTGATAAGTTGTGCATAAACAGAGGAACCCAGTCGGGGTGTTCTCTTTCTCCTTTGTTATTTGCATTATATTTAGAGCCATTGCTAAAGAAACTAGGGATGTGCAAGGATATAATTAATATAGTAATCAAGAAAAGTTGGCTTTATTTGCAGATAATATCATTTTGCACCTGATAAATCCAGAAAAGGGCATATCAGTGCTGCGAAACATTTTGAGGAAGTTTCAACTATTTTTGTGATATAAAATTTATTTTATTTATTTTATTTTATATTTGTTTACTGGGAATGTCCAACGGGGCCAGGAGCCCATTTTCAGTGGAGGCCCAGGGAGAAAAGCTCCATAAACAAAGATACAAACAAAAAATATACAAAAATACACAAATATAGGGAAGGTAGTTGAGCAAAAAAAAAAAAAAAAACTTATATAAAAGATTGTAAATTTTTAATGGCAATATCTAAAAAATAATCAAAAAAAAATCATGTGGTACAAGATAGAGAAATACCATGCATAGGACTGCAATGTCATACAGCAAGGAAGAAGAATAAAACACAGAATTTTAAACATGAAGAATAATTTATAAATGCATAGAGTCATCCTTTCGGTTACTATAGAATTCATTATCCATGTCATAAGTAGAACTTTAGGCAATGTATTGAGAATCTGCAGTTCTCTTTGATAGAATACAAGCAGTAAATGGAAAATAGGGCAAGAAAAGGAAGTCTAGATATTGAGATCTAAGTAGAAAAAAACGTCTGGATGGATTTATAAATAGTAGGTTGACAGGAGATGAGAGCAGTGCTAGGGGCCTGGGGAAAGAGGAGACATATGTTCATCCAGGGGTAGTACAGGAGCACAGCCAGTTTTTCCTCAGGTAGTCACGGAGGAGTGATTTGAATTTATGAGTGTTAGTGGTGTACAGAATTTGTTGCGGGATACAGTTCCAGATTTTGGATATTTTATGAAGATAAGACAAAGGCTTTAGCTATAAATTATGAGCTCACACATGAATTGGTTCAGCAATACCCATATTTATGGAGGAACAATAAGATAAATTATTTAGAAGTATGGATTTAAAAGAATGTTATGGCAGCTATGGATATGTGAGAAGAGAGTAAACAAAATAAAATGCAAAAACTGAGAAACTAGAAGTTCTTGTTTATGGTTATAGACAGTAAGATCCAAGCAGTGAAAATATTTTTAGTTCCTTTATATATAGGCTGAGCATATTTTTATTAACCAAAGGAGAAGTTGTGGACAATGATTAATAAGTTGAAGGAATTTATCTGGGAGGGGAAGAGGGCAAGAGTTAAGTGGGATAAGCTGATCCTTCCAATAGAACAAGGTGGTTTAGGATTACTTAATTTGAAGGGATATGTTTGAGCTAAACAGTTAGGGTTCTTATACATAAAACAAGCAGAAGGTTGTAATTCATAATGAAAAATGATGATGATAAAGTGGGGGGTGTTCAAGAAATAAAGAGGGAGTAGGATTTTGGATGCATATCCTTAAGGATAATAATAATAACCATACAGAATATTATATAATATTCATAATGTTGCAGAAAGTATTCTGAGAACTGAGCCAACATTAGAATGGAGAAAGGAGATTTTGCCAGTAGGAATGACTGCAAGTAGGAGTACAAAAAATAGCCAAGAGGGGGCTGGAATTTACTGGAGAAAACTGGTAAAAGGATCAAAGATATTGGAAGCAGATAACTGGAGCAGGTAAAGTAATAGAGTGGGGTGAGGCCAAGAAGACATTTGGATTTAAGGCTAAGGACTGCTTTCCCTAGCAGGGATTTATATTAGAGTATAGACAAAGAGAAAAGGGAGTGGGGAATCTTAAAGAAATACCTACTCCGGTAGAGTTTTTAGTTGAATCTAGAAAAGAAGCTGCTGTTAAAAAATGGATAATTAACAGGGCATGCAAAATATTGCATGTTAACTAGAAGAGTCAATCAGAGGAGGTTAGAAATATTTGGGAAGAGAGACTGGAAAAGCAAATTACAAGAGAACAATTGGAGGACATTAGTATGCCTCCCAAATATGTAACAAAGTTCAGAAGATTTTGAATGTTTGCTTGCAAGTATTTGCATAGATGTTTTATGCTCCAAGGAGACTTAAAAGAATTTTTCTACAGGTAAATAGCAAATGTTGAAGGTGAGATGGGGAAGAAAGAGTTAACTGAGAACATATGCTTTGGAAGTGTAATGGGTTGGTAGATATTAACAAATCCATATAGATCGTCTGTCAGAAATATTGGGTGAGCAAATGGCTGCATCTCAGGAAATGATTCTTTTGAGCTGGGGCGCAGGATCTGGATTGCCTAGACATAGTACGACCCTATTAAATGTAATTTTGTTGGCTGCCAAAAAAGTAATTGCTAGAACATAGAACTCAAAGTCTAAACCAACTCTATTTGAAGTATTGGATATTATAAAAGAGATAAAAAAGCTGGAAGATGGATCTTAAAAAAAAAAGAAGAAACAAATGACATAGAATTAAATAGACATTTTGAGAAGAGTACATGCAGAATAATGTTCAGGAAGAGGAGTAGTAGAGTTAAATGAAGACAGAAATTCAGCAATGTATGTAATGTTGGACTGATGTTCGTTACAAAGGACAGATACAGGTTGCAAAATGTGGTTTCTTTTCTTTTCTGTTAATGTATGTTTGCCTATGTCTTAAATCATGGTTATATAAAGGTGTTTAAAAATAGCAAACACCCATCTGGGACTAGTCTTCCCTAAGTTGCCCTGACACCAAAAATAAGCAGGTAATCTAACAAAAAGCAGGGTAGCTAAAGCAGCTACAAACACTGCATGGTTAATCAATGTGCTCCAAAATAAGCATGGGAAAATAAATAGAGCAATTTCAAGCAGTTCGAAGAAAGCTGAAGAAATGAAGCAATAAAAAGTAAAAATAAATAAATCACTTAGCCAAGACCAAGATGGATTTAACTGTGGACAATAGCAAGTCAGGTTTGTGCTGGTCTTAAATCAGTAGCTTTTAACTCATCTAGAAGCAACTCTGCTGGTACTTCACCTCTCTACATACATTCAAGGTTAAAGCTATGAGTCACTAAAAAGCTACATGCTACAATCCTGGGTATGATTCCCTTCAGAGACATAGGTAGCTCATCTGATGCCCAGGACAGTGTCCAAACTGGCACCCCTCATCCTGAAGTTGAAGACCAAAAAGAAAAAAAATGGGTTTCTGTGAAATGAAGCTGAAAGCAAGCTCCCTACTGCAGTTTCTAATAATCTGTAGCAAAGACATGCACAAGCTTCTTGTTACAGTTACTAACACAATAACTACTGAATACATTAATTTAAGAAGCCACAATGTCAGTCATGGCTTCTTAAATGAACACTGTCAATCCAATAACTACCCCCCCAGCAATTGTCCTACACACCCTAACACCTTGCACCTGGATTGGTCACCCAATTCACCCTGCCCTAGTTATGGCTATGATCCCCTTATTTGCTCCCTATGCGCTGTACACTGTATGACTCAGACGTATAAACTAGACTAGCTTTTTCATGTTACCCTAAGAGACATTGGTGCCTTGTGGGTGTTAGATGACTAATAAATTTAATAAAATAGAATGTCCTAAAAGTACATTGTACTTCAACCTTGCTGGGTTCTTAAAGTTAACCTTGTCAATGTCAAATGATCTGCTTTAGGAAATGTAGGTTGCTGTTGTATATGGTCAAATATGCAACTGGAAATGAATTTGTTTATGTATGCATTTGTGTCTTAAGGCTTGAAAAAGGTATTGGTCCATTGTTAATGCATTCTTTTGATAAAAATGTACTCCATTCGACTTGACTGCAGTGCTTTAATTCCTTTTATAGCAGATTGTATTTAAGTGGCTGCATACTCTCCATAGAATATGCTCTCCATTGTGGTGATGCCATTTAACAATTGCGTGTGATATTAACTGACCTGATGTAAGTGACTCTGAAAGTTTTTTTTCACCATTAAGTACATTTTAGTGCATTTTACTTAGATGGATTTATGTAAGTCACCAGTTACTTCAGAA
>NC_056741.1:751788350-751978350 GCF_019279795.1 Protopterus annectens
TCAGACAGCACAAACAAGTATCTCTTTCCCCGTCTGGCTGGCACATTTGCTGAAGCAGTCTTCGGCATTACTAGTAAAATGATTCATGTTTTTTTTTCTTCTTCTTCATACTTCAAAGCTAATTAATCAATGACAGGCCTCCTGGAGGACGGTAACAACAAATTAACCTTCAAAACTCACAGGGAGTAGAGATAATTTTAGCATCTCCACAAAAGATAAGCCTTTGCTTGCTGTACTTGGTGTCAGTACTATCACTGCAATTTCTCTTCCTATAATGGGCTGGTTTTATCCTAAACCTCTTACGCTCTATGGCTAAGTTGCATAGCTAATGAAATGGAATGGTGGCAGTGTTACTTGGGTGGGTACAGGGGGGAGTACAGAGACAAACAGCTTAGTCACATGTGTGCAATTTAAATAGCATAATATGAAATATGTTCATGTTAACTTGACTTGCTGTATATCTTTCCAGTAACATACATGAGTAATGATGTAAAGCAGAGCGAGCCTGAGGTACCACAGTGTCATAAATCATGTAACATGACTGGTGTAAGATGGATGTCATCAGATCCATTAATGCACTATTCTTTTCAAAATACCGAATTCCTCAACCATTACAACTAGTCTCAAATATTCTTCTTTTCTGAAATGATCTTACACTTAGATATAAGTCTTAGCCAATTAAAGGCAAGGACTACCAAAAAGAGAACTTTCAAGACTAAATAAATGTCACGGGATTTATGAATTTTATGCATGTATGTAGATTATATATATATATATATATATATATATATACACACACACAATATATGTATGTATGCATGTGTGTGTGTGTATATATATATATATATATATATATATATATATATATATATATATATATATATATATATATGTATAGATAGCTGGCCCCCCGGCAGAGTAAATATTGGCTTTAGATGATGGTTACTATCAATGTGCTACCTTGATCCCAAGGAAATTGGATAAGTGGGGTTATGGATATATATATATATATATATATATATATATATATATATATATGTGCATGTGTATATATATATATATATATATATATATATATATATATATATATATATATATATATATATATATATATATATATATATATATATATATATATATATATATATATATATGTGTATGTATATATATATATATATATATATATATATATATATATATATATGTATGTGTGTGTGTGTGTGGGTTCCTATCAGCTGACCGAAGATGCAGGTTAGCGAATGTGTCTTGGTCGAGCTGTAAATGCCAAAACAGCAAAATATCGAAGCGGCATGTAAGCGAATTCTTTCCCAGGGAAAGAATTCACTTAGCCGTTTCGGTAGTTTGCTGTTTTTGGCACTGTAGTGCAGTCTCAGAGTTGGTATATTTAAGTACGGGGGGGTGTAGGTACTTGACCAGGTACATGCAACAACTGCAAAGTCAACATAGGTTCCTCAAAAAACTACAGGGCACAAATACAATTTCGTATGCATATAGCCTCAAACCTCTATCTCTTCCTGCAGACTGCTGACAGACTATTTATGACTGGCATGGAAGACATCCTTGGATCTCACTCTGATGGACTCTTTTAAGTACCTGCAAAACAAACAGTACCAGAACTACTAGAGCTAAGGATTTAAACTTTGCTTGCAACTCTGTCCCTGCAACATGCCCTATTTATCTCAGAGAATCCCCATTATCTGGAAGAGGCTTCTCACCCATGCGAAGCAGAGCCCTTCCCTAACCCTATTCAAGTGGCACCTGGACCATTTGACAGGAAATTAGAAATTCACCCCAGGACTAACAACTGTGTCACTGATGGACAGAGGCAGCCATTAAATCATGGCCTAACTAACATACACCCCTTAAAATAATCTTTGAGGCCCAATAACCCATGGGATACATTTGGGTTGCATGGCTAGGCTTATAAAGACCCCAGTGGTCATTAGCCTAGTATATACCTGTGAACCTATATAATAAAACAAGCTTCCTTCCTAAACATTCAATGAACTAAATGATTATGACAATACATATGGAACCCATATATCAATATATATATATATATATATATATATATATATATATATAGAGAGAGAGAGAGAGAGAGATCTGGATGTATCTCTATACATATATATAGAGAGACATATACACATCTATTCACATATATGTGTGTGTGTGTGTGTGTGTGTGTGTGTGTGTGTGTGTGTGTGTGTGTGTGTGTGTGTGTGTGTGTGTGTGTGTTTATTTATATACATGGATCTTATAGCATTAATCAAAATGTGAGTAGATCTACCATCAAAACACACTGTGTATGCTCTGAGAAATAACCTTGGAGCATGCAAATAAAAACAATGTCTTCACAACAATATTATAAAAAGCTAATAGTTTTCCTGTTGACCAAATTAAGCATAGACCCCAACACTGCACTCCCCATGAAGGGTGCTGTACCCCACACCCCTTCTAATTATATATACTAACTCCAAGACTGCACAATTTCTGGGGAAAGGAAATATAAGGTTTTGTTGATCTTACTCAAGTTGGCAATCTGTTTCTGTCTGCCAAATTGTATCAGCCAAAGACATGTTAATCTAGAGTCCTTTGACAAAAGGTAAGCCACCAATATAAATCTCTCTCTCTATGCACATATATATATATATATATATATATATATATATATATATATATATATATATGTGTGTGTGTGTGTGTGTGTGTGTGTATGCACACTCACATATATGAATTCATTATTTTTTATCTAAGACACTTTCCATCTAATCACAAAATACCTAAAAAAAAAAAATCATCTAATATACATTTAATCTAAAACACATCTAGTCAAATCACTTTGCATCTAAAGCTTTATATACAGCAAATAGTTCACCAAAATGTGATTACTTGCAGGAGAAAGCCCCCCTGCACCCCCATGTCACCCCTGGCTCCTTACTGAAATGTCGGCACTTGAAATGCTGAGTGCCAAAAAGGTGAAAGAAAAGACTGAAAACCCAGAGAAGATCGAATCTTGAAAACCGCTCTTCTCCTTAAAACTTTTTTTTTTCAGGGGGGGGGGGGCAAGCCCAGTCACCTAAATTGATCAAGCAGAACTCCAAAGAGTTAGCCATATATAACCAACTGCAGACCTGAAACCTCTCATGACATGAAACAATCAAACTTGCTTAAGTGAATGCCAATTATTCTCCCCACATAAAGGACCCATTCTAAAACCAGAGGAACTGTTGTAAAAATCAAACAATGTCAAACGCTATCAAGTTAAGAAGTCTGACAATCCCAGGCTCCTCTGGCACATCCTCAGCATGGCTTCATGCATACCATCACCATACTGCTTCTGCTGACCCACACTGAGTTTTAGATAGAGTCCTGTAAACTTATTAGAAACCTGACAAACTTCTTAGCTCAAAGGCAGTTGGATGTAACCTACTTTATCAAAGGTTCCTGGAAAAAATGTATTGACTTCACTGAAATCCTTCATAATCACATATTTACTGTCTTTCTCTAGAGCTACACCTACCTGTCCATCTGGAAGTCAGATTCCCCCAACCTTATATAAAATCCTACTACTGAAGCTCTATGCAGTCATGTTTGAAAATATAACAGACGGAAAGCTAATAAAACATCCTGTAAAACCATGTGCCCTTGACAATATGGTTTTACTTAGACTCTGTTACAGTGGTGAGATGGCCAACTGATTCCTCAGCTTGTTTACCACTCACACCTGCTGAGCAGATTAACCAGCATTTATTTTGAAGGAGATCTAATTAAATACTTCCATACCTATCTGTGTAGAAGGCATTTCAAAAACAGGATCAAAAGCCATCTCTGCTCTTTCTTTCTGGGTCAGTGATGGATCATTTTATGTTCCTCTTATAGTAATTTATGTATTATTTTTTTATCAGTAATGTACCCTAAGATATGAGAGCAGTTTCAGTCATATTACCCAAGGATAATCGTGTTCTGTTCTGGTGCTTCACTACTGACAGCTGCCTGCACTCACACATAGTTGATGCCCTTAGCTGACCATGTAAATTGTTTGATTGTCACAGGTTACAGGTTAAACTTAAAATGTATGCTTGTGATGCTCTTCAGTCCATGACTATTTGTGCTGGGCCATTCAAAGGGATGCTGATAGAGAGTTGACAGTGCTATATGCTATCTTGCCATGTGGCATCATTCCTAAGTGGACTTCAGAGAAAGTGATGATCAACCCTTAGACTAGTTAAAAGATCATTAGATCCCTTAATACATATTCTATGAAGCAACTTGCAAGTGGTTCTGCTCACTTAAGTGAATATGAACTTATTTTTGTGGTCTTAACATATGCCGAGAATATTTAATGTTATATGGTATATAACTTGTGTTGTTCTGGGAATTCTTGCTAAAGGAAATATTTTCATTCTTCCTCTGATTCCTTTTTTGCTGATGAGCGTACAGAGATTGAAGTCTCAGTGTCAAGCTAAATGTTCAGGAAGATTCAATAAAGCCTACACAGCCTGTTTATGTGCATCGTTTTGGATTCAGTAAGCAGCTCTACATGGTGTGTAGAGCCATGCACAGCCACACAAACAAGGAAAACATAGTGGAATGCTAATTATAGCATAAGCAGCTGAATCGTATGCTAATCAACCAATCTAAGATGGAGGAGCTATTCAACAAGCTATAAAGCAACCATGTAGACTCAGTGCTGGATTTCCCTGTGAATTCCAAAACCTGTTGGAATACAGCCAGGGAAAGGTGTCTACACAGAAAGAATGTTAGGGGCTGCTGTTGCTTTAATTTATGTGCAACAGGCTGAAGTTTATGCTGCTGCTGGTGATAGACCAAGGCGAAGAAGAAGAGTTTTCAGACCCTGGGAAACTTATCACAACCTACATGATGTCGAAATTGTAGAGTGCTACAGGGTGGATAGAGACACACTACAGGAACTCAACAACCTCTGTTGTCCTCAACTGAGACCCAGGGCAAACTAAGGGGAACCCATCCCAGTGGAGACAAAGGTATGTGTAGCACTTAAAATCTTAGCTGCAGGTACCTTTCGGAGACCAGCAGGAGACATGCTGGGGTGCCACAGGCATCAGCATCCAGGATCCTCCATCAGTTCTTTAATGCTATGCTCCAACATGCCAGTGACCACATATATTTACCCTGTACTTCTGAGTATAGGGCCAGAAATATGCAGGAGTTCTACCCTGTAGCACACTACCCTGAAGTACTGGGTGCCATAGATTGCACACATATAGAAATTAAGGCACCAGCTGGGAGAACAGGGAAGGGTCTACATTAATAGAAAGGTCTGTCACTCTTTTAACTGCCAAGTCATGTGCAATGCCAAGGGAATCATCTTGAATGTCTGCACTGGCAACCCTGGCAGTTACCACAACTCACTCATCTGGCACACCTCCCAACTGTATCAGATGTTCGCTGGGGGGATATCCCACAGGGTCATTTACTGGAACTATGACTGATGACACCCATCAGTAATGCACACACACTCACTGAAGAATGCCATAATGAGGCACATGGTCAAACCAGAAATATCATAGGGCATGTGTTTGGGCTGCTAAAGTCGCAGTTCCAGTGGCTAGATACATCTGGGAGAGCCTGCAGTACAATTCATGGACATGTACTGAAATATTCACAGTATGTAAACAGCAGCCCAGGCATTCTTCAGTGGAATAAAAAATGTAATCCAAAAACATTTTCTAAAAACACACTCAACAAATTACACTTAAAACAAATAAGTGCTTTTGTCCCATAATTAAATTGTTTTGGAACTTCATCAAACCTCTACCTAGAAACATATTGCATAAAACTTTGCATTCATCTAAGAAAGTGTCCCATAAAGTACACATACGGGCAGCCCTCACGAACTGCCCTTTCACTACAGCTCGCTTCTGTGTGTACGGGTGACTACTCGTAAAGTGCAAGAAGGAGTTAGAATATGTAACTTTATGAAAAATTTGGGCAGTAAATCTACAATGTGCAAAGTCTTTCTTCACTAATACATCTAAATATGGAATTTCTTCACCACTCATTGAATGGATAAACCTAAGAAAATATGTTGTTGAATTTATATAGTCTAAAATTTTCCCATTTGCTTCATTAGGGTCCTTCCATAAGATAAAAATGTCATCCAAAAATGGACGAACATACTACCATCGGAATAGAAACTAGATTGAATTAGGAAACATTTTTTTCCCATTCTGTCATGACAATGTTCGTCTAAAGTCTGCCACATGCCAATCCCATAACTACCCCTTCTTTGTGACAACTTTCTTTGTCAAAACTGATATAGTTAGATCTAAGAATCATATTGAGGAGTTGTTTGTATGTATTTATCTGGTCTTGGTTCAAGCCCTTAGAGTGTAAAAAGTCACAAAACCATTCTTCTCCTATGTTGTATGGAATAGCACTATATAAATCTTTCACATCAATAGTAATACATACATACTCTTTATCAAAACCGATATTGTCCATCCTTCTCAAAAAATCCCATGAATTTATACATACCTGTTTTTTAATGCTGGACATACTTTTTCAGTCTTCCATCCAGGAACCAACGCAATCAGGGAGGTTCCAATTATGGAAGACAACAGACTTTCAACCATCGACAGGAGACCATCAGATTGAACAGGGGTCACCACAGAGGATCATGGAGAGGGAACCAAGGGAGGAATTAAATTCTGCGAGTATAAGTTTTGACAACCCTAACAATATACGTGTTAGAGCTGATAATGTTGCGTTACTACCACCTCTTGCTATTCATTTAAACAACGAAAAGGGCTTTAAAGTATATAACTTATCAATCTTGACATCAGTGTACATTTATGCAATTTACTAGCGAAAGGCTTTACTTTTACACCAAATAAATCAGACAATTTAGTACACACACTCTTGGACTTAAAACAATACATAAGGAAATTGAATCTAAATCTGTTATTCCAAGGGGTTGAAACTGTTATTCACCCCCTCAAAACTTCCACTACTTATAATCCTCCCACTATCCCTAGTTTAGACACTTTTGAATGGGTGTGTGAATTAGATATTAGAACACATTGTGAGAAAACTAAAAGACAATCCATCAAGAATAATTTATGCCCTGATGAACTATTAGAACTTGAATTCCTTACTTCTAACACTAAAGTAAGGGTGATGAAACCGGATAAAGGGGGTGGTGTGGTCCTTATGTGGAAAAATGACTACATTAAAAAAATGGAAGAGATTCTGGAGACCCCTACATATGCCCATAGTTCAATAAATGAAGTACATGGGGCTTATAGGCAAATTAGGGGATATTTACAATATCTTTTTATAGACGGAATGCTTACTGTTGAAGAATATCAGTTCCTTTCTGTTGACCATCCCATTACCCCTACCATTTTTGGAATACCAAAGATACATAAGGACACACACCAGCCCCCTTTACACCCTATTGTGGACGCCAGAGGGTCCATCATCCAACCATTAGCAAAGTTCCTAGATTTTGAGGTTAAGGACTTATTAAAAACTGAACCTTTACTGTGTAAGGATTCTTGGGACTTTTTGAAAAAAAAAACTGTCATCTTTAACAAATCCTTTATTTTCATAACTGTGGATGTAAAGGATCTTTAGACTGTTATTCTCCATGAGATAGGAATTCAATGGTTTTGTGAATATCTGGGGGAATAGAAGTATGTCACAGGACAGGATTAAGATGTTAGAACAGTTACTTGAGATGGTATTAAAAAACAACTTCATTGTGTTTGAAAAACAACTATATGTCCAAAAAGAAGGAGTAGCGATGGGAGCAGCATGCGGGGGCATGTATGGCAATATTGGTATGCTGGAATGGGAGAAAAAAATGTTAACTATATCTCAGTTTTTCCCATTCTGCCATCTGTATACCCACCTTTTGGATGACATTTTTATTTTATGGGATAGACCAAAAGATTTCATTGGCCTTTTCCTTGATTATATCAACAATTCAACATATTTCTTGAAATTCACACACACCTTAAGTGAAACTGAAACTGAAACTACCTATTTGGACATTTTACCTAAAAATGATGTCCAAAATAACAGACTTGTGTCCAAAATATATCGTAAAGTGACCTATTCTAACAATGTTTTGCACTTCACAAGTTGTCATCCCTATATCCAAAAAAGAGGGGTTTTAAGAAGACAATTTGTAAGAACTGCCCGAATGATCACCTTATACGATTCTTTTTTGAATGAATGTCAAAAACTGAGTGGTATGTTTACTAGTAGGGTTTATCCCCACTCATTGGTGGAAAACATAATGAAAAAGGTTATTTCTAAAAGGGAAAGTGGTTATTTTACCCCTCTTTTAAATACAGGTGTAAGTGTTGGGACAATACCACCTCTAATATTCGTAGTTGTAAACTATTATATTCCATAGGGACCAATTGTAGAACTTTAAATGAACAGGCAGATAACAATAACTAAAGAACACATTTTTTCACAACTTTTTCCATTGATGCCTATGATATTAAAAACATCTTGGAGAAAAACTGGACACTTTTGACAGGTGAGACTGACTTCAGAGGGATTTTGGGGGATAGACCTACTTGTGTGTTTCATAAGGGGAACAATACAAAAGCCTTACATGAACATCAAAGTAAACCTTACAAAAGTGGCTATATGTACAAATGTGGGTCTTGTAGGTTTTGCCCTCACATACTAGAAGTGAAAGAAGTAATTATAAAAGGGATGAGAATTCAGATTAAAAATAGGTTTAGCTGTAATACAGAAAGAGTTGTTATAGCAATAACCCATGTCTGGGTGTGGGCAATGCTCCACGTTTACGGTTGTTTGTCGGTTTGGGTCCTTAGGGACCAAGCTAAGCCATCATCCGGTAACGAAATACAGCATTGGCCACCATATGACATTTTAGAATTGTTACTATTACGATTATATATAAGAAAATAACCATATTACTTCTTTAAAAAATGCATGGCAGCATGCCTGTTTACTGCCCTTCCGCGAGATGTTGGGCATCCACAGAGAGCTGTGAGTACCACGCCGCGCAGAAAACGTAGACATCAGAGTTGGCAAGGAGATTTTTAAGATTCCCTGTTTTTTATTGCTGGTAAAATAAACGGTTTAATTGCACAACACAAAAATAAAGCAAACAGAGATTATGTCTGTTTATTTGTTTATTGTAAACGCCATGTTAAAACCCAAATAACATAGCTAAAAGCTTTCAAAACGGCCATTTTGCTCTGCTGTTTTTTTGTTTGTGGTTTTAATATGTTTAAAGCAATGGGTTAGCGATGATCTAAAAGCTAAATAAGCAAACGCTTTATCTTATGCTTTATTAAGTTTTAACATAAAATTAAACCCATATTAACAAAGCGACAAAGTGGAAAAAGGAGATTATACGGAAAGTCCGGCAACCGACCCTTTTCATTTAGTATAACTCGAGCTTCGTTGTCATGCACGCTGGCCAATTATGGTGTTTTATGTGAATTATGTCCTTGTTTTTACATAGGTAAACCCGAGCGTAAACTCAAGAACAGAATATTAGGGACAATTGTGAAACTAATGCCCTTTCTAAACACATTTCACAACACCCTGGACACAAATTTAAGTTTTTTGTCCTTGCCATTATTTATCCTTCATGTAGGGGAGGTGAGTGGAAATATTTATTAGAGAAAACTGAATTGTGTTGGCAAATACAGCTAGACTCCATCCATTGACCTGGGTTGAATGAATGTCTGTCTATTGCTAGTCTTTTAAAACTCAAAGCACTAAGCAGATGAACATATATCTTAGGTTACTGTGTATTTTTACTTGCTAAGATATACACTTGTTCATTAAGATATTTTTAAATGATTTGAATTGATTGTTACTCTGAAACTGACAGAATTTAATTTATTATAAATGGATTTAGGCACACACTTGCTGATCTTGTGAATGTATTTTAAAATGTGTTTTGCAGACGTCTATTTTACTTGCAACATTTTAGCACTTTACCTTTAATTATGTTACAGGAAGTGATGTTATGCCTCAAGTGTATTTAAAAAGTGACTGTGATATTACTTGTTTGACAAAGTTCCTGCTAAAATTAAAACTGGGATGAAAGTGCTTCCATATCTAGTGACAAAGTGGAATAAATAAAAATGGTTTTGTTTTTGATCCGCAGTGATTGTTTTTTGTATACCTGTGAAATGCCCTGAGAAACATGCCCATGACATCAGTACACTTCTAATTAATGCATATAGATACAAATGTAAAAACGTTTGCTACAGATTTTTCTTAAAAACACCAGAACTAAGTGCAAAATCCAACCAAGAATAAAAACCACTTGTACGACAGGAAACAAAGGCTTTCAAAATAAGCAGATGAAGAAATCAAACAGCTGCTAGGTCTCCAAAAAGATCCTTTAATATAACAAGGCAAAGTAAAAATCCACAATATCTTCCAAGCTTTTCACCACCACTTGCAGTGCTAAAAATCACAAATATCTTCCTTTCTTTCACCACCACCTTTTACAAGGCAAAAAACATTGCTGGAAGTTCATTCACATTAAATACTTTGCCTTGTTATATTAAAGGATCTTTTTGGAGACCTAGCAGCTGTTTGATTTCTTCATCATTGGACAGATTTTTCTTAATTACATTCCAGTATATGCAGTATGTAGCTGACAAAATGCAAGCATACCTTCTCAAGTTCAGTAATTTTCTGTGCAGATATATCCAGTAATAGCCTCTTTTCTGTATTCTCCACATAAACACGTCTCCTCACTTTCAGTTTCTCTAGCTACATGGTTGCCTTTTTATGGTGTAGATGCAAGTATGTTAGCACTTTGAAGATGCAAATCAGGTGCAAACTCATTAGAAATGCCGAATCCCAAATTATTGGCTCCATATAGCAGATGCAAAATAGTGCAGCCGCTCCCTCAGTATTTGTTTTTAATGAATTGCAACTGTAAATGATTATTGAGTGGGAGAAGGAAAACACAACAGCACTGCAGACTGCCATACATCCAGTGGGTGTGTCAAGTTAGACTTAGATGTAAGGTTAGAAATGAAGGTAAGCAGCTCACAATTCACAAGTTTTGGTCATTGGCATCCAACTTCCCCTTCATTTGTTGGCAACTGCATATGATATTATTGCCATTTAATATCCTCACACATTTTAAGGCCAATGATATAGAATGGCATACTGAGTGCATGTCTCATATTACTGGTCAGATAAGAGAAGAATGACCAACAAACACAGAGAAATAAGACAGAGCTGTATATTTGTAAGCAATAATCATAACTGGTTGTGTGTTCACTTTGTGCACTACATCCAAAAATAAATGTATAAGTAACAGTTGTATGGTGTCATATTACTGTAGATGATTTTGCAGTTGGTTGTATGCAGAATGATTTAAGTTCCTTGCTGCACAGCTGTTTGTATAGAAAAGAGGAATAAGACACCCTTCCTGTGTTCTGAAGGTTCATTGTAGTGAGAGTTCATATCCAGATCTATGTAGACATATCTTATGTGAACCAACAATTTCTAGTGTATATGTCATAGATTGATTTTTCCTCATTTCAACTAGTTGTCCCTTTTTCTTTTTTTGTTGAGTGTTTGCATGATGTGCCTCTTAGTGCAATCATGGGAAATGGAGGAAATGAATGTCAGGTTTGGCTGTGCTTGTCTTGTTTGCGTGAAGTGTGGCAGTGCATAAACTGGACAACTGGCCCACCCAGGAAGCAGACCGAACCCTGCAGACAGGACCCAGACAGCCAGTAATTGAAACCGGATGCATTCAATTAATTATCTTGGGACTGCACAAACCCATAAAGCAGCATTGAGCTGTGGTTAACACAGAGGCCTTAAGAATAATTAGTAAATTAGGCAATGACATATAACTAGTCCTGTGACAGTAGGTGTAAGTGTAGGGCTGGAGTACAGATGGTCCTGGGTTCTAGTACAGGGTGTGCAACTTTTTTCCTCTTATTGTTGTGGCAGTGCAGTTTATAACAGTGAACTGAAAAATAGACAAGTGTGAGTTCAACAGTCTTGTAGCAACAGGTGTATCTGAAGGACTGCCATAGACATGGTCTGGGTTCCTAATGCAGGATATTCCATGAACTTTTACAGTTGTTACACTTCCATTATATTCACTCTCACTTATAACACTTTAGATAGTGGAACTAATATGAATTATATGTATGAGGGATGAGACATCATTATTGCATTTTCAGATATATGACTGAGGGCATACTGTGTACTATAGTTCTGTAAATATAATTCTACTACCTGGGCTTGTATGGGCTTCACAATTACCTAAGACACATACACAACTGGATCTATATCCAATAACTTTGTAAGGTCACATCATACATGTGTAACAGCTCATACTCTCACTTGTGTTTATGTATGATTCCTGACTATGTCTAAGCAGCACTTCTTCTCTGACAAATTTGGATAATCAACACTATGGAAGAAAATGTTTTGTCCCTTATGCCTAAGTTCAAATTCTACACTGTAAAAATCAATTTTCTCAGTGTATAAAGGTAAAAACAAATGTGTCAGACTCACATAAAAGTTAGCTTCCAATTTCCAATATATATTTCCAGGCTACTTTAGTAAACACCCCTCAAAGTAAGATCAAGTGTCAGATTAAACTTCCAATTGCAATTATTTAATTCCTTCCTGCTTGGCACAGCAGCTCTCTGATTAACATTGCACAAACTTGTTGCTTGGGTTTGCACACTACCAGTAAACACAATCACTGGAATTGGCAGGAAAGTATCAGTCTCCATTGCTCTAGTTCTGCTGGTAGTCATGGCTTACATTAGAGGGTAAGATGCAAGGTTTAGGGCACAGATGTGGGGTGTCCAGGAGTCCGGGATATTTTCTGGACTCCTGGTAAAACACCACAGCCAAAGGCTTCTACAGGGGGATTATTCTGGCTCCCAGTACAAGTCTGAGGCATGGAATAGTTTGACCCAGGAGGTATCCAGTGCCACTGGTATCCCACACACTGGAGAGCAATTTAGGTATTGGTTTAGTAACCTATACAGGCAAAACAGGGATGCACTCAACCTTTGGTTGTAAGAATTTGAGACTGCAGACATCCCACAGCTGTGTTAGTATGAAATTAAGAGAGTACTTAGAAGACTTAGAAAGCTTAATATAGGCAAGACTGGTATGCATAATGCTCTTCTGTTCTTTTCTGTTCTTTCTCCAGCTGCCAGGGAGCATGAGTTCAATAGGCAAGCTCGTGTTGCTCGATTAAAGATTCTGAGGGAAGCAAGTAGTATGTATGCATCAGAAGAGAAGTGTTATTGTAGCATTAAAAGTTAAAGATAGCTTTTTTGGTATTTTATAGAGTTGAATCAAATTGAACATGCATATCACAACTGTAAAAGCAAGTATGCATGCATTAATCCGTAGCACAACCCAACTTTGAGAATCCAATATTAGACTGTAGTCAGAGGTTCTGGATTCCAATACCACAATTCACAACTATACAATACTGTTATTTCTTCAGTAACATTTACATTAAATTAATAACTCTATATCAGTCGCACAAACGCCCTGCTGTAAACTGTATACTGTATAACTGGAACACACATATGTGCAATATATGCAAATTTCAAGGATTACTTTCAGTAATCTGTAGTATAGTGTATATCTGTTAGGGTATATATTTAAATGTAATACTTCAGATAAAAGAGTTGTATAATTGTATTTATGCGTTGTATGTCATATATGCTGGTGCTAATTTTGTCTCTTTTTTTTTCTCTCTCACCCCAACCCTTATCCCTATTTTTTTCCATTATGTGTCATCAAATTGTCTCCATGTCATAAATGTGTACCACATCACTAAATGCTGCACAGTGAGGTAGGCCAGTCCCAGTGAATCAGCCTGCCCCCACTCCACCAGCTCCAGCACCAATGCCCAGCACATCTGGGAGCCAACCTGGCAGCCCTGCCTCTGCTGCCCCTGCACTACCTGTGCCCTCAGGTAGTACTGCCCTGGAAGATGGTGCACTTATACCCTTTGAGAGTAGTGGCAAAGGTGGTGATTTCATCACCCACAGTGAGTTTCCAGGGATGGCTCATAGGGTTGTGCACCACACCATTGATGTATACCTACACCAGATGGAGAGTCTGTTCTACCTCATGGTCCATAGGAGGAAGAGGAGATGTCAAGAACTCCAGCCACTAGCAGAGTAAGGTGGCAGTGATGACAGCCCAATGAGTGAGGACTTGATTTTCACTTTCTCCAAGCTTGATGAGCATGAGCCTGCTTTGTCCATTCCCTCACCCCTATCATGGTGTCCCCCAACCTTTTGTGTCCATCCCCATCCCCATCTCTTGTCTTGTTTGTCTTGCATGTTTGCAATTGCTTCCTCACCTACCCAACATACCTAACCCAGACATGCCTACATCCCTTCCCAAGATTCCTCTGTTACTGAAATAAAATATGGGCACCTGTCCCACAGAATAAAATCATCCCATACATAGCTCTCCATTTCAGATACATGTCTTTCTTACACACTTGATTCAGTCCAGTCATCATTGCATTGTTGTCATCCCTCTTTGTGGATGTGGCAGACCAAATTCAGTTAATATTCTGTACATATTTTCAATTTACACTGTTAAAGAAATAAATAGATATGGTTGTTTACTACCTCCATCCTGCACATTCCTGTACTGCTTTCCCTTTGTTCTTTCCACTGGTTGCTCACCATTTAACCACTTTCCTGTCTACCCCATTTTAATACCTTTAATCTGGTCAAAAAATAGAATCACATACAACACACATAAGTAGCAGAAAAAGCAATGGATCCCTTCACTTTTGGGGCTGTATGTTTATGCAGAGGTGCACATCACACACCAATGTGCAGTGACAGTGAGCAGTGGCAAAATGATGAGGTTGCCGCCATGCAATGCTGCTTAACCCCACACTATGGCAACACACAGCAACACATTTGCTGTAAAGATTTCAGGTCATTGCATTATCAATATTTATTTAAAAGTATTTAAAAGTATTAAATACACCTCAATTTGATCCTATGCTTTTACACCTGCTGCCACAAAGTCATTTAAGCAGTAGGTGTGTTTCATAGATTCAGTACTAACTTTCAGACTTTTCCCAATGTGGCTTACATTTGCACACTGCTTAATTACTCACAAATTTGGAAAGTATTGAAAATGTGTATCTCACATGCCAAACACTTTGCCAACTGTCATGCAAACCCACTGCTCACCACTCTATGGAAAAGAAAATATTATATATTACTGCTGTTTACTGTCCATTTCCTGTCTATGACATGAATTACATATGGAAACATAACAAACTGAAGGCCCTATCTAACAATATGTTACATATTTACAGTACAGCCATGTGTTGCCTCCCCCAAGCACTGTAACCCTGGTGTCTCAGTACTTTTCCCACATGTATATCACCTACACTACAGAAATTAATGTCAAATGCTATGTGATATGCAATTCGCATCAGTCTGGTAACTTGTAGAACTAGAACTATGGACCCATAAACCTAAAAATCCTTATCTGCAAGGCTAGGGAATGAATCAGCATGAACTTTATCCACAGGGACATAGCTGACCTTCAACACACTTGACCTGATCCCATTTTGGTTTTGTCAGGGGTAGCTCTTGCTTAATAAACCTAGTGGACTTCTTTGATACTGACCCTAAAGACCTGGATGAGGAAGTAACAGGACATACTGCCTATGATGAGTTATCCAAGGCCTTTGACACTATCCCCCATTCAGGTATCATAGAGAAAATATCCCATCTGGGAATTAACCCATAAGTTACTAGATGGATAGCCAAGTGGCTCACTGACAGAACACACACTATCAAAGTTGGGGACTGCATCTCCACCATTCGACCACTTACCAGTGGAATACCACAAGGATCTGGGCTGGGCCCTCAACTGTTTGCAAACTATTTATCTGAAGCCCAGGCCCAGGCAAAGGTAGATGGCCTGTGGTTTACCAAGTTTGCAGATGACTGTCAACTGGATGCAGTCATATAGTGTTCCCCAACAATGTTAACATATTACAAAAGGGGTTGATACAGACAAATAATTGGTGCCAAACTCACAGACTGAACCTTAAAGCAAAAACATGCCTCATTGTCCCATTTGGCAATGAAGTACCCCTGTTAATTGTGATATACATATCACCCCTTTAAACTCAAACACAGTGCTGCTAGACCTGGGAACATATATTGGTAGCAATCTACACTTCATCCCTATGTGTCCATAGTAGTGAGATAGACCTTCTACATTGTGCACTTCATAAATAAATACATCACATACAAGATCAGGGAGGTCATAGCTCTCCTGTACTTTACCCTTATCAAACCACTAATTGCGTACAATGCTCCCTTCTGTTTGTACTCACCAGACACCAGCAGCAACTGGAGAAAACACAGACATTTGTGACCAGGTGAATCCAAGGCCTCCAAAACATGACATACATGGAAACGCTGAAAGATCTGTCACTGCACTCAGTATCATGCAGACTGCTGAGAGGTGACCTATGCCTGGCCTACAGGGCAGTCACAGACCATGCCCACCAGGAAATGCTGGAAAGCTGGAAATCAAATGGGACAAGAATAACTTACTCCAGGGATCTCAACCTAGTCTGTGACATAAACAGAATGTGCTGGCGTGACAGATATATCTTCCAGCAATTGCCACTCCTCTGTACTAGGCTCCTACTGCATGTGAAGCATTGCTCCTCTTAGACCCTATTCAAGCACAACCTTGACAACTGGATGAGTGATTGTAAATTCACCCCTGTGGTGGCACCTATGTCCCTCATGGACAGGGATAGTTGGTGCTGATTACAAAATTGCTCTGCTATGGCTAGGCTTGTAAATGCCCTATGGCCATTAGGCTAGTAACCTCCTTGGAACCTATGAAGCTATAAACCTATGCAGGCCTCCCAACATCCTCTTTCCAACATGGCCTGCTGATTTCACCCACTATAAGTTGACCTGCAGGTCTTGTAAATGACAGACTAGTGCTGTGGTGCTTGCATAAAATACTTAGTTCTGTAGTCAGTGTTAGATAGGTAGGGGTTTTCTTCTCACTGCAGTTAACTGTGAGTGTGTGTGTGTGTGTGTGTGTGTGTGTGTGTGTGTGTGTGTGTGTGTGCCTAGACAGAAGGGCAGAACTGTGTATCCTACAGTTACTGCTCAAAAGGCATGGATTCACAGTGACAGTTTCACATGTCTACATGTCCGTTTCATGCAGGTCACCCTACATCTTCTCTCCAACATGGTCTGCTGATGTCATCCACTATAAGTTGACCAGAAGTGTTGTAAAAGTCAGACTTGTGCTGTGGCACTTGTGTAAAGTACTGAGTTCTGTAGTCAGTGATATCTGTTCTCATTGCAGTCAACTGTGTGTGTGTGTGTGTGTGTGTGTGTGTGTGTGTGTGTGTTCTAGACAGAAGAGCAGAAGTGTCAGACTTGTGCCATGGTGTTTGCAAAAAGTACTGAGTTCTATCATCAGTGTACTTAGGTAGGGCTTCTGTTCTCACTGCAGTCAACTGTGTGTGTGTGTGTGTGTGTGTGTGTGTGTGTGTGTGTGTGTGTGTGTGTGTGTGTGTGTGTGTCTTAACAGAAGAACATAAATGTGTATCCTACAGTTACTGCTCCAATGCCATGGAGTGACATCATTTTGATAGTTGCACATACCTACACATTCATTTCATGAAGGCTTCCCACCATATTGTCTTTACCATGGCCTGTTGATGTCATCCACTCTAAGTTGACCTGCAGTCTTGCAAAAATCAGACTTCTGCTGTGGCAATTGTTAAAGTACTAATTTCTGTAGTCAGTGTACTTAGGTTGGGGGTCTGTTCTCACTGCAGTAAACTGGTGTTGTGTGTGTGTTTGTACTTTTGCTTGACATTACAGTGAATCATTTACACCAGCATGTGGGACACTACTATTGTCATATTTTCCTTAACAGCCATGCCTGCTGTCATCAGCTATAAAGTGTTGTCTGAGACACTCCAAGTCAGACTTCAGCTGTGGCACTTGCCTTATATCTAGAGTTTTGTAGTCTGTGTACTTAGGTAGGGGTTCTATTCTCACTGCAGACAACTGTGTGTGTCTGTTTGTGCTCTTGATTGACATTACAGAGAGCCTTTTACATCAGCATGTGGGACACTGTTATTACCATATTCTCCTCAACAGGCACTGCTGATGTCATCAGCTATATCTGATTTGTGGATGTGCACTATTGCCACCACGACAGGGTCAGAGACTAGCCTGGAGGACAGGCAGAAATCACCTCATCCTATAAGATACAGATTACAATGACATGGATTTTAGTCTATCCACATATATCATGGCATGATTTGTAGGCCCTGTGTTTACTTGTTGAGAAACCCCTGTGGTCTGTCAGGTGCTGCATGTGTCTGGTGAGGTACATGCGAAAGAGAGCATTATACTGTATTAGTGTTCTAATGAGCTTCAAGTACAGTGCTGTCATGCAATCCTAAGATCTGAATATGATGGTGTGACTTATGATGTGCAAAACATAAGCTTTCAATATCAGTGTGGACACTTGGTGGTCGAAGTTCATATTGCTATCCATGTGCTCCCAGTGCTTGCATCACTGGGTTTCAGCATAGCAGGACTGTTGCCAGTGTTATAATTAACATGGAATTCACTTTACAGAAGGACAAAAATAAAGTCACAATTCCGCATTTCTTTGTAGCTCTTGCAGCTTTGTCACCAATCATTTGTCTGTATTAGCCCCTCCTGTAGTATGTTATCATCATTGGTGGACTCAATTGAACCCAATATGCAAAAATCAGCAAACTTGGTAAGCCAAAGGCCATATACGTTTGCCTGAACTGTCAAGAAATAGATTCCAAACAGTAAAGGGACAAACACAAATCCTTGGATACACCAGTGGTGACAATTCTACTGGTACAGGTTGATTTGCCGGATTTCACAGTATGTGTTCTGCCATTAAGCCAGCTGGTTACCCATTTAGTGATGTAAGGGTTAATCCCCAGCTGGGAGAATTTCTCAATGATACCTGCATGGGGGATTGTGTCAAAACCCTAGGTCAGGTCAAGATAGGCAGTATGCACTGTCTTACCTTCACCCAGGCCCATCACACAGAATCAATGGGCCGTGACAACATTATCGATCACCTATGGTGTGATTGAGCACATACACCTTCCTGATATAGTTGAATACACACTTTGACGCACCCTCCACATGGGCTATGCTCCCATAAAAGGGTGTACATCAACATGCATCCATCTGAGTTTGGGGGTACACCACGTGATGCATGCATGTATAAACAGATCTTGACTCTACTCAGCTGTGAGGTAGACCAACATGTCATCATATACCTTTTCTAAATGGACACTAGTAATATCCAGGATGTGTGGGTTGTTAATGCTACATCATGTCTGTTACATCTGATAGATGTCCTCAAAAAGGTCATCAAAGGCATGCATGATGACAGCATTGTCATCCTGTTGATCTTGACCAGGCCAAGGCACTTTAAACAAATCCACAATAAGGTTTTCAATTAGCACTATCAGATGTGGCCTTAAATAGCTATATTACCAAGTGAGTAGACCAGTGGATCACATATGTGGCATCTAACTATATTGACATGTGTGAAGTGACCTATATCTCAGGTCCAGTGATCAGGTCCTTGCATCAGGGCTGTCTGCTAGGCCCTTTCCTATCCATTATTTATGTGATGGACATCACAGATGACATACACATTATGTGTCCAAACAGCTGCCTGAAGCAGTACAGATTGTGGGCAATCACTTACTTCAACTGTGATATTAGTATAATACAGACAAAATCAATACATATCAAAGATTACTGCCACAGCCATGGAAACACCTGCAATGATTAGAAAAGATGGAGCGATTTGTTATGTCTGGAAAACAAACACACAACCCAAGTATAATGTGGGCATCACACCCTATAATCTGACCGGTATATATGTTACCTGTGTCCTGGGGTAGATGGTAAGTGGAACGTCCACCAGCATGTGATCACAGTGTTGACTACTCCCTTGTATGTAACACAAGTACTGAGTATGTGAAGGACATCCACATCAGAGGCCATAAAACCTCCATAGCTCCCAGCCTTCATCACACCAGTAACTGAGTACAGTGCACCCTTCTTCACATACCTCCCTACACATCTTCCACTGATGTGTAACTGAAGTGTACCCCGTTTGTCACAGTGGGCTGTCATACAGCTTATTGGCCATACCTAGGTATTCTTTTGTGGCATAAACATTACTGTCTGATGGTGTGGAACCCTCAGCAAGTTTTTACACCAGATGCATGTATTCTACTTGTTCTGGTGATGCACACTGTATGTCTGACAACATTAATGGCATGGACAACATTTGTGACAGTGTGGATTGTGCCATATATATATGCCATGCACACCAGTCAGCTAGCCTGTATTGCTCATAATGTTGCATACAGGTACAGCAGTGTCCCTCCTAACACCTCCAGCAGATGTTACAGTTTCAGGACAGTATGCATGATTGCCATCATAGATTGTGGATGTACCATAATAGTTGTACAAGTGTATTTGTGTAGACTCTTTTCTGATCACTCTAAATCACATATGTTATGTCAGAAGCATGGGATTACTGGTGGTATTATTCTAATACTGCCCATGATTGTGCTTGCTTTTTTAATGTTGTTCTTGAGCCTTTACCTGTGTCCCACTTGCTGGAGACCTCTGCTTAGATTACACTCATATTCAGGCAAATCAGTTTGCACAGCTTCACAATATGCACCCTACCCCAGTTGTATGTAGCATCCCTGATAGATGTCCTCTGCATTATACATGTAAGAATGATTATCTCACACAGACATCCTCCCCATTGCTATTTCACCTTGTGTGGCAGTCACATAATACATATTTTCACTGTGCAGGCCCTACTGTACCATATTAATATGTGATTGGAGTTGCTGCTACAACCATCGTCCATTGTCATACCCTCATCTGCTGCACATTAGGTTGTTTTATCTGTCCTTTTTCCCTGTGTTCGTTCTTAAAATTCATCTGTGTGCCCCTATTCAATGTACACACTTCCTCTGAGTGTTTATTTTACATGGCAGTCCATGTACCCTTACAGATCATTTACACAGCTTCAGTACAGAATGCCGGGAATGGGATAACACAATACCCTGCATTTTAGATACACTGTCCTGTACTATATTTGGACCATATACTTCACATACATACCTCTCAACTGTCCAGAGTTTCACAGACTGTACAGATATGTTATTTATCAAATTTGTGGCTTTCTGCCATGTCACTGTATTATTCTTAGGACTGATGCGACTCTATTACATATATTTGAGTTTCAGACTTCAAGTCCTTCAGAACATGTATCTTAACACAAACCTCTGGCTATTCTAGCACATTTATGTACGGCAAATATGTCCCTATTTCTGAGTCATTGTCCCATCATTATGATGGTCATTGTCCAGATATCTTGGACTAAGAGATTGAGAGATACCTGTGAAACTTTGGTGATCATTGTGGCATTCCATGCAAAACTGCAGACCTTCAATGCGCTGGTTTAAATAGAAATGCTATCCATGTTTGCTTACACGATTTTCTGGCTGGCAACACTATTGCCAGCCATGAAACCTCGCTTATTTATGTTTAAACGTGGTGTAGTGCGGCATGAATATGCAATGAGTGCTGCTGTTCACTGTGCATCATCTTGCATACATATAAACTCCATGTAGGTTTCATGCAAAGCCAACATGGAGTTTATTGAATCCTGGAATTTGTCTCATAACGCCATTAGAGACTACTTGGAAATATTTAAAATCAAGTCTTTCACACCTAAAAAGATGCACAATTTGTAAAACCCAGCACCTGGAAGGACTCTTCCCACTAAAAATACCTAAAAACATTCTTGTGTTTCCTCTTCTAGCCAATGTAAATTTCAGGATCTCAGCTGTTATGCAGTGATACCCATAGAGCTAAGGGTTATAGACAAGTCCATGCAAGCAATAATGCTTGACTATATGAGCATTATTCGGAAAATGTAGACTGCCCAGGCTGTTACAGAGGTCCACTGCCACATGCTGAGGGGCCTCTACACCCTTAAAAGGGCTGTTATTTTCTTACATTGCTCATCCTGGAGTACATCATTGTGCTTAGAAAATAGCATCTGCATTTTTATTTATTGATTTTGTGCTGTTATATCTGTGTGTAGGGTTTTTTTTATCCAAAATTTTCCTTAACGTGTATTATGGTAATGTTCTTTAAGTATAACTTATTAAGCACATAACAGTTGATTGTGACACATATTAAACATTTTAAATAATGAAAGAAATATTTATATATTTTAGGCATGAAAATACTTAAAGATAAATATTTATATATTTTATTTATGACCAAAAATAACAGTTATGTCAAAATTCAATAACTGTATTTTTACTAGCAGTGTCAGTAGCACAACATGTAGCACACTCATATGTGATGCAAAAGGCAGTGGGTTCTCTTCCCACCCCAGATAGATCAATTGCTGACACTGCAGTACAGCATAAAGGGGCTTTCTATGCTCCTGGGTGTGTCATCTTTTGGATAAGATGCTAAACCCATGTCCTATTTGCTTGAATTGGTGGTAGCTTAGGTGGATATAAAAAATTCCACAGTGCCTACTGAAAATACTAGGGTAAGTTCCCTGATGCTCTGGCCAAATTTCCTCTAGTAATATAAATACCACCTTGAGTCTCTATTGAAAATAGGCTATTAGCCTAGTGGGATTAACCCAGGCAACAAAGACTAAATAACTGTATTTGTATCTCTTTACTTGATGTATTTTCTTCTCTTTCTGTTTTGTCTAGAAAAATGTGAAAGAAAGATAGTTTTAAGTATTTTTGGTATAGTTTTATTTACATTATTTATTTATTTTTATTTTATTTTGCTTACCTTTAGTTATATGGCATTTTTTCTTGTTTTAAATGTGTGAAAATGATCTATACCGAGCAAGCAAGGAAAAAGCTGCCATAATCATTTAGTTTTCAAAGATTTTTGTCATATTTGAATTTTTTTTTTCTGGTTCTGTGCTACAGCTCTGACCATCAACAGGCTGACACTGGTGCTACTGCTCTGACCTCCGGTACTGGTTCTTCTACCCCAGTTTTGGGTCCAGTGATAGTGTAGGAAGGGAAAGTGAAGACCTAGTTTACCTGAAACTGTCCCCAGGTAGGGACCATCAGTAGGGTGGGAAGGAGTATGGAAAAGTGGCATCCAGGAGGTAAAGCAGATGAGTGCCTCCAGCATTGTTACTGTTTAGCTGTTTTTTTCATAGCCATACCTTTTGGGATGATAAGTTATACTTTGTTGGCTGAGTGAGAAATGTTGACTGTGGCCAGTGAGCGTTACCCTTTAAGGACATATCTACACTGCTTCCTAGTGAACAATGCCTCTCTGGTCTTTCTGTCCCTCATAGGTAAAGCAGTATTCCCAGCCAGTCTCTCCATCAGGCATTAACAAATTATCTGCCATGCCATCGCATTTCCTACCCTGAAGATAGGCTTGCATGTTCTGTCGGAAACCTGATCTGCAAGTTTAATTGTCATGACCACTGTCAGGACTTTATCTCTCTAGACCATTGGTACATGCTACCCACTTTTAAATTATTTGTGTCACAGAACTGCACACAATAGTTGTGCAGCCTGCTAGCAAGCCAGAATATGATAGCTGATTAATTGAGTAATATCTGATGAATCACTTCAGATGATGAGGCTTGAATATTAGTAGCATATTAGTAGTGAGGGGCTTCACAAACATCTGTACCATTTTCCACTATCACTCCAAGAGCATGGTCTGATGAAGTGACTTGGTCAGAGACAAAAACTGAGGTACTCAAACCATAAACTTCATTAAGCAGCTCATTAACACCCATGGCTATAGGCATCTGTGCACACAGTGCATTTTACACCCACATGCCTGAAAAAAACAAGATAAATTAAAATGTATTTAAAGATGAAATATTAACATTAAATTCATACATTTCATGCTGTCCAGTTTACTCACAGCCAAATAGCAAACACACTACCAACAGTCAACTATCACACAGTGCAATCCATTGAACCCCTCCCCCCATGCCCTCCCAAACACTTAGTGCAGGAATATAAGAGAAACACTCAAAATCAGGAACATGTTTTAAATATTGGTCTTTCATTGAAAGTAAATAACATAGCAGGTTTTGCATTAGCAACCATTTTCAGAAGGGTATGAAGTTTGAAACTTAGATGTTTGTCATTATTTAGTAAATACAGTTCACAAAACTTTACCAGAAAGCCACAAATTCTATGGGGAACACACTAAAAATATACAAGAAAAAAATCCAACCATTTCAGAAGTATATCCCTGCACTAACACAACACGCACTCGTGCGCATGTACACACACACACACACACACACACACACACACACACACACACACACACACACACACACACACTCACACCTATTACAGCTGCTCGTTATTTCTTCAGGAGCTCAGTTGACAGAGCAGAGGACTGTAGATGAAGCAGCATTTATTAGAGATACTCATATGGCTGTTCACCTCAGATACTGCTTGAGGCCAAGTTAATGAATGCATTCATAAATAATGGTCCAGAAATGTATCATTGCTCACAGCTGTTATAAATGTTTAGTATAGCACATTGCAACTTGCCCAAGACTTCTCAAGTTCTTCACTCAATTACCAGAGACACAGACAAAAAATCAGGAACATATTTTAAACATTTCTCTTCTATACTTAAAAAGTTACTAGAATGTCAAGTTTTGCATCAGCAAGAATTTTTTGAGAGACATCAAGTTTGAAGCTGACATGCCTATCATTATTAAATGACTCCATTCCACAACAATTTGTTAGAAAACCAGAAAGGTTACAAGGAGCAGCCAAAAGTATCTTTCAACTTCTTTGCTCAGGAATTTTTGACAAAGTCATAAATAATGTGGGTACAAAGGCTCAAAACAGAACATATTTTAAATATAATTTTATTTTATCTATTTGTTAACCAGTAAATTCACTAGACAAAGTGTATCTTTTCAGGGATGAACCAGGAGCACATCATGGTTAAGTGACTTGCTCAGAATCACACAGTAGGCACATGGATGTTAAAGGATTCAAATCCCATACCTTTGATTACAAGAAACAGTTCATTAACATGTCATAGCTAAGTGCCAGACCACTCTAAGTAACTTAAAAGGTTAACAGAACAACAGGTGTTGTGTGGATATGTACTTTCTGAAAAATAAAAACTATGACACTCTAATGACTGGCATTATTGACTATAATCTTCGGTAATTTAGAAGAAAAATAAGTTAAAAGGATCAGGATATAACTATGAGGCTAAATCAGAGATGTGCAAAACTGGAGATAAATCATAGGCAGACTACTGTAATTCACTTAAAAAATTAGCAAAACAACAAGTTTTGCATCAGCATACATTTTCTCTAAAACAAGAACTATAAAACTCTAATGGCTACCATTTTTAGCTAATTGTAAACCTCAGTGGAGACCCTGGAGAGGTGGTGATATTCTCTAGAGAGATGAGGAATGAAGGTCAGCAGGACTAAGACAGAATATATGTGTGTGAATGATAGGGAGGACAGAGGAATGGTGAGGATGCAGGGAGTAGAGTTGGCGAAGGTGGATGAGTTTAAATACTTAGGATCAACAGTTCAGAGTAATGGCAAGTGTGGAAGAGAGGTGAAGAAGAAAGTGCAGACAGGGTGCAGTGGGTGGAGAAGAGTGTCAGGAGTGATTTGTGACATTTGTGACAGACGAGTACCAGTAAGAGTGAAAGGGAAGGTCTACAAGAGGGTAGTGAGACCAGCTATGTTATATGGGTTGGAGACAGTGACATTAACAAAAAGGCAGGAGTCAGAGCTGGATGTGGCAGAGTTAAAGATGTTAAGATTTACACTGGGTGTGACAAAGGTAGACAGGATTAGGAATAAGTATATTAGAGGGTCAGCCCAGGTTGGACGGTTTGGAGACAAAGTCAGAGGTGAGATTGCGTTGGTTTGGACATGTGCTGAGGAGGTATATTGGGAAAAGGATGCTAAGGATGAAGCTGCCAGGTAAGAGGAAAAGAGGAAGGCCTAAGATAAGGTTTATGAATGTGGTGAGAGAGGACATGCAGGTGGTTGGTGTGACAGAGCAAGATGCAGAGAACAGGAAGAAATGGGAACAGATGATCTGCTGTGGCGACCCCTAATGAGAAAAGCTGAAAGAAAAAGAAAAAGAAGAGTGATTTTAATCCTCAGAAAGGTATGAAAAAAATAAGACATTAATGAAGGACAGGTAGGCAGTGCAGAGGATTAAGGTTCTGAACTCTTAATGAGTTGCTTCATGTTGTCAGGGGTACAGGGTTTCATTACTTCTACCTGAATGTGCCCACTGTGTGACTCTAAGCAAGTCATTTAACCAGACAGTGCTTCTAAAAATTGACAAATAGTTAAAAAAGGACAAACTGTATGCATTTTCTCTTCAGAAAAGAACTGCAAAATGATTAGGATTACTAGAAAATGTTTTTTGATTCTGATTCCACCCAGGAATGTGTCCATGTAATCAAGAGATACAGGGATGATTGTGGTCTGATGATTCCAGCCAGGGGATTCTGATTGTAGCCAGGAGTGGTCAGTGATGTCCATTGTCTGCTGATTTCAGTGAGGAGATTCTAATTCCAGTCAGGGATGTGTCAGAGATATCTATTATCCAATGGTTCCAACCAGGGATGTGTATGTGTAATTGAGAGATTCAGAGCTGCCCATGTAATCTAGAGGTAAAACAGATTAGAAAACACACACATGCATGCAAACACTCCCAGACAATCACACACACACACACACACACACACACACACACACACACACACACACACACACACACACACACACACACACACACACACACACACACATGCATATGAACACTCCCAGACAATCACACACACACACACACACACACACACACACACACACACTGTTCATATCTGGGAAGTGCAGACAACGATTTAGAATGCACATGCTGTGTTCATATTAGCATCAACTTTTTTTCTAAACTGAAAAGATGTCTCTGTAACATCTTTCACTGCTCCTTTTAGATCCAGGAAGTGTCTCTCACATTGGCTTGAATGCTCTACATTTGAACCAATGAAAAAACAGAAACCAGAACAAAACACTGCAGCTAAATAGTAGTTGGGGTTGGGAGATATGAATGAGAGGTGGGGAAAGATGCTTGTTTTTGCCTGTATCTCCTTGTGCTTGATCTGCCCCTTTGTGGAATAATGATTTTCTATACATAAAATTCAATGTTGTAATTCTGTGAGTTTGTATTCTACTATTATTTCTTGCATGGCTCGTCCCTGTTCTAGGGTTGCCACCTTTTCAAATGCCCAAAGTATGGCATTTTTTGTAGAAACGTGCAATTTTGTAGGACAGACATACCCACGGGGAGTTCAAAGGACAGAACTTCACTGTTATTGTCCAAATAAAAGCTTATTCTTGTAGCATATGAGTCACTTATGCTATTTCATATAATATTTAGGTGTTTCAGATACAAAATAACTGTTTTATGCAACTATTAAAGAAAGCGTAGTAAATATTTTTTGCCTTAAAATCTCAGGACATTTGCCATTTTTTAGATTTTTTTCTCAGGACAAAACTGCCCAAAGTGGGACTGTCCCTCACAAAGAGGGACAGGTGGTAACCCTACCCTGTTCAGTCAGAAGACAAGAACTAGTGTTTCTGAAAACAATCTCACATATTAAGTATACTGCATTGTTGCTGTTTTGTGTGTCATTATGCATACCCTGCCCATGACAGCTTCAGATTTTAAAAATATCTGCCTAGTTAATTAACATAAGAATGGTACAGTGAAGGGCTCTACCCACTGCAGGATCACTCTCAAAAATCAAATGGAACTGTGAGTGTCCAGATGTGTTTTGATTTTGGGTGAAGTGGTGAAAAACAGGGTTTGAAAGAGAATAGAACATGTCAACTTTTATCTTCAAGGAGGAGTGAGTTGAAGCTGGTTGGCACTGCATACAGGAAAACAGAATCCCCATGCCTGCTTTGAGTACAAAAGCTGCTAAATTAAAATCCAGTTAAAACCATAACTCTCTTACTAAAAATACCAAGATAGCATATTCATGAGCTGCTTGCAAGTCTATGTCAGACTTGATGTGCTAAAGTAAACCGAGAGTAGGTCTTCTTGTCCTGTATGCTAAGCCACCATAACCCAGTAATGAAGGTGCAGTGATGGTTACAGTAAGAGAGATATAGCAGCAAATCTTGCAGTCTAAATGCATATTATGACCATTATACCAATAGTGTGCATACAAAGAGATGCTGGAACCATAGGGTTCCTATTAAATCAGCGAACTCTTAAAATAGCGAATGCTGTTTAATCGACCCTTTTTATTCGAAATGGTGAAATCCCGAAAGCACGGAAGAGCAATTTTTTTCCCAGGGAAAAAAAATCACTGAGTTGGTTTTGGGACTTTGCCATTTCCTCCACTGTGGTGCGATCACGGAGTTGGTATATTTAATTAGGGAGGTGTAAGGGATTTCTTTTGTGTGTGTGTGTTTTTTTTTTTCTGGAAAAAAAATTGCTGTTCCGTGTGTATGGCATTTTGGTGTTCCGACATATTTGGGTCAATTATGCAGCGTTTGCTGATATAATATAGACCCGGAACCGTACACATGTTAAGAATTACTATTGAGATGGTGGCTTTTGTTTTGGAACATTGATATAATTTGCTTATACATAATTCCATTTTGCTAACTGACCTTGGTAATTACCTTGCTAAAATACTCATAATAGGTCACATCATGCTATAGAGTTATGTCCCAAAAATAATCAAGCTTGTGTAATACTTCATTTGCTATTTCTTTATTAGCATAGTTAGGGAGACAATCAGCCTTCCTCTTAAGCACATCTGTGACAAAAGAAGGTACTGCCAGAACAGCTGTCTGGAATTTTATGAAAATTATATGTCATTTGTGAATGTCAAACTAATTTATACAGGATGCTTGTGTTACAAATGCATTAGAACTGCATGTCATGTGTATATCAAACCGCTCTGTACAGACGTTTGTGTTGAAAAGGTATTTGTAAAGTGCCATGTTTAACAGGCATCCACAGTGTGCTCTACTGGAAGTGAACAGAAATGTCCATGCAACTTGTAACTTTGTAACTTGTAACATGCACCTGTTTAAATTTATATATTTTAACAGTGGAAATTGAAATACAGGAGCTTAACCTCAGTCAAGTAAACTTTAGTAACATTTCTGAAATTAAATTACTTTATATGCTAGGCCATAAAGATGTTTCAGTGGAGCTAGAGACACAAAGTCTGTACTAGGAAACATTCTGTATTGTCTGTAGGGTAAACTAATTGCTACTTTAGAAGCATGAAGGAGTGCATTTTTTTACGACTTCCAGCAGCTGCCAAAGATCTGAGCAAAAGCCCTTTGGTTATTTTTACAGATAGATGCTAAATACTGCCAGCTTCCAGCAGTGTGGGTTTTGCCTGGGAACTAGAAGTCAGATGACAAGAAGTGATGTCATTCTGCAAGCTATCCCAGCAATAATATTTTAGATATTATTCTGAGAAGTCTCTTAGTGAGACAGAGCATTCTGCAGTCTGTCTTGGACCTGACAACAACAACAATAAGAACCATTCACAACATATGCCTTGCTCTAAGTAAGTTATTAGCGTATAATAACTCTCTTAGATTCAGTCAGGAATATAGCGAAGTTTAGTTGAATTTTTTTTATTTGTGTGAGCCTGTTCTGCAATGTTATTTTAAATATTTCCTGTGATTTTGAACTCTGATGCCACTGTGAATATATATTTAGTATTGTTTTGTTCTTTTATTATTTATTATTAAATATATTTAAACATTTCATGGTGGCCAGTCTGTGTAGAGAGATTTAAGTTCTGAGAGTACTTGCATATTTATTTGGTGACACTGTGTGGGCCACTCCTATTAGCCTTGCTCTTGGTCAAACTACTATTTGTATTGCTATTAATATTACACAGTAAGATTGGACACCCTTTGCTAATGGCCTTAAAGTAGCTGATAAGAAGTGATTGGTGGCAGTGGTGACTACCTTATAGTCTGGGCAGAAGGGGGTATAGCTAATAAACCTGTGCCAGCCTTTCCCAGGTGTGTGTATGTCTGCAAATCAAACCTCAAAGAGTTTGTGTGTCAGCTATGTGGGCAGGGACATGAAGCAATGGTTGGACAGGAAGGGTACTGAAGGTCCAGGCTTGGTCACTCAGGTGAGATCTCAATTGTATAGCTGTGCCATTGGGGAGTCTTAGTGGGGATCCAGAGAAAGAGGGAGAAACCAGCCCTGTACTGACTGTGGTCTCTGTGTGTTGTTAAGGGAAATTGCACTTGATGCAGAGAGCTGCATCTGGAAATACTGTCTGTGTACCTGTTATCCTCCCAGTGAACGTTCCCGCACTGTTGCTAGTGGTGAGGATTGAGGCTGCTTGATTACTGGTTGGCAGTGGTGGGTCATTACAACATCATATTGTTTAAGATAAACAGTTTTGATTTAATGCACTTGAGGGCTAACACACTTTGATAAAATGATCATTGGAGGATGTTGAACTCTTTTTATAGATTGTATTGTACTGCTTTCACTGAAGTCATAAGGAGGTGAATGTCAAGTCCTCAATATACTGCAGTAATTTCAAATTGCCACAGTACTTATAACTGTTATGTACAAACCAGTGAACATTATGAATCACATTGATGATTCCTTTGAAATAACTGTGATTGTTGCAATGAGTATCGACACTGCAATAGAACATTGCACTCAAGCATCCTTTTCTCCAAGTGGTCAATGAACAAGGATGTGGTTTGCGTACAAAATTGTTGTTATGCACATAACACTTGTTATGTGCTAGAGATGGATAAGGCATGGTCCACTGTGTCATGTGCATTGACCAGATTTAAAAACTAGATAACAATAACAACTCAACTGTGAGATCATACAAGTATAGAACCACCTTGTTGCACTGTCTTAAATTTGGTAAAAGCTCTACCCTAACATTTCATTCTGCAATTATTTCTGTTAGCATCCTCCCTGCTCACCACACAATTTGTAACTGTCAAAGGAAAAATATACTTTAAAAATGCTCAAAACACAGTAGGTTCAGGTTAAGGCACTTTAATCTTGCAGCAAGGAGTCAAAAACGTGCTTATACAGAGTTTGTCTAATTAGAAACAGGAAATGCTCACATTTTTATACACTTTCTAATAAGACATTGCCTACCAAGCTGACGTAGTGAATCACAAGTTTTGTCATCATCACTTAGTAATAATTGTTTTTACAATATTCTGCTGATTTATCAATTTTTGTGAGAAACTTCCTAAGGAAAACAACGTGGCCTTGGCTACCACCGGTTAGATATATGCAATGTTACCATTCAAGGTACTATGGCTAATTTGAGTGCAAAGCAAGTAGTTCATTTCTCTAACAATCCTTTGTCTTTATTATCTCTAAACTTCTGCAGCTGCACATGTTCTCATACTTCGAACAGAGCTGATTGTTTAAAATCATTACATTTACAGGATATAGCATTGTTCATTCATTCTCTCCTGACCTAGCAGATAACCACCTGCTTCTCAAGTACATTTCCAAAAGGCATAAATATGAATATTGCTGAGCTAGCAATTACTAGGTCAGAGGGCATCTTGCAAGTTTCAGAAAGCACACTGCAGGTTTCAAAAAGCATCTTTTCAGTCTCATATGAAACTGAACTATATATAAAACAGTGCATATAAAATAGAATGAAAAACATGTTAACTTATTTAGTTTCTAATTAGCATTAAACATACACACATTAATACAGATTTTTCTGGCATTTCCCCCCTGTTAATACTTTTTAATTCTATTTTCAAAAGAATAAACAGTTTGCTTCTTTTCCTAACCTCTTCCATTCAGGATTTGCAGTTAAGAAAGACATTCAGTTTAAACTTATGAAAGTGTTTCACATTCTAACAATTCTTCAAGTTCAGTACTTTGATACATAGTCTCAGAAACTGATATATCTATAAATTCTTTGATTAACTTTTTCATGCAGGGGATACCACAACAAACACAAGCTCATATTAGGAGCAATCCCACACAAATGGCAATCAAGATGTTCATTAGGATGGAACCCCACCCCCAAACAAATTCTGGAAAAAGTCCATCAGAGGGTTTGGGCCTGGCTTGGTCATGGCAAACACTTGCTGTATCACCTCAAGGTGGTCGTTTATCTCGTGTTGATGATCTGGTATATATGCACAGCACTCTTTGATTAAAGCGCATGTACCACCCCTTGCGGCTAGGGTGAAGTCATGTGCCATTTGGTTCTGGAGCACTACAGTTCTCGTAGCATTCAGTTCATCAGTTATCAGTTCAACAGCAGAAAAAGTTGCATTACTCATTACTTCAAGAAGTTTAAACAGTTTTCACAGTTCCCAAATCGATTTCACTGTGCCATATGCAGGTAATATGCCTGCCCACGATATAACAGCATCACTCAAGTCCATGTGCATCAATTTGGTACCCACAGTATGATGGTCTTTCCAGCTCACCTTGATCTGTCCCACTGTATTTTCAGGCTTTCTGACAGCTTTCTTGGCCACATCTCAGGTATTTCGAATATTTCCCTGAGGCAAAACTGCAGTGTGTCGTATGGCCGGGACCAGGTACCCCAAAAAACAACTGCGGGACCAATTCTCAGGTAACCATTTATATGCTTTTTTACCACACACAAAATAACAATTCTCTACCTTAGTAGTTACTTTGTTACGAAATGGCTGCCCTGCATGAAACATTTTACTATCTATTACAGATAATTGTTTAAAAAGTACAGGATTACGTTGCACTTGGTCAATAGTCTTATGCATGGACTCAAGAAATGAGTCATAATTTGAACTACAAGTTCCACCCATTTTGTTTGCTTTGGTATAACATTTATAATGTGCAGTCACATTGCACTTGCTCCAACCCACTTGAATTGTGTCATTCTTATAAAAACATACAATTCCTTTTTGTGTCACAGGCAAATACAGTGCTGCCATATCATATGCTTTAATAGCTACTGTGTCATGAACCAAATTTTCCCATGTTTCATTGACCCCTAGGGGGACTGCAGTCATTAATAACCCCCCGTATGCTGTTGGTATGGCTGTGCAGATCCAGCAGTTCGAAACATTAAAAGTCTCAGCATACACACGTGTAATTGCCTGATAAGTGTTAAAGTTTGGGTGCCAGTCTATGTTCGGCTCATCACGTTTAATCAGTTCAACTTTTGTGGCAGGAAAAAGGAAAGGCCACAACAAAAAGAACAATCTTATCAGTATAGCTACCAGAATAATCATGCACATTTTCTGAGGTTGTTCAGTATCTCTATTTGCTCTATACCTGGTCATTTTGTTCTCGTTGTACAACAGTAACAAGGTTTTTGTCCAGTTCAAAGTTCTTAACCAGTTTACAGTGTGTCAAATGATGGATGCTCGCTCCACAATCTTGACTGCAATGGGTGTCGACAGTAGTACCTGGTACAGCCCTTCCCACTTCGGAGAACTCCAGTTTTTTCTCTTCACTATCTTCACCCAGACACATGTGCCTGGGGCTACTGCTGCTTCCGATGGCTTTGTTTGCTCTTTATCTGAAACAGAATTTAACTGCAAAAGTGTGTTATTCAAAATCGCCTCATATACCCTGCAAGTGAACTGTCAGCCTCCTGCTCTGCAGACATGAGAGGTTTCCATTGAGGTGTATAATATGCCCTCCCAAACAGAACTTCAAAAGGAGCTAACCCTTTTGCATTTGGAACAGTTCTCATGCAAAACAGTGCCAGAGGTAAACAGTGCACCCAGTTCTTTTGTGTCTCACTAATCAATTTTCTAAGTTTATTCTTCAACACCCCATTATGCCTCTCTACTAATTCTGCAGATTGGGGGTGGTATGCACAATGGTTTTTCAGCGATATCCTGAAATAGCGACTAAGTTGTTGTATAGTTTGATTTACAAAGTGTGTGCCATTGTCACTATAAATCTTTTCCGGTATGCCAAATCTAGGAATAATTTCTTTAACAAGGACTTTTGCAACAGTAGCTGCATCTGGGTTTTTAGTTGGAAGAGCTTCCACCCATTTGGAAAACATATCTATAATGACAAGGCAGCACTTCTTATTTTCGTATTTGTTCAGTTCTATAAAATCCATACAAATAGTATGGAACGGATACGGTGGTATAGGGAAACTCCCTTGCTTAGGTTTCAATGCCCCTTGTGCATGATGCTTGTTACAAACATGGCATGCTGCACAAACATTTTTTGTGTAATTTGTAAATCCATACGTCGTAAACACTCGATTCACTAACTGTACCATCCCCCCTGTTGAGACATGATGCTGCCCATGGCTCAACAAAGCTGCATATCTAAACAAGTTAGATGGTAAAATCGGTTTGTTTTCTTTGGAGATGTACAGTCCCTTCTCAAGGATTGCTCCTCGTTTTATCCACTTTTGTTTTTCTACATTTGTAGTAAGTGTCTGCATTGTTTTTAACATTTCTAAATCTAAAATCTCAGATGGTTGTAATTCCTCACTCAAAAGAAAAACTTCTGAAGCTGAAGCTGCTTGTTTTGCAGCTGTATCAGCCCTCGCATTACCTTTTGTAATTCTATCTTGTTGCTTGGTATGAGCTACACATTTGCATATAGCTACTTTCTGAGGTAACTGAATAGAGTCTAACAAATCTAAAATAAATTGCGCATGGTTAATTGGTTTACCAGTAGATGTTATCATTCCTCTATTTTTCCACTGCTGCGCAAAAACATGTACAGTAGAAAAAGCATACTGACTGTCAGTAAAAATGTTTACTTTCTTACCTTTTGCTAAGGTACATGCCCATGTCAAGGCAATCAATTTTGCTGCTTGTGCAGATAAGTTGTGTGGTAAAGACTTTGCTTCTAAAATCTTGGTATCAGAAACTACTGCATACCCCACTAGATTCTGTCCTGCAGGACCCCTCCTGCACGAGCCGTCCACATAGTATGTCACCTCGGCATCATCCCAAGGGAACATCTGTAAGGTCTTTTCTAGGTAGTGTCTTTTGCTCAATCTCCTGCAGGCAGCAGTGTGGTTTGCCATCTGCAGGGGTTGGGAGCAAGGTTGACAGATTCAAAGTTGTGCATCGTTCAATTGTCATATGAGGTTGGCTCAACAGTATAGTCATACAGGAAAGATGTCTAGCAGGAGAAAGATATGCTACTTTTTCTTGTAGTAAAATAATCGTGACTGCATGAGGCACTCTCAATGTGAGGGGGGTGGAACAATACTACTGAGGTCGAAGCCTGCACTGCCATTGCAGCTGCGACTACTGCTTGTACACAGTGGGGCAAGGATCACGCCACTGGGTCTAGCTGTGATGAATAGAAAGCTATGAGGCGTTGTTTGTCCCCATGTTGTTGTGTTAATACTGATGTCATATAACCTTGCTTACAGTCTACAGTTTGGAAAAATCGCTTATGATAGTTTGGTAATCCTAAAACTATTCATAAAGTAAAATCTGACTACCTTTCGGAGGGATAAATCCCGCCAGGTTACTTGCCATTTCTTGTGCGAATATTGTTGGACTTTCACAATATCTCTGTGGTAGTCTCGTATATGTATACCGTTTCCCCTGAAATGTAAATGCAAACCAATATTGGCTCTCTGGGTGTATCGGTATTGAGAAAAATGCATTACTAATATCTACCACAGAAAAATACTTTTGTTGAGGTTTCAAATCTTTCAATAAAGTGTGTGGATCTGGCACCGTTGGTGCCCTGGGTATAACTGCGTCATTCACAACTTGTAAATCTTGGACCATACTCCATACCCCATTTGCTTTCCTAACAGGAAATAAGGGTGTATTACATGGTGAATCAGGAGATTCTATTAAGACTCCTTCCTTAAGTAAGGCTGCTATTATAGGTTTGACTCCTATTTCTGCATCCTTTCTTAAGGGATACTGTCTTTTTTGAGGTCTAAATGCTGATTTTGGCGTAATAGTAACTGGTCCTGCTGTACGAATAAGTCCTACATCTGATTTCCCTGTTGACCAGTGAGTTTCTGGTATGTCTCGTAAGGCTTTTTTTCTCTTCCTCTAGTAAGAGTGCTACTCAGCTATCCTCACTTGCCTGTGAGTGCACAGCTGGGTGTGTCTGTGTTATCCAATTAAATTTCTGCTTCTGTACTCCTTGTTCAGAGAGTTCTAATTCTGTCTGTTTTTCCCACCTTGTGACTTTTTCTCCTAGGTCTGCCCACTTCAAATTTCTCTCTTTAGTTAAACTTACATGTGGTAATCGATTAGATTTGTAAAGTGCTAGGAATTCCTGGGGCAATGAACAGCTTACTACACTGTTTCCTTCTGTGTCCCAGTACAAATTTCGTAATACTAACCTATTAGCATGGTTTCTAAACAGTTCTTGCTCATATTCTTTATCAGGTCCTGGTCTGTTACAGTAATATAGAGTGCAATGCAACAAATGCTGTTTATCAGTGTCAAGGGAGGGGGATTTAATGATGGCTACATTCATCAGTTCTTCGGTTACTGCCCCGGGACCAGTCGTAACTAAGTCCTGGCTGTACCAATAAAATGTTTCACCCTCCGGTCGCACTACAAAAGTATCCATTTGTCACTGTGCTTCCATTCCCTGCATAGTTGGAACTATGGCTATGCCAAATATCTGCATTAAGTCTCTGCCCAAGAGATTCACTGGGCATTTTGCAGAAACAACAATTTTGCTTTTCTGGGTCATCCCAGAAACGGGGTCAGTTATTGCTATGTTGTGGGAGAGTGGCTCCCGATACAGCTGTCTATTAGCTGCTTTCACTAATATGTAGTCTAGTGATTCTGAATTTTCTGGTAGTTTGGAAGGATGTATCAGGGTCCGTGAAGCCCCTGAATCACACAGGAATTTGACTTCCCTCCCTTTTACCAGAAGTGTAACTTCCGGTTTTGTGTCTGCTAAGTAGAGCTCTAAGCTCAATAATGCTAAGTCCAAAATTTCATTTTCTTCATTATCTATGAATTCATGTACATCCTCTATTCCTTCTGTCACATCCTCTACCCTTGCTACCACATTTGCATTTGTCTTTCCTTGTTCATTCCTAACCAGTGATTCTTGACTATCATATAGTCATTCCTCACCCTCCTTATCTTCCGTGGTTGCCTTCTTATTTAGCCTGCAATCCCTTGCCAAATGTCCCTTTTTCCTGCATTTGAAACATTCACCCCTTTTCTTTCTCTCTTCAAAGTCTTCTGATCGTTTATCAGATTGTTTGTTTCCCTGGGTATTTTTCTTACCCTTCTTCCCAGTTTGTACTACAAAGACTTCTGACCCGTCTTCTACTGCAAATACTTGAGTTTTCCTTTTCTTTTTGCTATTAAAATGCCTTTCAGTATGTCTTGCATATTCTAGTAATGACTGTAATCTACTTGTACGATGATCTACCATGTGCTTTGTAATAAAGCTGCTAATGGGCGCAATACTGCCTTTTAAGAGTGCATTCTTTAGCTGGCTAAAATTTAAAAGGGTTTTTCTTTTGGGATGCATTTTAAAAGGTAACACCCCATTATTTCCCAAAATTTTTTCAACCTTTCACCTTTTGTGTTTGCATTATATTGGGGGGGGTCCTTTTTTCCCAGCTGTATCAGCCCTCGCATTACCTTTTGAAATTCTATCTTGTTGCTTGGTATGAGCTACACATTTGCAAATAGCTACTTTCTGAGGTAACTGAATAGAGTCTAACAAATCTAAAATAAATTGCGCATCATTAATTGGTTTACCAGTAGATGTTATCATTCCTCTATTTTTCCACTGCTGCGCAAAAACATGTACAGTAGAAAAAGCATACTGACTGTCAGTAAAAATGTTTACTTTCTTACCTTTTGCTAAGGTACATGCCCTTGTCAAGGCAATCAATTCTGCTGCTTGTGCAGATAAGTTGTGTGGTAAAGACTTTGCTTCTAAAATCTTGGTATCAGAAACTACTGCATACCCCACTAGATTCTGTCCTGCAGGACCCCTCCTGCACGAGCCGTCCAGATAGTATGTCACCTCGGCATTATCCCAAGGGAACATCTGTAAGGTCTTTTCTAGGTAGTGTTTTTTGCTCAATCTCCTGCAGGCAGCAGTGTGGTTTGCCATCTGCAGGGGTTGGGAGCAAGGTTGACAGATTCAAAGTTGTGCATCGTTCAATTGTCATATGAGGTTGGCTCAACAGTATAGTCATACAGGAAAGATGTCTAGCAGGAGAAAGATATGCTACTTTTTCTTGCAGTAAAATAATCGTGACTGCATGAGGCACTCTCAATGTGAGGGGGTGGAACAATACTACTGAGGCCGAAGCCTGCACTGCCATTGCAGCTGCGACTACTGCTTGTACACAGTGGGGCAAGGATCACGCCACTGGGTCTAGCTGTGATGAATAGAAAGCTATGGGGCGTTGTTTGTCCCCATGTTGTTGTGTTAATACTGATGTCATATAACCTTGCTTACAGTCTACAGTTTGGAAAAATCGCTTATGATAGTTTGGTAATCCTAAAACTATTCATAAACTAAAATCTGACTACCTTTCAGTGGGATAAATCCCACCAGGTTACTTGCCATTTCTTGTGCGAATATTGTTGGACTTTCACAATATCCCTGTGGTAGTCTCGTATATGTATACCGTTTCCCCTGAAATGTAAATGCAAACCAATGTTGGCTCTCTGGGTATATCGGTATTGAGAAAAATGCATTACTAATATCTACCACAGAAAAATACTTTTGTTGAGGTTTCAAATCTTTCAATAAAGTGTGTGGATCTGGCACCGTTGGTGCCCTGGGTATAACTGCATCATTCACAACTTGTAAATCTTGGACCATACTCCATACCCCGTTTGCTTTCCTAACAGGAAATAAGGGTGTATTACATGGTGAATCTGGAGATTCTATTAAGACTCCTTCCTTAAGTAAGGCTGCTATTATAGGTTTGACTCCTATTTCTGCATCCTTTCTTAAGGGATACTGTCTTTTTTGAGGTCTAAATGCTGATTTTGGCGTAATAGTAACTGGTCCTGCTGTACGAATAAGTCCTACATCTGATTTCCCTGTTGACCAGAGAGTCTCTGGTATCTCTCGTAAGGCTTTTTCCTCTTCCTCTAGTAAGAGTGCTACTCAGCTATCCTCACTTGCCTGTGAGTGCACAGCTGGGTGTGTCTGTGTTATCCAATTAAATTTCTGCTTCTGTACTCCTTGTTCAGAGAGTTCTAATTCTGTCTGTTTTTCCCACCTTGTGACTTTTTCTCCTAGGTCTGCCCACTTCAAATTTCTCTCTTTAGTTAAACTTACATGTGGTAATCAATTAGATTTGTAAAGTGCTAGGAATTCCTGGGGCAATTAACAGCTTACTACACTGTTTCCTTCTGTGTCCCAGTACAAATTTCGTAATACTAACCTATTAGCATGGTTTCTAAACAGTTCTTGCTCATATTCTTTATCAGGTCCTGGTCTGTTACAGTAATATAGAGTGCAATGCAACAAATGCTGTTTATCAGTGTCAAGGGAGGGGGATTTAATGATGGCTACGTTCATCAGTTCTTCGGTTACTGCCCCTGGACCAGTCGTAACTAAGTCCTGGCTGTACCAATAAAATGTTTCACCCTCCGGTCACACTACAAAAGTATCCATTTGTCGCTGTGCTTCCATACCCTGCAAAGTTGGAACTACGGCTATGCCAAATATCTGCATTAAGTCTCTGCCCAAGAGATTCACTGGGCATTTTGCAGAAACAACAATTTTGCTTTTCTGGGTCATCCCAGAAACAGGGTCAGTTATCGCTATGTTGTGGGAGAGTGGCTCCCGATACAGCTGTCTATTAGCTGCTTTCACTAATATGTAGTCTAGTGATTCTGAATTTTCTGGTAGTTTGGAAGGATGTATCAGGATCCGTGAAGCCCCTGAGTCAGACAGGAATTTGACTTCCCTCCCTTTTACCGGAAGTGTAACTTCCGGTTTTGTGTGTGCTAAGTAGAGCTCTAAGCTCAATAATGCTAAGTCCAAAATTTCATTTTCTTCATTATCTATGAATTCATGTACATCCTCTATTCCTTCTGTCACATCCTCTACCCTTGCTACCACATTTGCATTTGTCTTTCCTTGTTCATTCCTATCCAGTGATTCTTGACTATCATATAGTCATTCCTCACCCTCCTTATCTTCCGTGGTTGCCTTCTTATTTAGCCTGCAATCCCTTGCCAAATGTCCTTTTCCGCATTTGAAACATTCACCCCTTTTCTTTCTCTCTTCAAAGTCTTCTGATCGTTTATCAGATTGTTTGTTTCCCTGGGTATTTTTCTTACCCTTCTTCCCAGTTTGTACTACAAAGACTTCTGACCTGTCTTCTACTGCAAATACTTGAGTTTTCTTTTTCTTTTTGCTATTAAAATGCCTTTCAGCATGTCTTGCATATTCTAGTAATGACTGTAATCTACTTGTATGATGATCTACCATGTGCTTTGTAATAAAGCTGCTAATGGGCGCAATACTGCCTTTTAAGAGTGCATTCTTTAGCTGTTGCTCATATGGGGAATCATGTGTTTGATCTTCAGATACCTGCATTCCACAATGGTTATTAAAACATTCTAATAATCTGGCATAATATCTATCAACGGTTTCACCTTCTTGTTGTATGCATTGATTAATGCAAATCCAATCAGCCCTAGGCTTCCATTTCCCAGAGATTTGGTCTGTCAGACCTTTCACTCTGTTGTCCAGTTCTGCATTACTATGTGGGAGTGGTCTAAGCTCTGCATCACAGGGATTCCAGTTGCCACTGATCATGTGCCAATCTGGACCTACAATTTGTCTAACTACTTTCTCTACTTCTTCTCCATTCAAATGGTAACTTAACCTCATGCCCTGTAAGTCTTCTAGGAATTTTCTAAAATTAACTTTTGGATGGGGAATTCCCTCTATGGCTTTCCGGATGTCTTCCAGTGTCCACGGTCTATATACTAGAATAGTCGGATCCTGTCCTGCCTGTCCTGCCTGTGGATTTGGTACTTCTATGAGTGGACATATCTCTTCCTCACTCATAGCTTGTGAATTTCTATTTATTTCATATAATTCAATATCCCCTCTCAAGTTGTGTGTTCGAGACCTGGTCTCGATAGGATCCCTGAAAAACGGTTTTGATTTTGCAGGAACAGATGGGTATAGCGGAGGTGGATCAGCTTGTCCACTCGCTTCATATTCCAGTAAGGGAAGCGGAGGGGGCGGAGGAAGAGCTGTTGCTATTACCAAGTTATTGTCTTCTTTATCTAAGAACATTGCTTTTGAATTTTTAATCTTTTGTTCCCTGCGGTTTGCTTTCTCAAGCTACCTGTGTGCCTGAGGGACTCCTAATTGTTGTTGCTTTTTTAGCTGACCTTTTGCGTCTGTTTTAAGTTGTCTAACAAGTTTAATAAGTGAAGATTTATCTAAATTACCATCAAATTTGTATTTATCAACCCATTTTGTATAATACTTAACATTATCGGCACGCTGTAATTGCATATATTTTGCGTCTTCGGTTAGGGGCGGGTCTGGGAACTTTTAGTACTGATTTCCCATGTTGCCTTAGCTAAGTTAGAAATTGTTACGTAACCCTTCTTATCATGTGGTACCACGATTTTACACCTTTTCACAGTTTATCTAGAATAACTGTCTACCTATTCTGTTTCCCTGATCTATGACAAGGCAGCAATCTTTTTGTCCCTGATCTGCACATGCAAATCTCCCTGACAAAACAGTACTGTAACAAGTCTCTGATCTAAAACAGAAAAAAGGTAAATTCCTCCTTACCTGACCCTCCATGAGTTGATCCACTGGAACGTTGACTTGTCCTCCAATCCCAGATCAGAAACAGTGGCTGGCTACTTTCGAACGACAATTCAGTCGGAGGTCTTTCAAAACAGAAGAGCCGATGTGGCCACTTCTCCGTACGGGTACATGCCACCGGGCCCAATTCTGACTTGGGCCTAGAGTGAGAGGTACTTTCCAGTCTGAAGGACCAAACTGTCAAAGGAAAAATATACTTTAAAAATGATCAAAACATGGTAGGTTCAGGTTAAAGCACTTTAATCTTGCAGCAAGGAGACAAAAACATGCTAATACAGAGTTTGTCTAACTAGAAACAGGAAATGCTCATATTTTTATACACTTTCTAATAAGACATTGCCTACCAAGCTGATGTAGTGAATCACAAGTTTTGTCATCATCACTTAGTAATAATTGTTTTTACAATATTCTGCTGATTCATCAATTTTTGTGAGAAACTTCCTAAGGAAAACAACGTGGCCTTGGCTACCACCGGTTAGATATATGCAATGTTACCATTCAAGGTACTATGGCTAATTTGAGCACAAAGCAAGTAGTTAATTTCTCTAACAATCCTTTGTCTATATTATCTCAAAACTTCTGCAGCTGCACATGTTCTCATACTTCGAACAGAGCTGATTGTTTAAAATCATTACATTTACAGGATATAGCATTGTTCATTCATTCTCTCCTGACCTAGCAGATAACCACCTGCTTCTCAAGTACATTTCCAAAAGGCATAAACATGAATATTGCTGTGCTAGCAATTACTAGGTCAGAGGGCATCTTGCAAGTTTCAGAAAGCACACTGCAGGTTTCAAAAAGCATCTTTTCAGTCTCATATGAAACTCAACTATATATAAAATTAGAAGTTATGTACTCACCATAACGTTCCATCTGAGTAGGTGACTTCATTCGGATGCAACCTGTGGGTATCGGATCCGACATCGGATCCGAGCCGGCAATTCAAAAGCTTAGGCTCCGAGCTCCTAGCTCCTCCCTCTTACCCATAACCCCTTGCCAAGCCCTGACTGACCTCAGATTGAGTTTGCCTCAAAATACTGACTACAGTATACTAAAAACAGCATAAATACTCGCTCTATAAAGGTCAGGGGGATGGAGGGGGGGATGGTTGCATCCGAATGAAGTCACCTACTCAGATGGAACGTTATGGTGAGTACATAACTTCTAAATCTGAAGTAGGCAGACTTCATTCGTCTGCAACCTGTGGGACAGAGTCCCTAGCTACCTGAATCTTGGGCGGCCGTCATGGAAGGATGTTTCGGAGCACCGCTGAGCCAAAGGATGCTCTTCCTCTAGAAACAACATCCACCTTATAATGAGAAATAAAAGTATGAGGCGAGGCCCAAGTAGCTGCCGCGCAGATATCATCCAATGATACACGGGACTTAAAGGCGGCTGATGTGGAAACTGCCCTAGTAGAATGAGCCGTAACCCTCTGAGGAGCAGGTCTACCTGAAGTGTCATATGCCTGCAGAATACAATTAGCAATCCACTTAGATAGTGTGACTTTAGATACTGCTTTACCCAGAGCAAATTTAGCAAAGGAGACAAACAGCTGATCTGATTTCCTGTGACCAGCTGTTCTGTGAATATAAAAACGTAATTGCCTATGAACATCCAAGGAATGCAATTTGTATTCTCCTTTGTTTGAGTACTTGGGAAAAAACACAGGTAAATTAATTGATTGGTTAATATTGGATTCAGATGAGACCTTCGGAAGAAAAGATGGATTGGTCCTGAGGCACACCCTATCAGGGAAGAAAGAAAGGTAAGGCGGCTTGACGCATAGAGCCTGAAGCTCAGACACTCTTCTGGCTGAAGTAATAGCTACCAAGAAGGCAGTCTTCCAGGAAAGGTACTTTAAATCTGTAGAAGCTGCAGGCTCGAAGGGAGGAGCAGTAAGGGCTTGCAGAACTAAAGACAAGTCCCAAGGTGGTACAACCTCCTTGATTGGAGGCCTCAACAAAAAAACCCCTTTGAGAAATGTTTTGCATAATTTCGCCGTCATAAGGGGAGCTGTGTCAAGACCAATGTGATAATGCGAGATAGCTGCCAATTGTACCTTAATCGTGGAAGAACTAGCCCCTTGATGAAAGAGGTCTGTTAAAAAATCCAGCACCGCTGACATAGGTGCCGAAAGGATCAAAGTTCTCTGTACCCCCCAAATAGAGAATCTCTTCCATTTACTCCTATAAACCTGCCTGGTGGAAGGTTTATGAGCTGCCACTAAAATGGCCTTGACTGGTGATGAGATACCGGGAGTCCTAATCAAGGATGGAACTGGAGCAGCCAAGCTGTCAACTTCAGGGTGCAGATTGGGAACCGACATTCCCAGAGGGTGGGAGATGAGATCGAATTGGATCCAGAATCCAGGGTGGATTGATTTTGTGAGACCATACGAAGGGACCAAGGTTGACGAGGCCAGAGCGGGCAATGAGAATCATTCTGCTCCCCAAACTGTTGGCTTTCTGCAGAAGCCTCTGCATCAGAGGAAGTGGAGGTAGGCATAAAGGAGACCGGGAGGCCAAGCATGCACCAGAGCATCTCGGGAACTCCCTGGTGGGGAAGCAGAGCGAAGAAATTATCGCATTTGGCGTTTGAGGGAGAGGCAAAAGATCGCAACAGGGTTGCCCCAGGCGGCAAAAATCTTCTTCGCTACTTGAGGATTGAGAGACCACTCGTGTGGAGAAAGAATGGTGCGACTGAGCTTGTCCGCAAGGATGTTGGACTTTCGAATGTGCATTGCTACCAGAAAGCGTTTGGTGAAATTGCCCATTCCCAGACTCTCATGGCCTCTCGACAAAGGGGGTAAGACCTGGTTCCTCCCTGTTTGTTGATATACCAGACTACCGACATGTTGTCTGTCTGAATAATAGTCCCTGAAGGAAGAACGTGGTGAAGTGCTTGCAACGCTAGGAGCACCGCCCTCATTTCCAGGACATTTATATGCAATGACGTCTCTGTGGGGTTTCACGTGCCTTGGACAATCTTTCCCGCAGAATGCCACCACCCGAGGCAAGAAGCGTCCGTGGTCACTGTGGCTTGGGGAAATGCAGCACAAAAAGGTCTCCCTGTCTGGGGCTCCGGAGAAAGAAGCCACCAAAGAAGGGAGTCCCTGCACGCCTTGCTGACCGCAAGGAGGCGAGAGAGGAACAAAGAGGTGACCAGTGAACATGAAGGGTCCATTGAAGAACCCGCATGCATAAACGAGCATGAATGAGAAGCGGAATAGCTGCCGCCATAGAACCTAGGGCCCTCAGGACCAAAGCTGCAGTTGGAGATGGTTGCAGGACCGCTGTCACATGACACTTCAGGTTGGCAATTCTGTCTGGAGTGAGGAAGGCTCGCATTGATCTGGTGTTTAGTCTTCCTCCTATGAAATCTATAACTTGTGTGGGGTGCAGTAAAGATTTCTCCCAGTTGATCGTGATGCCCAGCCTTGGGGCTAGTTGAAGAAAGTAATCCCAGGCTGAGCACAGAAGATGCCTTGATGATGCCGTCAGGAGCCAGTCGTCCAGGTACGGAAAGACCTGTAATCCCTGGAGCCTCAGGTGGGCCGCTACCACCGCTAGCACCTTGGTGAACACCCTGGGGGCTGAGGTGAGACCAAAGGGGAGGACCCTGAACTGATAATGACTGGCTCCCAGCTGGAAGCGAAGAAACCTCCTGGATCGTCTGTCCATCCGAATGTGGTAGTACGCGTCCTTGAGGTCGATAGAGCACATCCAGTCGTTCTCCCTCAAGAGGGGAAGTATAGATTGCAGGGTGACCATCCAGAACTTTTGCTTGGTTACTGACAGGTTCAGCTGAGAAAGGTCTAAAATTGGTCTTAGGTCCCCCGTTTTCTTTGGCACCAAAAAAAACCTGGAGTAAAACCCTAATCCGGCTTGATCTCGGGGGACGCGCTGGATAGCTCTTTTTTCTAGCAGCTGTCCGATTTCGACAGCTGCCGCCTCCCTTTGGTCGGGTGGAACATCTGGGAGGCTGTGAGATTTGGGAACTTTGAATAGGGGAATTGAATACCCTCTGGATATGACACGAAGCACCCAACTGTCTGTTGTTATGGACTCCCAAGAAGTCAGGTGCCTCAAAAATCGCCCCTCGACTGCCTCCAGAGACGGACAGTCGGGCAACCCTTCAGGGCTGCTGCGTGGGTCTATCCGAGAAAGGTTCTCTGGACCCAAATTTGCCAGGAGCCCCCCTGCCTCTAGCACGATGACCTCCTCGTCCTCCTCTGCCACGGAAGGACTGGTTATCCGGAGCAGGTTGGGACTGCTGCGACTTCCGGAACCACATCTTCTTCTGTCCCTTTTGGTTCTTAGAGAAGGACCTCTGGGGAGCCGAGAAGCGGACTCCAATGGCAGACAGCGTCTTCCCGTCCTTTTCGCTCTGGACTAATGTTTCGCGAACAGTCTTGCCAAATAAGGCAGAACCATCGAAGAGGCATTAGCGAAGGCATTTGAAGGGCTCTGCAAAATCACAGTGGCGGAGCCAGGCCTGTCGCCTCATGACTAGGCCTGCTCCGCTGGCTAGCGCTCCCTCAGTAGCATGAGAAAGCAGCCGATAGATGTATTGAAACTGATCTGAGAGTGGCCATTCGGTGGAGTATACCTGTTTATCCTCACGACATGGACTCAGAGATGCAGCGTATTCTTTAATCAGATCCCGCTGCATCCTAATGACATGTGCCATGTAGTTCAGCGCTCTCAAGGAGAAGGTTGCTGAACTGAAAACTTTCTCCCAATGCGATCCATCGAGCGGGACTCCTTGCCCGGAGGATGCATGGAGGGACTCTCCTGGGCCACCCCTCGTGGCTGCAGCCATCATCATGGCATCTACTGGGGGCCCTTGCTCCAGTGAGTGCGGTCCGGAGGAGAAAGGATGCGTCCGGGTGCTTAGGGATAGGCTCAATGGTGTCCGGATCCTTCCACGCTCTGATGGAAATAAGATCCACCAGGGGTCAGCAGGAGGGACACCCAAGAGGTAGAAGGGCCTCGAATGCCTCCAAGAACACAGACTCGTCCGAGGAAGCCTTGGGGCAGACCACCCCCTGATCCTTAACATCTCCATAATGTCTCCAAATGAGGCGTCCTCAGGGGTGACCTAGAGCCTTCCCTTCATCCAAGTCTGTGTCTTCAGTAACAGACTGGGAATCCATGTGCCTCCTTTTACTTACGCCCGAGGTACTTCATCGGGGAGGCTGTCCGAGGAGTACTCTTCAGCAGTTGGATGTTCCAAGGGAACCACTTGGGACATCGAGGCTGTCCCTGGGACCGGCTGGTGGGGCCTGGCCCAACTGCAAGGGAGTGCGGGATGGAGCCATGGCAGGGACCGGGGTCCGGACGTCCTCAACAGTGCCCTTTCCACTACGTGCCGAGGGAGCCAGCTTCTCTAACCCGAGCCGGCCCACTCGGATCCAAGCACGGATCGGAGTCGGAGCGAAAACCGTCGGATCCGAGACGGTGTGCTCCGACCTGGGCGGGCGAACACACCAGCTCCCTGGGATCCGAGGCTCGGCCCTCGGCTCCGAGGTCGAAGTACCGAAGCACTCAAGGGATGGGACGGATCCGAGGTGCGCCGACCCATCGGATCCGACCCACCCCGGATCCAAGTCTGCCCGGCGCCGACAGCTCCGAACCCGTGGTATGGGTCGGAGAAGGAGCCAAGGGTGTGAAAATTCAAGCCCCTCCCGGATGGGGGGCTAGGAGCACTCCCATTTGCATTTGGGCCTGGATGAATTTCCTCATCATCCGGTCCATATCAGCTTCACTCATTGAAAGCGTTGACCTGGTGGAGGCCAGGCGGACCTAGAGAACCGCCTCGGAGACCTCCTAGAGAACTAGCCTCCTCCTCCTCGGGTCAGGAGAGAACCGAGGGAGTGGAGCCGAGGAGGAGGAAGCTAGAAGGCACAGGGAGGCCCGCCGATGGAGGAGCCGAACTGGAAGTTTCGACCCTCCGCTTGTGGTGCCTCCTGTGCTCCTCTTCTCTCTCTCCCTAGGACTCTTTCCTCCGGCAACTTAGGAGGTTGAGTCCCAGCCGGAGGAGAACCCACAGCAAGGTTGCTGAGTTGAAGGGGCAGAGCGGCATCTGGAGGTAAGAGACCCGCCAGCACCAGCCGACCTCCGCTCCCTCAAAGCCGGGGTTTGAACCCTGCACAATGGTACAACCAGATGACAGGTGTTCAACCCCAAGCACGAGTGTGGCCATCCGCTGGGGACAGCTATGGCCACACTCATTTATTCGAGAAAACAGCCTTAGGGGCTTCAGACATCACAATCCTAAGGCCTAACACAACACACACACACAAACAAACTACGAAAACCCGAGAAAATTTAAATAAAAGAGAGAGGAAAGCCTATACACACTCAACACTAACGATTACAATAACAAAAATAGAGATATTTAAAACTTTTTTAGTCAAAAAAATCTTATCTTGCTTAAACAACGCCAGGAGCTCTAGAATCCGTAGCTACTTGAAAAGCGGCAAACGAAATCTGAGGTCAGTCAGGGTTTGGCAAGGGGTTATGGGTAAGAGGGAGGAGCTAGGAGCTCGGAGCCTAAGCTTTTGAATTGCCGGCTCGGATCCGATGTCGGATCCGATACCCACAGGTTGCAGACGAATGAAGTCTGCCTACTTCAGATCAGTGCATATAAAATAGAATGAAAAACGTGTTAACGTATTTAGTTTCTAATTAGCATTAAGCATGCACAAATTAGTACATATTTTTCTGACAGTGATGTTAGACTCTATTGTCTTAATAACATTATGAGGTCATAACACATTGTTCTATGAACTTCCCTTCCACAAACAGGAGTACCTTTAATCATTTTATTGTTCCTGGAGATCAAGTATCATAACATACAAATATGAAGTCCATCTTTTAACAATCTGTTATTCTGTTTATTGGTCTTACTTATGTGCCTGTATCTAGGCAGATCACAATCAGAAGAGCTGTAACGAAATTCATTAACAACCTGAACAATCCCCCAGTTCTTCCTCAACCAGAACTGAAGAGCAAAAAAATTCAGTTAAAGATAAAAAATTCCTTCCTGCTACCAAAAATCTAGTATACGTCTACTTAATAGCTCTTTGCTATCTTTTCTTAATTCATGCACTCTAAAACAGCTTTCAGAAACTGTACCAAAGAGATATACTAGCTCCTTCCTACAGTGCTTAACACACACACACACACACACACACACACACACACACACACACACACACACACACACACACACACACACACACACACACACACACATTCCAAGCAGTCTTCAAAATAATTTAAGCAGCCACAGTTTCAGTTGTAGCTGCTTAAATGATTAAAGATACTACATGCAGCTGTAAGGACTGACCAGTACCTGAGAATAGCCACCCAACAGCAATCACATCACAGATTTGTAATGGACTAATGGCACCTCTTCTGCGATGATAATTCCTCCCCCTAACAGCTTTCATCCTAGCTATGGCTTTGGCTAGTGTACCCAAGACCTGCTGTAAAGGTCAGCATGGTTTCCATAATTTTTGAAACAGCAGTGGTATTGTTTAAGTTCTTAGTCAGTAATCTTCCTTAAATAAGTGAATCTGTAAAAAAGTATATTTTCTTTACAAAAATATAGATCAAAATAGATTTGATATTTCCTAGTCTTATAGTATGTGCACCATTTTGACACATAAAGACTGCTATAGTACTTATTAAATTGATTTTGTATACATTATCTTCATTATGTTATCTAAATACCATGTCAAAATTCAAGTTACTATGTTGGATCATACACTTTATTGTATAGGAGAAACTAGCAGATAGAATACCTTGGGTGAATATATTTTCATAGTTTGCTCTGACTGAATTGCATTTTTTTTTATTTGAGCTTTGTCTTGAATGTGACTTACATGTTCAGAACCATACTGGATTTTCTACATAATGTTGTCAAAATCTGTATGTGATTTGTAAACATTTGTAAAGTTTTCCTGTCTCAGTTATTAGAAAAAAAAAATCCTTGTTCACACTTAACACTTTCAGTTGTTTAATTAGAATGCTGCCTGCTGTATTTTTCCAACTGTAAGCGGATTTAACTTTCAGCACGCCAAGTATCACATCTTTATTTCAAATATCCTATCACAGTAATATTTAGAAACAAAAGAAACAGAGTGCAAGGCAGTCCGGATAACCAAAGCCTTAACGCAATTTAATAATCCACTTAAAAGCGTTTCTTCTACTAAAACAATGTAGCTTCATCGAGGCAAACAAACACCAAATAGCTGTAACATCATTAAAAAACAATCTAAAAAATTCTTGAACATGTTTTATTTGTTTCTAAAAAATTTATTAAGATTATTTACTTAAATTCATAATATATGTTTTAAATTCATTACCTATGACATTTTGGGTATAACTAAAAAAATATGTGTGTATATACACAAAACATACTATATATCAAGACTAATCTTTGACCAAGACTATTCATTAGTTATAAAGTCAAATAATAAAAACAATATAATAAAATAAATTGAACCCAACTATTTAGTAGCATAACTTGTCAGCGGAGGTAAGATCTATATTTCAATATCGGTGCAATATTGCAGCTTTCATTTAAGCCAGGTGTATTAAAGGCATCTAATTTGAGCTGCCATTGCAATTCCAAAATTTCTAAAAGTAAAGAAATAGGACCTCCCCTGATGGATTTATATTTACAATCGATGCCCATGAATACAAAACTATGCCCTTGGTTAGAGGAAACATGCTTGGCAAGGGCATTTTCACATTTGTTATTCCTAATTGCATATATATGCTGATATATGCAAAAGACGGACAACAGACACAGAGAGCGACATATATAACAGATTTTGTATTGCAATCAATTCTACTGTTTATCCAATATTTATTGTTTCCAAACATGGCACCAGTTACACATCCCACATGTAAAACAACCTTTTGTTTTTTGGAAGGCCAAGTATCACATCTTTATTTCAAATATCCTATCACAGTAATATAAAATTTTTGAAATTCAAATAATTATATGAGCAAAGTAGACTATTATATAGAAAGTAATGGTTCTGATGCTTGGCATAGCACACATGATCAGGCTGAGAGTTTGCCATAGTAAAGTTAAATCCCAAAAGCAAAGCAAGATGCTTTTAGTTATAATGAAACTAACAAAGCTTCTTTCTAGGTTGGTTACTGTACCTTTACAGAACTACTGCCTTCTGTATTGTATGAAGTGATTTTAAAATGAGCATGCAATTACATTGTGGTACAGTGGCACAGCAGGTAGCATTGTCACTTCACAGCAAGAGAATCACTGGTTTGATTCTTGGCTGGGTGCCCACTGTGTGGCATCTGCATGTCTTCTCTGTGTTCATGTGGGTTTCCTCCAAGTGATCTAGTTCCTCCCACATTCCAAAGACATGCAGTAGGTGGATTGAAATTCTAAACTGGTCATAGGTGTGAGTATGTGCAAAAACTACTGCAGTAGGGCTAGCCACCTGGTGGTATAAACCTTGGCTCTAGATGAGTGTCACTGTTGAAGTGACACCCTGACCCCATGTGCAAAAATGGGAAAAAGGGGCGATGGATGGATCCAATCAGATATGATAAATTGGATGCATGTTTTAATGTTGTGGTTGTTGTTGTTGTTGTGTCTTTTTGCTTTTCCCGATTAGGGGTTGCCACGGCGGAACTCCGGTCCGCTAATGATTGGCAGTAGATTTTTATGTGCCATGTTGCCAGCCCTGACGCACAACCTTCAACGAAGGTACGCCCATTCACTCATGTCTCCACACAGAAGACGCTCTAGCTGAGAATTGAACAGGACATTGTCTTACTGTGAGGCGGCAATGTTGTGGTAGGATAAATAAATGGGGATGTAAACATGCAATGTTATTCAGATTGTGTATGTCTCTCTGTCCATATTTCTGAGTTTTTATGAATCATCCCAAACAAAAGAACTTCATACTTTTACTGGTAATGTAAAAAAAAGTAGAAATGCAAATATACAACAGGATGTCCATTCCATGACCTACATCTTAATCACAATGACTTTTTAGCACTGAGGGACGTAGTCTGAAGTACAGCAATCCAGGTTCAGCTAGCGGGCCTTACTGCTGACTGAGCCTGCAGGGGTATGGTATCAATGAAAAAAAACAAAGTTGAGACCCTCCAGTGTGACAACCCACAGCTGCCACTGGCAGCAGATATGGATAGGAGAGAGGAAAATTAATTGGTCAATATGACTGGTGAGGTGCTAGATTAAGCTAATGACAACCCAGGAAATTTAACCTTTCAGTCTTTGTCTACCCACACACACACACACACACATGGAAAACTTTATATTATACCATGATCCCCTCTCAAAACGCGGCGATTGGCCAGCGTTTGCATAAATCGAGTTATACTAATGGAAAAGGTCCGTCACCCGGACTTTTTCCATTAGTATAACTCTTTCTACCGCTATGTTAAATGGGTTTAACATGGCGAGAAGATGTCCGTTGCTTATTTTAAAACTGTCTCGCCATGTTAAACCCATTTAACATAAAGCAAGATCTCCATTGCTTTTTAGTGTCTCGCTATGTTAACGAGTTTAACATGGCACAAGCGACAAAATAAGCAACAGAGATGTCCATTGCTATGTTAAACTCATTTAACATAGCGAGACATAAAAGCAACGGAGATCTTGCTTTCTCCTGCTTTGCTCACGAAGCCTGATGTACTGCGCAGCGCAGTACATCAGAACTACATGATGCCAGACATCTGCGGAAGGGCATTAAGAAAGTAACAGTTTCTTTTCTTAAATAATGTCATGAGCAATAACCATCTTCTGGGTGTGGTAATGGCTCATCGTTGGTTTATCCTAGCTTGCACCAAACCACGCCAACACACACACACACACACACACAGAAAACTTTATACTAAATTATTCTTCCTGTAGTGGCCGCATCTTGTTATACCACATGTGCTCTTTGAAAAATTATAAAACTAAGATCCTGTCCTGACCCATTCTCACTCCATAATAGTCTCTTCCCTAACAGCAGTGTTTGCATGCTGTAAAACTGGTTACATGCATATATATTGTTTCCTCTTTGTTGGACAGTGATAAAGATTGAAATAATATACACTATCATACATCTCTGCTTGGGCTTTCCTCCTGTGTACAAAAAACTTGTGAAGATGGCTGACAAGCTACATGAATAATAAGGGTCATATTATTGACCCATAGGGAACACCAACCTTAGAGTTTACGGTTTAGGGCATTATTAGTTTACCTTTATTTAATTATTATGACTTATCCATTATGTAGTCAACATTGTAGTGTGCTTCATGTTACTTAGATTCCTTCGTCATACATTCAGGATACAGAATGCACTAAGATGAATATGTCATTTATGATGCATATATATCACCCCTGCAACCACACTCCATGCATGCTCTACAACAGATCACTTATAAGTCTAATCATGGTTAGTTCTATTGTATACCCATTCTATCTTGTTTAAGTTCAAAAGTGTACATTCTAAATATGCAGGAATGTAGTTAAACAAAATGGCTAAGCAAACCAATGTAGCACTTTTACTCTTGTTAATTTACTGAAAGTATTAGCAGATTTAGAGTATTCCATTTTTTTCAGAAACGTAGTACATCTAAGATGACAAATCATCGATTACCTCTTACATGATTGCAAACTTGGATTTTTATAACATACAGAATTTCACACAAGCAAATGGCAAACCAAATGTGCCTCTGGAGACTGTTTAAAAATTGAGGCATGAGATATGTCACATTCCAAAATGCAAAGCTCGGAAGACCAGTAGTAGAGACAATTAACATTTCACTTTACAGGATGTAGGAAAAGCCTATTTTGCAAGGTAAAATGCATGCACCAACATTTTAACCCTGTAAATCCATGTCTTTAAATTCATATCAAATCTGAAACTTTCAGTAATGTGGCCATCATTGTGAGATCTAGGTCTGGATCTAGGAAAGGTAGTTGTAACTCCTCTTTATAGCCACCCATCCCTATTTACAAAGGACAATTGCATCCTGTGAGAAAACATGAAATATTTCAAGTGTCCTAAGATTTTAAGACAAAAAATGTTTCCTATCTTTCTTCTAATAGTTGCTTAAAACAATTATTTTGTATTTTGGCAACAAAGTGAAGTCCGGTCTCAGGTATGGCTTGTTCTACAGAACTGCATTATTTGCATAAAATATTTCCCACTTTCAACATTTGAAAAGCCGTTAGCCTTAGGATTACCTCTTTCTGTGATTTAATTGTCATTAGCAAAAAGAACCTACCTACCACCTGATTCTTAACCTGCTGCACTTCTTCCACGGGCATTGGGTGTCTTAATGACAAATGTTAAGTAATAACATTCGAACAAGGTAACTGCAGAGACAATGCATATCCCCCAGCACTTTTTTGCAATACTTTATTCAGTGCATGTCATACATGTGTTTTTATTCAAACTAAAATGTAAGCTAGTGTTATAGTTTATTGGAGGACAAGATTATTTGTCTGGTGTACGCATTTTAGCATTATTATTCTTCAGTATATAAGGAAAATCCTAGATAGCATCTTAAAACAATTGTAACTTTTATACTAAGAAAAGATCTGTGATGAAATGACAGTGTGGTACACTGAGATAAAGGACATTAAAGTTATACTAGTCAAGTTCATTGAAGATTTGGAGAACTCTTACTTACCCTACATTTTCAATCAAAACGTCCTACACACTTGCCTTATAAACAAGAAAATATCAGTGAAAATGAATACATGCTTCTAAGCTACATATATATATATATATATATATATATATATATATATATATATATATATATACTGAAGAATAAGTGCTTGAAAAGTGGCATCATTTTAAACCTGATTTCACAAATATCAATGCATTCTGATGACTTCACTTATTAAATGTTGTACAGAGACTACTCAAAGTAGTCCTTTTGTGACTATTATTTAAAAAAAAGACAGATGACATCTTCAAGCATTGTCCAAATGTAATTATTTTCACAGTTAATGTGAAATCGCTTTTCAAATTGCATGTAAGTAGCAAGGGTGTGAGGGGCATGGCATGTCAGGTGGTGCACATTTTCACATTTCAGCCATGTTATAGTATGTTACTGAAGTCACTATTTTTTGTTTTTTTTTTACTGACTGGTTATGTATACTGTAATTATGCACGGGCTGATGTCCCATTTTGGTGATGGAGTGGTGTGTAGCATTCAGTAGTGCCACCACAAAGCTCTTTGGTACCTTTTTTCAATCCCAGATGGATTTCCCTTATTGTGGAATGTGCATGATGTCATCAAGTCCACTTCTATTTTTACAAAGTGCGTCAGTTTCATCCCACATCCTGTGGACATGCCATAAGGTGAACTGGCATTTGTCTAAATTTTGTATACATTTGTATGCAGTGTGTGAGTGCATCCTGTAGTGGGCTGGCATTCTCTCCAGAATAGTTTCTCAGACTTGCACCCATTGCTTGCTGGGCTCTATGCAGTTCTTCACAACTACAACAAAGCCAGTACTGAATAAATTAAGTCAGTGATGTCCAACAAACATTAGGAAATATGTGGCAAAAGCAGTGTTGCCCTCATTAGCTTGAAACATCCCACTAAATGAAGCAAGGCTTCAATAAAGTGCATTGCAATCCTTACCTATGTTTGTTGTCCACTACAAAACATGATGGTGTACCAGACAAAATCCTAATATTACATTTCTTTTTTAATTTCTCCAAATCTTTTGGATTTCTATTACCATCTTGGGAATGGACCCCATACCTAAGTCAAAGTACAATTAAAGTTCATGAAATTAGTATTGCTTCAATCTTTAATGTCAGCCAAAAGTGCTCTTCACAGCACCCGCAATGTGCTCAGTAATGACTCCTTCTCCAATTCGTATGGGGTTACATGTATTGGTAACATATCTAAGTATGATTGTAGATTCTTTTTTATAAGACCCATTGCTCCTACTACTATTGGAACTGTCTGGGTATCTTTCTTCCACATTGCTCTCATTTCTGCCTGCAAATCCTGATATTTTATAACTTTGTGTCTCTGTACACAAAACACTATAGTCACTGGCTGTGGTGATTTCAATGATCAATGCATGCTATTTTTGTCTTCTTGTCATAGACTACTATATCCGGTTTTCTAGCATCTATCTTTTGAACTGTTAGTAATGGGTGATTCTCATGCGATATAGACTTCATCATTTTCTGTGATGCTTTGTGGCTCATGTTTCCATTGTTTTTCATCTGCTTCAATACCATAATGTTTGCGAGTCTATATTAAATCAGTGAACGCTTAGAAAAGTGAACACTGATTTACTGACCCCATGTAAGTGAAAGCTTACAATCCGGAACACTCAGAACAGCAATATTATTTTCCCAGGGAAAAAAAAAATCGCTGTTCCAAAAAAAAAAAAAAACTTTAAAACATTACATAAAGTGGGGGGCTTTTCCCCCCACACCCCTGATGTAGGGGGCACCCCCCCCTACTTAAATATACCAACTCCGCGATCACACTATGAGTGAAGAAAGGGCAACTCCGTGAAGTTGGCCAACCATCTCTTTGCCCTATGACATAAATACCGAATCGCTTAAATGTGATTCGATGTTTATGTGTTGCTCAAAACGCATTTGCGTAAGTAATCTTTCAGTCTGCTAATATAGACCTAATGTTGGCACAATCCCTAGTGCAACAGTCTTGCCACATTATTATGCCTTTCAGTATACAGTCCTTCTGCCATTAGGATGTCACACCCAGCAACAAGGTGTGCAACTGTTTCCAATTCTGTTTTACATAACCCTCATTTGTCTGTTTTTCCCACATGTTCAATAGACTTTGTAAACCAACGTGTACGGAGCCCACTATATTGTGCCCCCAATAGTAACCTTTCATCTCTTGGTTTGAATTCGCCTCTCCTTAACCATCCCTGCAGTCGTTCCTGATCAACATGAGGTTCTTTCAGAAGTTTTCTATACTTGCAACTATATTTATACATTTTCCACATTTCTTGCCTTATCATGTGGTCCTTCACCTTATATTCTTTCTTTCTTTTTTTTTTTTTTTTTGCCACAATCAGTTTCTGCCTGATTTTTATCTACTACTGCTTTGATTTCCATTCCTGCTTGATGCCGATATGCTTCTGCTTGATTAAGCAGAGAAGTCATCTTAGATTTATTCTCCTCATGTTTCAAAACTTTCACTACATTTGAGTCTTGTGAGGTTGGCAGGTATGTGAGGAGTCCCACTATTGCAAATCTATACATGTAATCAATTTCAAGGAGGCTTATCTTCCTTTGGAACAGGGAATATATGATCTTGGTATGCACTGATTTTTATAAATCATTTGGTGAGCATGAAGCATCCTTCTTGTTTTCCTATCTAATCTATCACACACATTTTGGGGCCAGTCAATCACTCCAAAACTGTAAGTTAGGACAGGAAGAGCAAATTTGTTTATAGCTTGGATTTTGTTCCTAGGTGTCAGTTCTGTTTTCAGGATTAATTTAAGTCTCTTGAAGTATTCCTTACTAAGTTTTATTTGCATTTGTTCATGTTTTATTGTTGATTCTTCATCGATTCCCAAATATTTATACACTCCTTCTTTCTCAAGTTCTTCTACATCACATTCTTGTCCCAAACTGATATTTTCCTGGTGTTGCAGTTTTCCTGCTTTAAAGGTTGCTTTTGCACAGTTATCAAGACCAAATGACATTCTTATATCATCTGAAAATGTTTTGACAACTTGCAGTTGTGCTTTCAGTTCTTCATCTGACGAGCTAAACAGTTTTAAATCATTGACAAAGAGAAGATGGTAAGTCTTTACACTTTGTTGTTTTCTAGCAGCCAAATTATAACCATGGCCTAACCGGTTAAGAAGACAGGTTAATAGGTTAAGGGCAAGGCAGAATAGCAGCGTGACAAAGAGTCACCCTGGAATATCCCACTTGGAATTTTTATCCCTGGGATAATAATTTGTCCTTTATCATGGGTTAATTGCAAAGTGGTCTTCCACTGTTTCATGGTCACTGTAATGTAGTTGATCAGTGTAGGGTGTATCTTATACATTTTTAAGCACTCTTTTATCCATAAATGTGGGATACTATCAAATGCTTTTTTGTAGTCAATCCATGCCATATTTAGATTCGTCCCCTTTTTACAGTTCTCCACTATGACTTTATTTAAGAACAAATGATCATTTGTTCCATATGACTTTCTTTTATTGCCCTTTTGTTCTACTGCCATAATTGAGTTTTCTTCTAAATGACTATAAACTCTGACGGCATCAATTCCCATGTATAGTTTAGACATCATCAGAAGGCAACTTATTGGTCTATAATTTTTAGGGTAGCTTGCAGGTTCACTATTAAGTAGGCATTTTGTTTTTCCTATTATTAACCAGGTTGGTGTCTGTTTGGGGTGCAAATATAAATATTTCTTACTCATGGCTAAATCGTCGTGCAAAGATGTTAATACTTTCAGCCAAAAGTTAGGTACTGCATCTGGGTCTGGGGTTTTCCAATTAGAGGCTTTTCTTAACTTTGTTTCAATCTCCCTGGCTGTTACTTCATCCCATTTCATATCCTGTACCATTAAACTTCTTATTTTTTCTTTAACTTGTGTAGATGAAGTACAGTACCAAAACACGTAAGAAACATCCAATATCCAAGAAGAGCTGCTGTGACAGGAACAAAACACGTTGGCAATTCTTAAGATCAGCAAAGTAGTTTATTACATCCACGCTTCATCAGATTTCTTTAACTTCTTCAATCCATTTAGCATCTTTGTTAGGTTCTACGGGATCTTTATAAATACATCTACAAAATGTATCTGTTTCTTCTTTTTTTGGTGGTCTTTCAATTCCTTTACCTTGTTTTTCCCAGTTCTGTATAAAATGTTTTTGGGTCATTAATAAATTGCTTATTTTGTACTTTTCCTTTATATTTGTCTTTGTATCTTCTAAGTTTTTCCACCAGTGCTGAAAATTTTAGTTTATTTGCTATGGTACACAATATATCCTGGTCTGTTCTAATACTGCGCATTGCTTCTATCACTTCTATCTTTCATAGTATTTTTGTTGATCTGTTCCCTCTTCTATAGTCTTCTAAGAGTGGCACTTCTTGTCTTAACTGCTTTAACGTTTTCTCTATTTGATACTTCCATGATGATATTCAATTTCTCCCCTTCCTTTCCTTCACTACCCTGTCCTCTTGTGGTACAAGTTTATCAGTTATTAATTTAGCTGCACAGTAATATATCCTGTTTACTTATATCACATACAACATACAACACTCTAGTATCCACAAATAATTCAGCAACATCATACCATCTCTTATCAGCCTCATTTCATTATGCTATTAAAACCCTCATATATCTCCATTTTACTACTACTCCTCCTCAACTTATCCTATATTTACTACCTCACCCAACCCATTAATACCTACCACTCACAACCCTTCCACGTAACCAACCATCTTACCACATCTCTCTCATATTCACACACCCCGATTTCTCCCCATCTATATCCTATAAAAAACCTTCTACTTTTTCCTTACAAACTTATTACCTCTCATAAACATTCTACCCCCGTAGTAACTAGCAAACCCTTCAGAATCATAATAGAGCCGAATCTATACTTTAAACAGTCCAATTACCTCTCTAACTCAATCTTATATCTGATTACCATTCCATTATCAGGAGATATCCATCCTAACCCTGGCCCCCCCTCCTCAACCACTATAGATAAGTCCATATTACTTACTTCTCTAAACTCCCAAAGTATAGTTAACAAAATCCCAAACATCCATGCCTGGCTTATACACAATAAACCTGACATCCTATCCATCTCTGAAACATGGTTAAAACCCCACATAAAAGACTCTGAAATAATTCCTCTGAACTATTCTATCATTAGAAAAGACAGGTCCCACAAAAAAGGGGAAGGAGTAGCTCTTCTATACTCATCCTCCTTGTCAGTGACTCCCTATAACAAACCTACTCCTCACTTTAATAACGCTAATTACTCCTAACGTTACTTCAAGTTAACAAACACAAGCACATATGTATAGCTTCCCTCTACATCCCCCCAGGTGATAATATTTCTACACTTGAAGATATCCTCTCCTGGCTCTCTACCAACATTATCAACGAAACAATAATCTTAGGAGACATGAATATCAATTGGTCCTCCATTCAGTCTCCCTCAAACCCACTTAATATCAACCTCTACAATTTTTCACAGCTAATCAATTCTATAACCCGCCCCTCAAAAAACCTATCTAGTGGTAGTATTCTAGACTGGATTTTAGTCTCTCATCCCCATTACCACTTGACCACTTACCCATCTTCACACATCAACTCCCCTTACCCCTACATTGTACTCACAACTATATTACTATTTGAAACCAAAAAAACTTTAACCCAACGACCTTTTCTAACTCTCTAAAAGCAATAAATTGGAATAGTCTAAAAACACTATCTCTAGATAATGCGGTAGCCCACTTCAACTCAACCTTCTTAAACCTTCTAGACTACTATGCTCCCTTAAGAACAAAAAGAATAAAAATTAAAACTGCCCCTTGGCTTACCAAAAATACACTAGTAACCATGCGACACAGAGATAAAGTGTGGGCACACTACCAGAAAAATAGGACCCCCCCTCATCCATAACGAATACAAAACACTTTGAAATAAAGTAAAAAAGCTCATCATCACTGATTGACAAAATTACTTCTCCATACCCCAAAACAATAATAAAACAAACCCTCAGAAATTCTGGAAAGGAATCTCCACTCTCCTTAATCCTAACAAACCAGATACCCCACCCCAGACCCTAATGCTCCCGACATAGACTTGGCTACCCAATTTAACTCTTTTTTTCATTGATTCTATTTCCAAACTAACCTCATCTTTCTCTAACATCACTACACTCTCCCATTCTCCCCCATCCTCCTCTACTAACACTCTACCCTCCACTGCTACTTCCCCCCATTCTTATCTACTAATTCTCTACCCTCCACCTCTTATTCTGCTCTCACTTCCTCTTCATCTCCATCACCCCCAAATACCCCCTCTTCCCACTCCCCACTTTTCTCATTAAAACCTATACCCACATCTACCATAAAAAACTCCTTCAAAAACTGAAGCCATGCTCTAATGCTCCTGGCAACATTCCTTCACACCTTCTTAGCATAGCTGCCGAAGCGATTGCCTACCCCATAAGCATTCTAATAAACCGCTCTATCCAAGAAAGCATAGTACCCCAAACCTGGAAAAAGGCCTTTATCCTGTCTCCTATCTCTAAACTCCTAGAAAAGTGTATCCAACTTCAACTCCTACCACATCTCTTAGACAACTTTAACTCCTACCACATCTCTTAGACAATCACCTACTAACTCCCACTCAACATGGTTTCAGACCAGGCCACAGCACTATGACAGCCCTCCTCTTCTTCCTTGAAACTGTAAACAAAGCCCGGGACTCTGGTCATATTGTTCCTACCCTGCTACTTGACCTCTCTAAGGCCTTTGACATTATCTCTCACAACCTACTTTTAACTAAACTCTCTAAGCTTAACCTATCTCCTTCCTCTCTGAACTCGTTCTCCAGCTACTTATCCAATGGATATCAAGCAGTAAAATGGAAAAAGGCCACCTCCTCATTCCTTAATACTCCAACTGGAGTTCCCCAAGGTTCCGTACTGGCTCCCCTCCTCTTTAATATATTTATAAATGACTTCCGCAACTCTATCCCTTTCTCAAATATCATCCAATACACAGACGATTCAACTATTATCTGTTCTGCCACATCTATCCCTACACTCCTAAGACTTACTCAAGATGCTTTCTCAACCACTGAACAATAGATGAATAAAAATCACCTAGCACTCAATGCCTCTAAAACCAAATTAATGGTATTCACTCCCTCTAAAGTCACCTCTTATCGACACAAACACATTCTCTATTACTAGTCATAATAATACAACTCTGGAACTGGTATCAGAGACCAAGTTACTTGGGGTCCAAATTGATGGTCAGCTCAAATTCAACTCCCACTTACAACTAAACATAAAAAAAAACATCAAAAACTAGGTATGCTCTACCGACAAAATCATTATCTTACACCTGCCACTAAAATCACTCTCTCTACATCTTTTCTTATCCACTCCCTTCTCTATGGAGCTCCACTCCTAACTAATCTACAATCCTCCCTGAAAACACAACTGTCCTCCTGCTACAACAAAATCACCAAGTTCGCTACCAGCCATAAGTCCTCCACTCACCACTGTTCCTCTCTCCACAAACTGAAATGGCTAGAACTACCCAATCATCTCACCTATACTCAACTTACTCTTGCACACAAGCTCATTTTCAACCTCTCCCTCTGTCCTTCCCTTTCCTCTGCCTTTAAAATGCACCTACCTGACAGAGTACTAAGGTCTAACAACCAAAATCTATTAGAAGTGTACAAACCAACTCGTCCCCCAGGCAAACATCTTCTATTCTATGGTCTAGCACGTCTCTGGAACTCCCTACCTCCATCCATTCGTACAACTTCTAATCGCTTTATTTTCAAAAAATCTCTTCACTCGCATCTAATATCCCAGTGGGAATGCTCCTGCTCCCACCCCACATAACTTATGCTGCCAATTTCTGTCTTCTTTTCTTTCCCCTCTTTACACAAGCAATCTCCTTTTTCCATCTCCCCCAACTCCTACATCCCTGTAATTACTAAGCTGTTTGCAAAGTATGCATTAGGTTGCACCTGTTAAGTGTAAGCTTCCTAATATGTATTGGCTCCTTAGTATTTATTTTGTAATGACCCTTTACTAGTCTGTATCACCTGTAATGTTCATCACTAGTCTACACTGTTTGTAATGCTTGCAATAGTCTATAACACTTGTAAAATTATAATCTGTAAACTATTGTAACCTTGATTGTTTTGGAGCTAAAACCTATTGTAACCTTGATTGTTTTGGAGCTTTTCTCCCCAGGACTCCATTGAAAACGGGTTCATATTGGCCCAGTGGACTTTCCTGGTAAACCAACTGCAAATAAATAAATAAATCACATGGATCTCTATGAACAATCCTAATTGCTGTGTTCATTTGTTTTATTAGACCTCTGACTTTTTGGGTTTTATTAACCTTCTGCAGTCTATTTCTTTCATTGATCTTAAAATATCTGTCTATGTCTATTAAATCAAGCAACTCTTCTCTTAGCTCATTTTCTTCCAAACTGAGGGCACATCCCTTGTTTTCCAGTTCCTGCGGGCATTCTATAGAAGATTCTATAGCATCTTTCTGTGGCACATTCTCTTCAATTTTATCCTGTGCCATCCGTTGCTCTGTCATATGGGAACTCACTGGCCTATCACTCCTCAGCATTGACTGCAACAGTTTCCACAGTTTCTTGTTCCTTCCCTTGCTGTCTAGCTTCAAGTGAACATACTGATTCCTTGTGGAAGGCTCCAAATTATTTTAATATGGTGCATGACCAATTGCTTCCTGTTCCACTAGTTTCCCCTTAATTTGGATATCCATTGCTCTAACCTGTTGTGGTGCTTTCTGAATTAGATTTCCTACACTGAATCCTTCACTTGGTACTCCATAACCTCAATTTCTATTTATTTAACTTCTCCATTACTGATCTCCTTTTTTTACTTTCCTCTTTGTCTTCTCAATTTTTGTATTGTAAAGTTTTCCATTTCCAGATTCCTTTGCCTGTATTTCTCCTCAAAATATATTTGGTGCTGCTGTTTTTATATTGGTTAGTTTTGGTTTGTCCTTTGCATAAATATTACACAATATTAAATCGCTTTTTCTTTCCCGTGTCCATGTTTCTTCTTTTGATGTCTCCTGATCTTCTTGTTTTTTCCTTACTTTGGCGGCTCACTCCATCCATCATGCTGTGATGTAACCTGTGTTAGACCTTCTACACCAAATCCTTCACTTCGCAGACATTCCATTATTTCAACTTCTATTTTTTTAACTTCTACTTTACTAATCTTCTTTTCTACATTCCATCTTTGTGATATTAGTTTTCTTATTGTGAAGTTTTTCATATCTAGATGCCTTTGCCTGTATTTCTCTTCAAATATCTTTGGGGCTGCCTTCTTTATATTAATTAATTTGGCTTTCTCCTTTACATAAATATTGCACCATATCAAATCTCTCTTTCTTTCCCATGTCCATATTTCTTTTTTATACTTTTCGAATATTTCTTGATTTTGTTGTTTATATTTTCACACTCCCTCAGATACTTCTTTTTCCAAACAGATCAAAGTTTCTTTATCTATATACTGTTTTCATAAATCTGTTGTATTAATGAACACAGATTTTCATTTGAAGATTCTGACAGTTTTTCTTGTGGACGTATTTTTCGTGTCTGGAAATTCTGGGCTTTTTGCATAATAGTAACAATACATAATTTCTTTTTTATCCTCAACAGTCCACTTTATCGTCTTTATGGCTCTTCTTTGGCTTATCAGTTTTTGTGATTTTTGTGGACTACTGTATGTCCAGTGAAGAATACGAAATGGAGTGAGAGGGAGATGAACTTTGAGAGGAAACACTAGTAACAAAATCTTCACTGGTACAAAACACACACGTATACCATTCTCATGTCATCAGAAGGTTGAAAATGATGGGATGCCATATCTGCATATGTCTGCATGTATTTGTGTGTGACTTTAAATCTGTCTAGCATGTGTGTGTATCTGAGGGCCACTGTAAATATGTGTGATTGTTTATGTCTGTTTGTGAGTGTGAGTGTGTCTGTATGCATGCACACACACATGTGTGTGTGTGTGTGTGTGTGTGTGTGTGTGCGTGTGTGTGTGTGTGTGTGTGTGTGTGTGTGTGTGTGTGTGTGTGTGTGTGTGTTTGTGTGAGTGCGGCTGTGTCTGTGTCTGTATGAGTGCCCTCGAAGACCTCTGTGTATCTCTGTGTTTGCATATGTCTGTTTGTGAGTTTGTGTGTATGTATGTGTATGTGCATGTGTGCCTGTGCCTATCTGTCCATATATGAGTGGATGCGTTTGCTTGTGACTGCAGTGTGTAGTCTGCATGTGTAGCATGTGTATTCTTGTGTGTATATGTGTGTGTATACAGATGCTTGAGCACCTCTGTCTGTATGTTTATATATGTCTGTTTGTGAGTCTGTCAGTCAGTGTCCTTATCTGTCTATGTCTATATGTATCTGTCTGTGTGTGACTATTAATCTATGTATTATGTGTAGTCTGTATATGTGTGTCTGTGTGAATCTTTGTGAGTCTGCTTCAGAGTGTTCTTAAGTGTGTGTGTGTGTGTGTGTGTGTGTGTGTGTGTGTGTGTGTGTGTGTGTGTGTGTGTGTGTGTGTGTGTGTGTGACTGTGTTTTGTGCATGTGTGTGCGTGTGTGTGTGTGTGTGCCTATCTGTCCATATATGAATGCATGTATTTGTTTGTCTGGGACTGTTAATCTGTGCAGTGTGTAGTTTGTATGTGTGACATGTGTTTGTGTTTTTGTGTGCTTACTTTAAAAGTATTCCTGAATGCAACAGTTGGAAATGTAGTACTTACCTGAATGGAACTGTGACATTCTACCTTGCATTTTATGACACTTTGTAAGGCTGGATATTGATAATGCATATATGGTCTCTAGCTATACTTACTTGTATTTCCTATGATTCTATGATCTTGTGACAGAACACACAATTTAACAACACAGTACTATTCCCTAGTAGTAAACTATATTCTGAAGGGCCTGAACTTTATTACTCGTGACGCAATCTCAGGCATGGGGGGAGAATTCTGAATGGAGCTGTCTCATTGTGTGTTACACTTCCGATACTGGAGTTATACATCCTAAACTTACAAAGTTCTGGGGCATGTGCTGACAGGCATTCTCAACCTTATATCATTTGAGATCAGAAGTTGGGGATGAGGAATGGGGAATGGGTGGGATATAAAACAAAAAAATCACTATGGCCACCAGTGTGTTGTTGCACTGTGATGCCTCAGTCTCCTCTAAAACAATGGGAAAAGAATCAAATTTGGTCTCGGGGCCTGGGATAAGCCCAATGACATCCAGGATCAAGGATTCAAGGAAAGGTACCAGTGACAGCCCATTGTCTACTGCACAGAATCCAAAGAAAAGTAGCATACACTAAATTAGAAAAAATGAAAGTTTTATTTATTTTGCTTGAAACTGTCAGTTAATCCTTTTTGCAACAAGGGTGAGATACAGCTTGTGGACAGCATCTTAATTACCATTGTAGAACCTTTCTGACTGTTCTGGAGCCATGACATTTTGCTTGGTGCTACTCTTGTGGTAATAAGATCATTTCTCAGATTCTTGAACTGACTGGAGCTGTGATATAAGGAGGGGGGTTTCAAAGTGAAACTGTGACATTTTGCACTGAACTTCATAGCAACTGAGAAGTAAGACTGTATTTTATTGGCAACATTGAAACTGCTGGCTACTCACTTTTGCAAGAAAAGAAGGATAAATGTGGGCTATTTTATTTAACAGTACATTCAGCTCCAAAAAGAATATTTCTCAAATCATTGGTTATGCTCCTGTATACCCTCAGGCTAAATTATAACTACCCTCAGACACTGTTTCCTAACTCATTTCTCTCTTTCAGCCTATTGCTATATTTGCAATTCTGACTTTTTTATATACAAAGCAAAAACCTTTCCTGACTCTATATTATGCTCTATACTTTTACATTCTGTTATACCCTGATTTTACTGGGTCTATATTATATCATCGAAGTCTAAAAACATCGAATGTTATAATATCGACCCCATTCAATGGAAACACCAGAAAACTGAACAGTCAGAATAGCAAATTTTTTCCCAGGGAAAAAAATTGCTGTTCCGACAAACATACACACAAGTAAATCACAAGAAAAAAAACACAGTGGAAACCAAGAACGTAGCCGCTCGAACCAGAATTAATTATAAGTAGAATTTATTTAAAAACAGTACAAAAGGTTAAGCACTTTCATCGATAGTACTAGGCTTCATCAGAACACTAAAAACACTATTTTAAAAGTTTATATAAAGTATTCCAACCAATGGCAATCGCCCAGGCAAATCCCCCATTACATCATTTCCCCTTCTTAAAAAATATGAGTACTCAAACCCTTGCATATGTCACATCTTGGCTTCTATTATTGGTTTGATAGAAATATTCTCATTTATACCTGGTACAGTGGTGGCATTTAATAAGGTCTGTCATCTCACCTCCTTCTCACTTAATAGAGCCTTTATGTTCCCCCCTCTATGATGTGGGAATAACACTTCCAATATAGCAAACTTGAACATGTTACAACCAGGGTTATCTCTAATATGCCTATATAAGGCATTATTGACATCCACTTTTTTCATGGCATATAAATGATCATATATCCTATCCTTCAGACGTCATCCAGTTTTGCCCACATAAAATCCGGGACATCTTGTAGACAAGGCGAGGTATATGACATTCCTAGTTTGACAATTGCCTTTGACAAAAGTTATTGTAGTTTGGCTCCTATTCCCTACACACTTTGTAAATTCTTCTAATATGGCAGAGCATCGATTGCATCTGCCACATTTTGTAGTACCGGACTTATAGGGTTTGATATGCATGTGACCTTTATATAACCTGTTTTTCATATTGCATCCTATTTTGTGGACAAACTTGGGATGTTCCCCCACCAATTCAAATATTTCTGAGTCACATTTCAGACTACTCCAATTATTACGAATAATATTCTTTACATCTATCGTATTTTTCCTATAGGGTAGGATACAAGCTTTATTAAACTCATTAGTAGTTGTTTCTCTCCCCTTGTCCATACCAGTACAAACCTCAACTCCTAATAATGGCTTATATTTTTTCCCCCATTCACTGCTTATGTATGTCACAACATCATCAACCACTATGGGGGGATAACCACGTTCCTTAAATAGTGTTCCTATATAAAGCAACTCCTGTAACATTTCATTATAATCTGAGGTCATCCGAGCTGCTCTTATACATTGCCCTATTCTTTTGAATGTTAGGATGGCAGCTATTATATTCCAGATAGGAATTACTAAAGCTTTCTTTTCTAAAAATTCTAGACTTAAATCCGGTGCTAGTGTGAGAATATATATGTGTTCATGTATGAAATGCCTTCATTACTAACATGGTATGTGAACTTGAGAAAGGAACTAGATGTATGCAGATATCCGACAAATTCTTCCACTACAGTTTCACTACCATCCCACAGAATAAAAACATTGTCTAAAAATCTAATATAACATTTAATATATTTCATCCAACTACTTTTAAATACTGCTTGCTCTTCCCAATCCAAAAGGACTAGGTTGGCATAAATTGGGGCACTGGCTGCTCCCATCGCCACCTCTTTGTTCTGCCTGTAGTATTCTCCTTCAAAATATATAAAGTTGTAATCAAGTACAATACTCATAAATTTACTAATAAGCAAAGTTCTATCCCAATCCAAGTTGGCAAATTTCCTGATACTATTGACAAACCTGTCCATACCTTTGTCTCTTGGGATGCATGTGAATAAGTTCACCACATCTATGGTAACGAAGACTAAACTTTCCTTCCATAGGCTGGGTGTTAACCGACTTAAAAAGTCCCAGGAATCCTTAGCTATATGCTTAGTCATAGCATAAATAGGTTTTAACCAAGTATCCACTACCTTCCCAAAAGGGAAGGTCTTGGATTTGCTTCCTGAAATAATAGGCCTATATGGTGGATGCAGTATATCTTTATGGATCTTCGGCATGCCCATGATAGTGGCCATTAAAGGATGTTCTACCTTCAAAAAATTATACAAGTCTATCTCTATTCTGTTGTCCAACAAGTGTTCTTCCAAAAAAGAATCTATGAGTTGATAGGCAATGTGTATCTCATTGATAGATGATATCTCATAGGTATCTGAATCCTGTAGGATGGTGTGAATAGCATTTAAATAATCATTGTTATCTACTAACACAATCCCTCCCCCTTTATCTGGTTGTAAAATTCTAATATTGTTATTGGCACTCAAATCATTTAGTAACTCATTTTCCTTTTTACTAAGATTATATTTCATTTTCTGTTGTTTACTATAATCTGATAATTTATATAGTTCATCTACAACCACCTTCTCAAAGCTTGCCAATAAAGGATTAAGCGGGGGGGGGGGGGGTAAGGGAGCCAAACTGTAGATCACATTTCTTCATTCCTGCTTCTTTAAAATATATACCTAAATTCAGTTTACGTAAAAATAACTTGAATTCAATAATATTATCCACCACATTAAATTTCTTATTGGGCACAAATTTGCTCCCTTTTCTAAATAATGCAAAGTGTTCTTCTAGCAATGTAAGTGTAGTATAGTTATATATAAAGAAATTCCCTTTGCCATATTTAATTTCATTATACGTAACTATCTCTACAATCTCATAACATTTCACCTTTTCACTCTGTTTTCTCTGTATTGGTGAGGTTGGGGGTTCCTTTGGGGCCCCCTACCCCTTCCCACACTCTCCCATTCTGCTTCCTCCTCAAAAAAAGATTGAAATTCCTCATGTCGTGGTCTATAAGACCTCTCCTCTTCTTGGAAGTGTCTGATAATACCCTCCTGCTTTCTCTTCTCCTTATGTACTTTCTCCCAGTTATAAACCTGTCTATCCTTATATTGTGTCAGGTCTCTCTGTAGTTTACCACACTTCCTATGAAAATATTTTTGGTTATTGCTTTTAGCATATGCGTACTGTTTGTTATATAATTGTTGCCATTGGTCAAACAATAAATCCTGTGTAATATGTTCATTCAAGGTTTCAACCTCCTTAACAAGTTTACACAATTTACTGTCATTACTTTTGATTAGAAACTTCATAAAAGTGATACCAAAACTATCAAACATAACATTGCATTCGTTCATCAGTTCATCAGTCATATCTATGCCTAGGGGCTTCTTGAAAAATCTAAGCCCCATAGGTACAATGTTTAAAGCAATGCAACGATGTAAATAAGCATTGTCCAACTGAATCCCTTTGATAGCATTCAATTTTTTTACCAAAAAGAAAAAGCATCTGTTTTAAAATGTCCCATCAATTGTTTCATTTGTATTAAAATTACCAGCTTTACTGTCATCATTAAATTTAAAGTCCTGCATGTTGGTTAGTAAACTGTCAAGCCCTCCGAAGTTATTATTTACTTTTATTGTCCTCTGTCTATTGGGTGAGCAAGTAGGTGCTCCATCTAATACAGTACCTTGGTTGCTGAGGTTAGCGACAACAGAATATGTTCTTTTTGGCACAGTTCTCTTTAGAATAGCTCCCAAGCTATGTACCTCATCCTTTTGTATTGTTGCCCTCATCTTCACCTTTGCGGTTGTTAAACATCGGCTGTAGTTGACCCGCAACTATACCATGAGAGGAACCGGGTATGCTAGTAGGAGTATTGATAAAATCCTCATGCTCACCATGACCGAGTAAAGCTCCTGCACTTCCAGGTGGATGACCTAAGATCGTAGAACGTGCAGAGTCACTGTTTTGGCTCCTGATAGGTTGACTGAACAAGTCAATCAATCTAGTTACCTCCCCTTTCAAGATAACCATCTCAGATTGTATTTTTTGAATTTCATCCTTTCCTATCGGGGAGAAAATCGAAGGCAGTTCGTCCAGCGAGTTCATGGCAAAAACGACCAAAATGCAAAAAACAGGAACTACGTAGTCACAACCACTAGAAAATCACAAGAAAAAAAAAAACACAGTGGAAACCAGGAACATAGCCGCTTAAACCGGAATTAATTATAAGTAGAATTTATTTAAAAATGGTACAAAAGGTTAAGTGCTTTCATCTATAGTACTAGACTTCATCAGAACACTAAAAACACTATTTTAAAAGTTTATATAACGTATTCCAACCAATGGCAATCACCCACTTGTGTTCAGGCAACCCCCCCATTACATCATTTCTCCTTCTTAAAAAATATGAGTACTCAAAACCTTGCATATGTCACATCTTGGCTTCTATTATTGGTTTGATAGAAATATTCTCATTTATACCTGGTACAGTGGTGGCATTTAATAAGATCTGCCATCTCACCTCCTTCTCACTTAATAGAGCCTTTATGTTCCCCCCTCTATGATGTGGGAATAACATTTCCAATATAGCAAACTTGAACATGTTACAACCAGGGTTATCTCTAATATGCCTATATAAGGCATTATTGACATCCACTTTTTTCATGGCATATAAATGATCATATATCCTATCCTTCAGATGTCGTCCAGTTTTGCCCACATAAAATCCGGGACATCTTGTACACAAGGCGAGGTATATGACATTCCTAGTTTGACAATTGCCTTTGGAAAATGTTATTGTAGTTTGGCTCCTATTCCCTACACACTTTGTAAATTCTTCTAATATGGCAGAGCATTGATTGCATCTGCCACATTTTGTAGTACCGCACTTATAGGGTTTGGTATGCATGTGACCTTTATATAACCTGTTTTTCATATTGCATCCTATTTTGTGGACAGACTTGGGATGTTCCCCCACCAATCCAAATATTTCTGAGTCACATTTCAGACTACTCCAATTATTACGAATAATATTCTTTACATCTATCGTATTTTTCCTATAGGGTAGGATACAAGCTTTATTAAACTCATTAGTAGTTGTTTCTCTCCCCTTGTCCATACCAGTACAAACCTCAACTCCTAATAATGGCTTATATTTTTCCCCCATTCACTGCTTACGTATGTCACAACTTAACATACACACAACTTAAGCACACCAAAATAAATAATCCACACACATACACTTCACGAAACCCTACACTAAACCAGACATACACCACTAGCTACCCACTTACCTTAATCCAAACCTAACCCTAAGGTCCCTATCACACACTCACCTTATCCGCTCACTAACCCTAACTCACCTACCCCACCCTTACCCTCACGTCCACACAATCGCACATTTAACTGACCCGCGCCCTAATCCTCACTCACTTAACCAGCCCCTAACCCTAAAGTCTGTCACTACCGCACACTCACCTCATCCGCGCCCTAACTAAAGTCCCTAACTACTGCACACTCACCTTAACCCAGTCTGTTCCCTCACTTACCTTAACCCGGTCCATAACCATCGCACCACACTTACCTGAACCCAATCCGTAACCTCCATTCGCTCACTTTCCTAAACCCGGTCCGTAACCATCACATCACACTGCTGTAAATAGCGAAGCCATGGACCACCGACATCTTACCCTAGGTAAAATTTTGATGTTCTGAGGCTTCGCTATTCTTCGCACTAAAGGGTTTGATATTATAATATTCAAAGTTTTTGAACTTCAATGTTATAATATAGACCCAATTTTACCTTGTGAATATATTCATGTATATATTTTCTCTATTTAGTTGTATGACACGTTAAATTCTGTTTTGCTTTATCAATTTGTACTATATTTTGTATTTTTGTAACTGCTTGTAATTTATTGGCACTTTTCTGCCCGGGTCTGTGCTGAAAACGGGCCATCTGGCCCAGTCGGACACTACCCGGTAATCAAATGTAATAAATAACCGAAAAAAAGGCACAGATGTCCAGAACTAGCAGCAGGAACAATGATGATATGCTTCCACTTCTTCTTAATGCAAGTTTTTATTATTATAAAATAGACTTACAGCGTTTTCGTTACTGTAAACCTCAGTAGCTTCATCAGAGTATCACACAGTATGGCGCCAAAATTCAAGATTTAAATACAAGTGAAGTGATGTCACTACAAAAGAACATCACTTCCGTCATAACTCAGATAATGAAAATAATTAAAAATGAGAGCATTTTAGAAAATAAAAAATTAAGAATTTAAATTAAGAATTTTAAGTAAAAATTTTTTGATACTTGTCAACAATAAATTAGTAATTAAAGCTAAACCAAACTTCAAATAAGCAAAAATTGCTCAAATCCACTTCATTTTCATTAAAAATTGTTGTTTTAGCCAACTAGAAATTGAGCTGATGATAACAAAAAATCATGTTGCAAATACAGCCAATGAAACAATTTTGCAAAAATGTAAAAAATACTAAATTGCTATAAATCTAAAAATGTAAAAATGTAAAAAGTCCACCAATGCAGATGACATGTATTTATATAATAGTTACAAAAGTATGTTAGGTTATTCGAACGTTGACATATTGAACTAGTATAAAAATGTAATAAATATAATAATGATGTATATAATATGTATGATAGGTAAATAAATGGATAACTGTGGTCAAGAGAGGCCAAATCATCTCAGGTAGCTTTTAAGCTTCAAGAAGCAAGAGATGTTACAGTTTTTGTTTAGACCAGGGTAATGGAAAGCCTCCAATTTTATCTGCCATTCAAGTTCTCTAGTTTCTAAGATTAGTGCTACTGGGCCACCCCTGCTGTTATGTGGGACATGATCAATGGCAACAAAGTGAAAACTGTGCCCTGCATTGTTACTAATGTGTTTAGCTAGGGTGTTATCAGTTTTACATTTCCTAATGGCTTACATATGTTGGTAAATTCTTTCTTTAAGTTTCCGATCTGTTTTGCCAACATAATAAGCCGGACAACAGTCACAGATAGCTAAATAAACTATAGACTTAGTGTCGCAGTTTATTTTATGATGAATATTGTACTTCCTTCCCCTTATCTGGAAAGTGCTTCCTGTCCTTAAACAGCTGCACCAGTTACAATGGCCACACATGAAAGTGCCTTTCTGTTTTGAAAACAAGTCATTGTTTTTATGTTTTTCTAGTAGTGATTTTAAATTGTTCCCTCTCCTGTAAACTGTTAAGGGGTTACTACCTAATTTCTCTAGTAATAAAGTGTTACTAGTAATAAAATACCAGTTCTTATAAATAATAGAACGTATCTGGTTGGAATCTGTACTATACATAGTGATAAAACTGGTGGAAAACTTTTGAGTTTCATTGGTAGTTTTAGACAAAGGAGTGTTGGTAACCATGTTCAAAACCTCTGGTGAATTAATTAATTCACCAAGAGGACCACCAAGTTTATTGTCTAACAAGGGTTTATAAAACCCCCCTAGCCTCTTATTTCTTACTTCCTGTGTTAATTCGTCTAGTAGTACCTCAGGGTAGTCACGACTGGTGACGATAAGGGGAAGGAAGTACAATATTCATCACAAAATAAACTGCGACACTAAGTCTATAGTTTATTTAGCTATCTGTGACTGTTGTCCAGCTTATCATGTTGGCAAAACAGATCGGAAACTTAAAGAAAGAATTTACCAACATATGTATGCCATTAGGAAATGTAAAACTGATAACGCCCTAGCTAAACACATTAGTAACAACGCAGGGCACAGTTTTCACTTTGTTGCCATTGATCATGTCCCACATAACAACAGGGGTGGCCCAGTAGCACTAATCTTAGAAACTAGAGAACTTGAATGGTAGATAAAATTGGAGGCTTTCCATTACCCTGGTCTAAACGAAAACTGTAACATCTCGTGCTTCTTGAAGCTTAAAAGCTACCTGAGATGATTTGGCCTCTCTTGACCACAGTTATCCATTTATTTACCTATCATACATATTATATACATCATTATTATATTTATTACATTTTTATACTAGTTCAATATGTCAACGTTCGAATAACCTAACATACTTTTGTAACTATTATATAAATACATGTCATCTGCATTGGTGGACTTTTTACATTTTTACATTTTTAGATTTATAGCAATTTAGTATTTTTTACATTTTTGCAAAATTGTTTCATTGGCTGTATTTGCAACATGATTTTTTGTTAGTCTGGGATCATCAGCTCAATTTCTAGTTGGCTAAAACAACAATTTTTAATGAAAATGAAGTGGATTTGAGCAATTTTTGCTTATTTGAAGTTTGGTTTAGCTTTAATTACTAATTTATTGTTGACAAGTATCAAAAAATTTTTACTTAAAATTCTTAATTTAAATTCTTAATTTTTTATTTTCTAAAATGCTCTCATTTTTAATTATTTTCATTATCTGAGTTATGACGGAAGTGACGTTCTTTTGTAGTGACATCACTTCACTTGTATTTAAATCTTGAATTTTGGTGCCATACTGTGTGATACTCTGATGAAGCTACTGAGGTTTACAGTAGCGAAAACGCTGTAAGTCTGTTTTATAATAATAAAAACTTGCGTTAAGAAGAAGTGGAAGCATATCATCATTGTTCCTGCTGCTAGTTCTGGACATCTGTGCCTTTTTTTCGGTGTCGTTGGTTTATTATTGGTTCAACAGTTCAAATGTAATAAATAAAATAAATACATTACTGTCAACATTATTAGAGTGGATGATTCAGCTTTTTTAGAACTTGGTGTTGTCTGGTCTACCTTTTAAGTGGAGTATATGTATGCCTTAACTACTTGAAATCTTAGATTTAAAGGCTCTATTGATTGTGTTTAACTTCATTAGTTATTTTACAGTGCACGCTGTATATCATGTTATTTCATCATGTTTTTATATTACTTTCATTGCTGTAATGAACCCTATATACAGGATTATTATGTTTCTTAGAATCCTCTTTAGTTATGAGTGGAGGCTGATTGTAGGTCATTGTAATAGGTTATACTACAAAGCAGTAATAACAATATTTAAATAAGTGTTGTAGAGAGTTTCTAATAGCTTAGAAAACTTTTAACATAGTTCGTGGAAGCAAAGTGCACAAAAATCACTCTGCCACACTTTGCAAACTATCTAAAAGCTTTGAAACATGTAACACATTTTGTGTTGCCACACAAAAGGCAGCCAGAAGCCATGTGTGTCTGTAATCAACCAACAGCTGGCAAATATGTTAGAAAGTTTCCAGTGTGGTTATGATTGTGGTTATGAGCTGGTTAAAATGTTATGGCAGCTTAAGGCTTAAGGCTTGCTTAGGACAAGGTTCATATGTAAGAACCCAGCTACAGCAATATTCTAATAGACAAGTTCTTACATATGAAGTTTGCTATGACAAGGTTACTTTTTCACCAGATTTGGAGTATGCTCAGTGTACTCATATTTCAAGCCATGTTATATTCTGTGCTACTACAGTTATGTCACTTATTCCATTCGGGTGAAGAACTAATCTCCTGTTCATGAGTATATGTATATGTGTGCATATGTATGTGTCTCTGTTAGTCTGTCTCTACTTGTTGTTTTCTTTCAGCTTCACCAGTAAAATATTCACCTTAATTTACCTCATGTTGTATACACCGCAGGCCCCAGCTAGGCCATTTAACCTCAGGAACCACGAATCGTTGGGCAGAGTCCCCTACTCTACCTCATGCTGTGCCTCCAACTGAGGAAATAACTTCTTGTCTTTAGCGTCACAGACACCATACTTTTATATAAGCTTAACTGACAACCATTATTCTCACCACTGCAATTAGAGTCCTAAATAGATTGCTATGAGAACTTTGCAGACACAAGGCATATTTAAAGCCATATATCCAGTTCTCTACAGCACAAAACCATTGATCTTGGATTTATACTGTCAGTTTACAAGACACAGATGGCCCATCAGCATACCTATTACCAGACAGGGTCTATGTGTAACATTCGACTGAAAGGGCTGAAATTATAGTGCCCAGTGGTGTAACTTTATATTGCCATGTTGTTGTTTACTCTGCCATTGCAAAGAGGCATGACTGGTCACTAGGATGAAGTATCTTCCTATCAGTTATTACTTTAATGAATAGAAAGGCAACTTTATAGGCAAACATTTTCTTTCTGGGGGTGAATACCACTATTCAGTTTTTAAATTTTTGATTGATATAACACATAAGGTGCTCCTCTCCTCAAAGATTTGGGCCAACACTGCTTCCAAAAAAACTTCTGATGCATCATTATACAAGAAAAGGCCCGTAGGAAATCATTAACTGGTAGCACTGCTTCCAACAATAGTGTGTTTTTTTTCTGTTTCACCATGATGAAGATGAGACCCTCAGATCTGAATGTGCTCAGCATACTACTGGAGAAGAGCAGAGGACATGCGTGAGTTGTGTTAGAAGTTATGACACAGATGGATTCAATCTGGAAAGACTTCCATCTGCTGAGGTGCTCAGAGATGAAATGAAAAACCAGTGCAGCAAAGAACTATACAGCACTGGGACTTGGGATGCAAGAATGATGAACTAAAGTAAATGTGATGCGTATAAGGATGAGATGACAAAAATAAACATAGATAAGTCAGTAACAAGTGAACTAAAATGGAGTGGAATGCTAATTTTACATCAGATATCATCTTTTACCATGGACAAAAATCAAGTAGAAAAAATGGAGTAGCCCTTATAGTTAATAAAAGATGTCAACATTTGTGCTCGCTTGCAATAAAGAAATATAGAATTTAGAGCTGAAGTCTGGCCTTGTACCCTCCCCAAGAATGAAAGTTTCTGTAGCAAACAGTTTGTACAGAACCCTTCCCTAATCAGCAACTCTTCTGATGTGTCAGTCATACCCCTAACAGCTTGTGTCTAGGACAGCCACTGCCTTTTCCCCAACCTAGCCACAGCACTGACAAAATGATCTCTATTAGACTACAAGGCAAGCCATTCAACACTAGAATGATACATTTTTACGCTTCAGCTACAGGTACGGAAGGAGAGAATGTCAACCAGTTGTATTAAGGCCTTCAGCAGTTTATGTAAATAAAAGCAAAAACTGTTTTACAGTCATCATAACTGAATGGAATACTAAAGTTGGCAGTCAAAGTACAACTGAAGAATCAGGCACATTTAGACATGAATTATGAAATGAAGCAAGACCTAGTCCAGCATAATTATGCCAAAATGATTCACTGGTCATAGCAAAAAATCTCTTTCAACATCTAAAAGAGATGGCTTTACTAATGCATATCGCCATTTGATCAATACCAAAATTAGATAGACTATAAATTTTGGAGTCAGAGACAGAAGAACTCTATATAGACAGGAAAAGCAAGACCCAGAGCTAAGCCCATCTACTTGTTATTGCAATGTTTAAAATTAAAAGAAAGGGAAAGAGAAAAGCATCCATATTGACTAGATATGAGCTCAACAATATTCAAAATTGTGAAGGTGAAGTACAACTTTAAAGGATTAGACTTGGTAGGTAGAACACCCAAAGAACTATAGTTCTTTGGGTGTTCTACCTACCAAGTCTAATAGGCAGAAGGTCATGATGTTTTCCAAGAGGTAGCAACAAAAATATTGCAAACAGAAAGAATACTAAGAAGGCAAAATGGCTGTCCGTGGAGGTGTTAACAGTGGACAAGGAAAGAAGGAGAACAAAAGGCAATGGAAACAAGGAAGTATGACAAAATGAGTGCAACTTTTCAAAGATTAATGATAAGACATAAAAAGGCATATTTAAATGAGCAGTACATAAAACTGGAATATGTCAATAGAATTTGAAAGGCAAGTGATCTCTTCAAGTAGATTGATGATATTTAGGGACACCAGGTAAAACTGAGCATAATAAATGACAAAGATGAAAGGCAGAAGATACTAAGAAAAGGTGGCAGGTATGTACAGATAAGCTGTATAAGGGGACCCTAATATCACTGGGACATACAATGGTATGCTGTCTGACTTAGAACCAGAGAGTGACATCAAATAGGAACTTAAAACCTTGCTAATAGCAAGACTGTATAAAGTGATATAATTCCAGCTGAATTGTTTAAAATCACTCAAAACAATGCTGTTACCGTGTTGCTTGGAATTTGGTAACAAATTTTGAAAACATAACAATGGCTATTAAATTGAACAAGTCAATTTATATTCCAGTCTCCAAAACAATGCTAAACAGTGCACAAATGATCAAACAGTTATACTTGTTCTACATGCAAGCTAGATAATGTTCAAAATCCTGCAAGCTATACTAGAATCTAGCACAATATGGACTGAACACTGCCAAAAGTGTGTTAGGGACAAATACATTAGAGATCAAATTGGCAACATTTAATTGATCAAACTATTTACTTTTTGTCTATTGACTCCTCTGAAACCTTCAACTGTGTGTGTGTGTGTGTGTGTGTGTGTGTGTGTGTGTGTGTGTGTGTGTGTGTGTGTGTGTGTGGACCATGATGCAGTTTTTCAGGTTCAAAGAGAAAGTGGAATACAAGCTCATTTTATGGACTACCAAAGAAATCTGCACGCAGAACTAGAAACAAGAGTTAGTTTCAAACATGCAATAATTGATTGGTTTACAACTGGGAGAAGAGTATAACAAGGCTGTATATTGTCATCCTACTTATTTTGTTTATGTGCTGAATATATCATGCAAAATGCTCAGTTAGACAAATCAGATACTGGAATTGAAATTGCTGGGAGAAATGTTAACATTCTTAAATCTACAGATGATATCACTCAGATGGCTGAAAAAATGGAAGTGTTGAAGGGTTTGTTGATAATGGTGAAAGTCGAAAGTACAAAAGTTGTTTTGCTGTCCAACACATGCTCACAAAAACTCTAAAATTACGTCATCCAGCCCTATCAATTCTTTCCAAAAATACAGGAAAGAAGTGGAGACAGAGACAAATTTTTATTTTTCTAGGCTTAAAGCTCTCTACAGATGGTGATTGCGACTATTATATGAAACAGTATTGCTTTTGGAAAGAAAGCAATGGCAAATCTGAACGTTTTGTATAGTAAAAGCTGTGGCTTTACAAGCCGTAACATATTTCCATGAGAGAAGGACTATAAGTAAGGTTGTATACTTGAAAATCAATGCTTTTAAACTATAGTACTGAAGAAATCTGAAAATTCCATGGATTGTCAGATGATCATATTAGTTAGTACTTAATGAAATAAACTCACACTGTTAACTGGAAAGTCTGAAAGTAAAGCTAGAACTCAAACACCAACAATATGATGTAAATACAAAGTTCACTGTAGAAGACATTGTTGCTGGGACAGATCAGAGGCTAAAGAAGGGGGGAACAGCAGAGGGTAAGATGGTTAGACAACATTACTGTAATGAATATTATACAATGACTGGCCAGTAATGCTCAAAAAGGAGCACACTGATTGATCAGCCCAACTAGTGTGCCCATTGTAAATCTGAGAGTATACCAATGGAAAACGGTCTGGTCACCCAGACTTTTTCTATTAGTATATCCCATAAAATTGTTACTTTTCTTTCTTTTTTTAAGTAAGTTTACAAAACTGAAGACCTCAAACGAATGAGGGAGATAGCACAAAGAACAATAAGAGAATAATCAGGGCTGCTCTGCAAAACTAAAGAAACATACCTGATTATCCTTTTATTTTTCCCATCCCATCTCTCCTGAACATTAAAATGTCTCCCATTTTTTTTCTTAATAAATAAAAATAAAATAAAATAAAAAAGTAACAGCAATCTTCCTTTCTCTGTTGCTTCCTTTACACAACTTTGATGTACTGCGTAAGCATGGGAACGCAACTCCCATACGCATGTGCAGTACATCAGGAAGGCACTAGGATACAAGAGAAAACGTGGAAGGGCACCACAGAGGTGTTATACAAAGACATTATTTAAGAAAAGTAAGTATTTTTTCTTAAATAATGTCATTCTTTAATCACAATAATCAATTCTGTGCCATGGTATATTGAAGATTTACCCATGGTTGGCTTTATTTAATCACTCGGGCTTCGCCCTCATGATTAAACCACACCAAACCATGGGTAAATCTTCAATATACCACACCAATGTTGTCAGTTATTGCTATATGAAATTTCAAGAACTGAACATCATTTGTTGGCAGATATCCTGGGTGCTAAAGTCCTTCAGATTTGATTAAATAGCAACAGTGAATATATAAAGGTTTATATACATGTGTATATACATGCATGCAGGTGTGTGTGTGTGTGTGTGTGTGTGTGTGTGTGTGTGTGTGTGTGTGTGTGTGTGTGTGTGTGTGTGCATGTGTATTAATATATATGTGTATGTGTATGTGTGTGTGCAGCTATATATCTATAGCTATATGGGTTCCCTTCAGAATCTCAAACTACTGAAATCCCAAATTTCAGTAGCCTGAGACCAGAAGGGTGAAAGTGCAGAATACCAAAACCCCAGAAGTCCGAAATTCAAAATCCCGAAGTTCGAAGATTTTGAATGAGCGGTTCTGGTGTTGCGGTGTGTTAGTGGATGGTCAGAGATGTAGGTATGTATTTGTGTTTTACAGGTTTTGGATAGGGGCTTTAGTGTGTGTCCATGTGTTTTGTTAGTGTGATGTGTGTGTGCGAGGGGAATGTAACTTGTGTAGTGGTGTTTTTGTGTGCTTGTCTGTCTGTGTAGTGTGACCTCGGAGTTAGTAAATTTAAGTAGGGGGGAGCAGGGGGGCTTGCCCCACAGCTTGTATGTCGGGTAGGTGTTTGTGTTTGTGTATGTGTAGGGAGGTGTATGTTTGTGTCTGTGTGTGCGGTATGTTTTGTATAGAAGTCACGATTTTAAATTTCGCACTTCTGGGGTTTTAGCTTTATGGATTTTTGGCTTCATGGTCTCGAGATACTGAAATTCGAGATGTCAGTATTTCGAGATTATAAAGTGAATCTATATATATATATATATATATATATATATATATATATATATATATATACGTCTAGGTTTACCGACATAATGTTGAATGCTAAATGGTTGAAATTGAATTGGTTGAACACACTATATTGAATGATCAAAATGTTGAAATAAAATTAGTCTAAACACACAATGTTGAAAGTATCAGATTTGCCCATTTCTGCATGGTAGTGTGATCTCGAAGTTGATATATTTAAGTAGGGGGGTGTGGGGGCACAGCCCCCCACATGGGGGGGTGCAAGGTGGCGTAGCCCCCTTGCAAAATAGTAGAGTTGATCTCATTGCTTTTTCAATGAAATGATTGTAGACATTTTGATACTTCAATGTTTTGGGTTGAGATGTTATTTTTCAACCAAATGACTATTAGACAATATGAAATTCAACATTATGTCGGTAAACCTATATCTATATCTATCTATATATATATATATATATATATATATATATATATATATAGATATGTACACATATATATGTATGTCTGCATATTGTGATATTTTCTGGGGAAATTGGCTCAATAATTATTTTTTTTAGCATCAAAAAAATAAAAGCTTGGTTTCAGGTGGTATCAGCACACAGATTTTTTTTTTAATTTTATTTTAACAAGAAAACTAAATTGTTTGGTTTAGCCAACATAAATGTATTTTAAGGAGCAACAAACTCAAACCAATGAAAAACAACATCTGGCTTAATTCTTTAGCACAAAAACAAAATATGATCACAAAAAAGAAAAAAAAGTTGCTAGCTCAAACCACAGTCTTTGCCTGCTGATATGCTTGTTGTAACAGTCATAAACAATTCCTCATTTAGTAGGTAGTTCATAACATGGATTGGAGCTGATAGTCATTTGTCTGTGTCCCAGCACTGTGAAAAGCTAATGATACCAGGGGGTACTGTTTACTGTTTACAGTACTCCTGCAGAGGGGGGGGGGGGTACTGTTTACTGTTTACAGTACTCCTACAGAGGGGAACTTCTCTTCCAGAGCAGAACTCACACACACACAGTGATGACTTTGCCTCTTCCTAGTCCTGCACATGGGAGCGCCTTCCCCACTCTAGATACTATTTCCCATATCCGCTCTATGAGGGCACCGACCTCCATCTTCTCAAAGGGAAGACTATAAGAGTATCTTCCTGTAGATGTTTTTCCTATAATTGGTACATGTACTCATATTCTTCACATGGGTTTGTTGAGGTACTTTTATATCACATAACCTCTTAAGTCAGACTTGGGCTATGAGTGTTTTTATTTGGCCTACCAAATATCATCCTGGCTTATCAACTCTTATGGGCTGGCTTGCTAAAAAGACTTCCTTTGGAAGACTGAGCATGGTTTTGACTATGTATCTTGCATAATTGTTGAGCTGTGCCTGACAATGCATACGTGGCCATCCCACATGGCTACTGCACATCTTTCTTGTGTATCTCTTTCTTCAGCAGAAGCGTAATGATTGTGTCTTCCTTCTCCTTCAGAAAATTGTTCTATTTAACTAGTTTAGCAAACGGTGCTCTACTTCCCACACAGTTTTCCACTTTCTTTTCTACCACATGAAAGTTCTTTTTTGTTAACAAATTCACCTTCTTCATTTGTTTTATCTTGGCATTCATTACTTCAATATGTTCCTTAAGCTTGGATTCATTAGAACCCAGATCTCTCATTGCTCACTCAATACAGAACTCTTCATCATTGATTACAGCCTGGTGTTTACTGTGGGAATTTATAAGAATGTCTTTACTGTGTGCTAATCCATGCTTCAATTCGTACTTCAATGCCTCTTGGTCAAAATTTAATTCTGTAAATCTCTGCTTCACAGCTAAACTTTCATCTATTACTACTAGACCAGATAATGCCTTCTATACCTTTGTTCACCATCTGTAGCTCTAATCATAACTTAGCATTTTGTGACATACGTACATCTGGCTGTTCCTTGTACTAAAGTACTGTTTGACTTTTGCTTTCTGTATTTTCTTGCAAGTTTGTAAAATAATTTGTTTTTCCTTCCCCTTTGCTTTCATTGGCATCGTATGGCCTTCATTCCTCATTGCAGAAGGCATATCATGCCCCATTACCTTTTCCTTTATCTTTTACTTATTCCACTAATTTGTGGTGTGCTTTTAACTTTTCTTTAGCTGTATTCAGTATCATTGCTGGTTCATTCAAGTACTTGTTTGAAATATTGATTCATGTTGGATCTGAGATCATCCTGTTCTTTTACCATCTTTTCTAATTTTTATTTCAAATCATTTATTTTTGTCTGGCTTGCTTGCAACAGCTGTTCAGCCCTGTACAAGTGATATTTCTTTATCCTCCAGTTCTCTTTTTCACAGTTGCTTCTATGTTACTACTTTATCTGTTTCAGACAGCAGCACCCGGGGATCCTTTTCTGACCTGCTGTATTTCCACGTTCAGTTTAAGTCTTATCAGCCTGCTTTCTTTCTCCATTCTCTGAATGAAATGCTATTGCTGTGACAGCTCCTGCTGATACTCTTTTCTCTAAGCTTCAGCTTAACATCTTTATTCCAGCCAATTTTCATTGCATTCTCTCATGACTACTGACTCTTGTATACTTGAAATAGTTTCCTGGTAGCATTTCAGTTTTGCACACACATTCCTCATGGGATATGATCTGTATACCAATTTGTCACAAAGCATTTTCTTAAATATGAGGATACTTTTATGGGGTCTGTGTAACAGGGATATATTTTTGTTCAGTTGAACACAAAACTGTTAATTTTATCTTTTGAAAGAATTGCTCAGAATTCTCCATCTTTGAAGAAATCTGTGCTGTGCATTTTTGCACTGTGTTCTGTTTATATTCACCTAAAGTCTATAATTTTATGCTCACTATGCCTTCAAATACTTATTTGCTTTCATCTACATTTTAATTAATGATTTCTGTTTCTCCGCTTTTCACACATGAATCAAGTATCCCACAACTTTCAAGATTCTGTATTTGTTGTACTGGCTGTTCTTTCTCAGTTGCCATTTGAGAAACACAATCTTGATTTGCATACACTCATTCAGTGCTGTCCGTTAATTTGTGGTGTTTCTGGTTTAATCGTTTAGCATTTTGAATGGCTATATTTTCCTTTCCTTCTGCACTGACTCAGTTTTACCCATACATTATTTTAAATAACAAGTTGTTGCCACACTGATAACTCACATATATAAAGTTCATTATTTATGGATTTGAAGGGCAGTAAAGTCATTTTAGTACTTTCACAATAAATTTGTAACTTTGAATAGCAGATTCTTTTTTTGAGGCACCTTGTTGTTCGTGTACTTACTGCTGTTCAGATGTATACTACTTTAATTTTTGTGGCTTATTTCATAACTGTCTCATTTCAATGAGCGTCTCAGTCCTATTTTGGGTCAAGTTACTCAATCCACCCATTCTGCCACTGCCTTCCATTATCTCAGTTTGCAACACTTGCATCTATGAAACATTGTAAGTGTTCTGAAATGCAATGCTTACCTACTGGTTTTTTGATTAAGACAAGTTTGCCCTCCTACTTCTTATGGGCAGAGATATGAGCTTCACAAAATGTTCTGTAACTCTGGTACAACTCCGATGTTCCTGCAAACTCTGAAATGTTTCAGTCCATTTATGCACTCCTTTCGCGGACTCCGTTTTTATACAACATAGCTCACTTCTCATCTAATCATTATACCTATTTTCTAACAAAAAGAGCTTTGCATTAGCACATCAGGCTTTATGCTTGAAGCCTGCATTTTCTTCACTAGCTGAAGCTTATTTTTTGTTTGAGCCCACACACCATACACTTCAGTGGTCTTGTATTTTAAAGCATCAGTTTGTTCATTTACAGTTTGAGTGCATTGGTTTGCATTTGCATCTATACTTTGTAAAAAGCCTACTGTTCATGTACTCTGCCAGTAACATTCTGCTTAGAACCTTCAGCCACATTTGTGCATCATTTTCTTTTAAAAAAAACTCAGCCAGTATATTAATTAGGGTACTAATTTCCACATACATTATACCTCAACAGCGTTTCTGTTGCTCTAGGCCATCTGCTCCCTTTTGGTGACTAACCTTCTAGGACAAGGAGTTTTAGTGCAGATATTTCATCTCCGCATTGTTTTACCACCTGGTCGATACTTGTTTATTTTCAGAGACCATTTGTTTGTAATCGTACTGTCTGTTCTCTGAGTTTAGTATCAATGTCATCTGGTTGCTGCCTTTGAGACTGCATTCTTAACTGTAGTGGTTTTCCCTGAGCTTTTGTTTCCTTAAAGAAATTACATGCATATGGATCTGTCTCAGAACTGTAATAAATCCACCCCCACCTCAGAAACAAGCATCTTTTTAGTATTCACAGTACTCATGCACAGTGGGGAAATTTCTCCAAATACAGACTTTTCTCCTGCTTCTGGCCCTAGGCCTTAGGCACCTTCTCTGCCTTTTCTCATCTCCACATCTAAGTGGAGCTCAGATCAGTAAGAACACCTTCCTCCCTCCCTCCATCCTCTTAAAAAGTGTATTCTTGTAGATTTTTTTTTCCACAGGTAGTTGATCTTAACAATATTCTTTATTGTGGTCAGCATGGGTTGCTGTTATGTCACACACTTTCTCTCTCTCTCTCTCTATATATATATATATATATAAAATGTAGTAATGATTTTATATATATATATATATATATATATATATATATATATATATATATATATATATATATATGGGTTTACTTCAATTCACTGAACTTTCAATTCACTGACTTTCATTTCACTGACACCATTTCACTGAAATTCATTTCACTGAAACTTCATTTCACTGAAAGTTCATTTCACTGACAAGTATTATTACAAAGTAAATGGAATATGCCCCCTTCCCCACTGTAGTGCGACCCTGGAGTTAGAATATATAGTTAGGATGTGGGGGCAGAGCCCCCACATCGGGGTGGGGGGTGCAGCCCCCACTTACTTTTCTTTTACTAAGCAATATTATATCAAAATGTAAGAATATCATATGAAATGAAGTGGGGGGCTGCGCCACCCACACCCCCCAATGTGGGGGGCTCTGCCCCCCACACCCCCTAACTATATATTCTAACTCCAGGGTCGCACTACAGTGGGGAAGGGGGAATATTCCATTTTATTGCTAATAATAGTTGTCAGTGAAATGAATTTCAGTGAAATGGTGTCAGTGAAATGAAAGTCAGTGAATTGAAAGTTCAGTGAATTGAAGTGAACCCATATATATATATATATATATATATATATATATATATATATATATATATATATATATATATATATATATATATATATATATATATATATATATTTATAGTTGTGTGTATGTATATGCATGTATATAGAATGGGCACTAGCAAACAATGTAGTAAATACATATATCTGGTACAAATGTAAACAGCTGCTTAGCGAGTGTAAAATAATGGCGACCATTAGCTTTATTACAGTCCAAGCTCCATGGCATCTACAATACACATACACACACACACACAGACACACACAGACACACACACACACACACACACACACACACACACACACACACACACACACACACACACACACACACACACACACACACACACACACACACACACATACACACACACAGCATTGCAGTAATTACCAACTATTGTGTTTTCATTGTCAAAATACCATGTTCACTCTTTACTCTTCTGCCTTGAAATAGTGAGACAGAGGTCGTCTTTACTGCTCTACTGTGCTGTATTGATCCTGGTGTAAAGCTGTGGGGCAGAAAACATGGCTAATTCCTATCAGCCATGCCCCATACTGCTGCATGTGCATGGGAATTATCCAGCAAGACCACTTTATTGTTATTTAGTGGAGGCTTCATACTGCTGCATGTTACAATCCTACACCTATCTTGGAATTTTGCTTCCTCGCAATGCACTATATTATCCTGATAGAAACAGGACTACATGGTGCTTTATATGTTTTTGAATACTGACCCCCAGTTTTTGCATGCACTAGTTATAAACATGAAGGCCTAATCTGTAACTTGTTATAAAGCAGCACATCTCTGTTTTAAAGGGCACAGAGATTTATTTATTTATTGGCATTTCATTACTGGGATAATCCACTGGGCCGGTAGGAGCCCATTTTCAGTGGAGGCCCAGGGAGAAAAGGTCCACAAGAAATACAAACATAAGCAAGTGTTTAACAATTTGGTAAAGTTTCACAAAAACATGAACATAGATAATTAACAATAAGTTAAAGTAAATGTAGAAGTAAATTTGTCAGTTAGTTACAATTAATACAAAACTTAACTCAGAAGTAAAAACGGCTAGACATTATATATAACTTCTGCCCAATGGTTTGCTAGATTATCACAAAATATATTGTAAGTTAGTTTTAGTTTGGAATAAGTAAAGAAGGAGACAAATATGGTTGGGAAGGGAATAGGTTTCAGATAACATTCATGAGGTAGAGATAGTCAGGATTTAAAGGGTAGGCAGTGGGTACATGTGCAGGTCCAGTGTGAGGCTGTTAAAGATGTTTTGAAAAATGTCAGGATTTGGTTGGCTCTAATTGTAAATGGAAGAGAATTCCAGACTTTAGCTACAGAACATGAGTGGTGGGAGATTGGCATAATGGTTAAGGTGTTTGCCTTACAAGGGCCAGGGTTTGATTCTCACATTGGGTAATTGGCTAGGCTTAAAAAATGTCATACAAGGGCAGTTAGCCTAGTACTAATCTATGAACCTAGAAGCTGACCAGTGTGAAGATTAGGCTTTGCACTAGCATAAGATGCTGATTTTTCAAGTCTGAGAGATCCATTGGGTAGATAAATGTTAAATGTTGAACTTAGGGCAGGACAGACGAAAGGTTTGTAGATTAATTTATATGCAGTTGTCAATTGCAAGTAGGTAAGGTAGTGTGGGAGGTCAAACCACTTGAGGGAGTGTAGAGCTGCACAGTGGTGAGTGGAATGTTTAGCATTTGTACAAATTTGAGAATTTTATTATAGCATGCTTCAAGCTTAGATTTCAGCGTAGATTGTAGGTTAGTGGGTAATGGGACACCACAGAAAAGAGACAGAAATAAATATGTAGTAGCAAGGGTCTGTTTAACAGAGGAGCTAAGAATATGTTTGTGCTGATAGAGAATGCCTAGTTTCTGATGTGTTTTGTTAATATTATGTTGTATGTGAAGGTCAGATTTTAGATGTTTCTCTATTATCATTCTCAGGAGTTTGGTGTAAGTGACAACTTCAATTATTGTGTTAGTTTGGGACTGTATGGTAAATTGGAGCTTGTTCAGGAGAATCTTTTTCTTAGGGGTAAATAGAATTAGCTTAGTTTTGTGTGGGTTGAGTGTCAGATAATTGTTACTGAACCAGGTCTCTGTGGAGGTAAGGGCTAGCTGGGTGATTTGTTGAAGATGAGATATGGAATCAGGGCAAAAGATAATAGCTGAGTCATCTGTGTATTGTATGAGAGAGCCTTGAATGAATGTACACTGAAAACAATTAATAAAGATGCTAAATAGGAGGGGACCTAATATGGAGACTTGGGAAACTCCAGTAGAGATTTGAAGATATGGAGAGAGGGAGTTTTGCCATTTTACAGCCTGTTGTCTGTCCATTAAGTAGCTTGAGAACCAGTTGAGAGAGGTGGGGGAGAGACCAGTTTTGGAGAATTAAATAAGAAGTAAAGGCTGAAAGACTGTATTAAAAGCTTTTGATAAGTCAAGAGATAGAGAAGGACAATTTTGCCTGAATCACAGGCTTTGTTGACAGTATCCACGAACGATATTAAGGCAGTCATAGTACTATGACCTGGTCTAAAGCCATGTTGTGAAGGAGATAGAATTTGTTTTTTAAGAAGAAAGGTTAGAAGTTGTATATATACACATCTTTCAAGGAGCTTGGAAATGGGAGAAAGGATAGCAATAGGATGTTAGTTGGAGATATCCTTACAGTTGCCACCTTTGGATAGGGGTGGAATAAGTGCCCTTTTCCAAACTTTTGAGACATAGGATTCGAGGATGGATCTGTTGATGAGTATATTGGTGGGGTAGGCAATGGCTTCAGTTGCTAGTTTTAGGAATTCTGTGGGAAGGTTGACAGCAGCATTAGAGCTAGACTTGAGTTTGAGGAGAAGTCTTTTTATGGTATTAGCTAGAACAGCTTAGAGGGTGAAGGTGGGTGTAGAACTGGTTGTTGCATCACAAGAACTGAAGGAGGATAGTCTTAGTGGTCTACTATAATTATAATTAGTTGAGATTGGGTCGCAATGAGGTTGTGATAGTTGGCAGTGATATTTGAGATACTATTAATAAAGTGGGAGTTAAAGAGACTGGTTATTTCTGATGGAGTTTTATCAGGGTATGGACAAGGACTGCTTTTAGTGCCAGGGCTTAGTAGTGACATAATGGAAGTCCAGAATTTTCTGCGGTTATGCTTATGACTGGTTTGAAATGTTAGGTAGTACTCTTTTTTATCTTTTGGTTACTTTTACCTGGTTGTGAAGCTGCTTGAATTTCAATAAGTCTGGGATATTTTTTTTAGCCATTGCTTCCAAGCTTTATCCCTAATTAGCACTAGATCTTTTGTAGGCTTGGTTAGCCTCAGGGCATAGTTTGTTTTGATTCTTTTTACTTGAGGAGGTGTCAGACTGTTTAGAGTTTCCAGAAATGTTATATTAAAGTAATTTACAGTGTCATCAAGAGATAGTGGTTTTAGGATACTCCATTTCAAGCTTTTTAGTAGATTGATAAATGTCTGTGGTTTGAAATTGGTCAGATTCTGAATTTGTTTATAATGATGATCCTTTTGAAGGGAAGGAGCTGTTCTATGAACATAGGTGGGGAGATGATCACTAACTGCTTTTGTAAGAGTACCAGCTGTAGAGATTTTATTTACATCAGTAACCAATATCCAGTCTAGGATGGAAGCTTCATTAGCATTCCTATTGAATCTAGCTGGAATGGTGATGAGTTGAGTGAAATTGAATAGGTTAATATTTGAGGGTGGGCATTTAGAACAGAAGTTTAGCCATTTAATATTGACATCACTGAGAACGATGGTTTCATTTTTAATGGTAACAGACACCCAGGTGAGGATATCTTCCAAAATGGGAATGTTCTTGTCAGGAGGTATATATAGAACCATGAGATATAATCTTTTTGATTTGTTTATTTTGAAAAAGGCAATGAAAAATTTGGTGTTAGAGAACTGTGGAATAATATTTGAGTATGAAGTTATGTTGTAGGTGTTAGAGAAAAGGAGCACAGTACTACCTCCTTTTTATGAAGTCTGTCTGACTTTATGGTGTTGAAGCCTGGCGGGAAAGTTCAGAATCTTTCATATTAGGTTTAAGCCAGGTCTTGGTAGCAGGAATGATGTCTGGTTGACTATGATATACCCAGGTATGAACATTGGTTATTTTATTACAAATACTTTGGAAACTGAATGTCACAATATTTAAGGAATCATAGGAGTTATGATGGTTAGTTATAGTTGATAGGTTAGTGGAAGTAAGTCCTGAATTAGAGTGGATATCGGCACAAAGGGATACGTTTGATAATCTGGGGGAGTAAAGGATGGTAGCTGGTTTCATTTTGATCTGCTGAGGTGATACTGATGGTACAAAATATTATGTTTTGATGGAAAAATGATTAATTTGGGAAGAGCAGAGGACATATTTGATATTGGCTAGGAAATATATCAAGGTAGCTCTTTGATGGATTAGGTAGGAATGTTGTGACAGATGTATGTTTAGGGGGAAAGGAGGTAGGGTTAAGTGCTGTGAGATTTGATAATAGAAAGAAAAGGTAAAATAGAAAAGAAGTAGTATATTTATGCTTGTGAGTGATATTAAGGGAGGTGGAATGAAGTGGCTATGATGAAGAATTTAGAATACAGTTAGAGAGAAGTAGAGGTTAGAATGTAGTGGGATATAGTAGAGGAGATAATGTGTACCCCAAAGTAAAGAACTGAAGTGACTAGACTATGTTTTAGAGCTAAGGATAGCTAGAGATGGAAGGGAAGAAAAGGAGAGAAAGAGTGATAGGATATGAGAATTTAGAGTTTGGAATAGTTACATATAGGGAAGGACAGTAGTAGAGAAAGGGTTGGTTATGGTTGGGATGTGTATTAAGAAATATTAAGTGAAACCTAAAGTGTGGTGGAGAAGAAGAAAGTAGAAATTGGGGGGGGGTGGAAAGGCAGTAAAGGAGTGGAGGATATTAGTATAAACAAGGTAGGGTAGGGAGGTAATTGATGAAGAAATGGAATTGTTCAATTTAAGAGTAGTAGGTGGAGTTATGTGATATACGTTTAGGAGTACTGGGAGTGGGTGGGAATTGGGGGTAGATAAGAGAGTGGAGTGAGCCCGAGTGTAACAATGGTGAATGGAGTAGGCAGCACCTGACCTGTGATGACTATGACTGGAGAAAAAAACTAGTTCTGACAATATATATGTTTGTAGAAAATATATCAGAGGTGGTAGGATGATGATATGCAGAGGACTGTGATTAAAGTATTATATTACAAGTTTAGTGCCAATTACAAGTTTAGTGCCAAACGTGATTAGCTGAATAAAAGGTAAGGTTATAGTGTAGCATATAGTGGGGTACTTATTTCAACTAGGTCAGAAGAGCATGAAAGTGATTAATAAAAAAGGTGTTAATATCTGGAATAAATGGGTGAAAAAAGAAGCTAAAGTAAGTGTACAGTTAAACATTTTTAAAGTGTGGAGTTTAAAGGCATGAAGTATAGTATTCCTTGGGCTTAGGAACGATTAATGGAAAGCCATGTCTGAGGAACACTGCTATGCCGTCCCTAGTAAAAAACACTATAAGCTATTGCTGCAACTCTTAACACTGATAGTAAGTACAGAGGTATTCTATTCCGCTGGTAAAATAGGAACAAAAAGATTCAGATTTAACTATATAAATGTGAAAACATACAAGTCATTTTTGGTATAATTCACCTGAGAAAAGAGCTGGATATAATACTTTGGGGTAGGTATCTACTTTGCTGAATTCTATTGGTGGATAGGAACTATTGAGTGAAATATGCAAAGGGTTCTTAAGTCCTATGAAAATAATTACAGAGGAGAAAAGGTGAGACTTATACTAAAATATGCATAATACATTAAATACAGAGACTTACACAAATATTATGCAGCTGGAATACCTTTACGATATGCAATTAAAGATACTGCTATTCCAAATCTGAATATTTTGATTTACTATAACAGTTTTAATAGTATACGATATTGTATGTTAAACCTGGTGACAAAAGAAATTACAGCAAAGTTAAGTAATACAATTAGCACAGTTTGAGCTATGAGAGGAGCTGCAGAAAGGGATAAGCTATTCAGCGAGCAGTAAACAGTGAGATGAATCAGATATAGGCAGCTAAAATATTCTAGCCATTTTAAAGAGACAGGCTTAGTAGGAGTAGAAGAACATTGATTTATTACAGGGAGGGGAACTTTTAATTACAATTGGAGAAAGAAGGGCAGAAACATGACAAATATACCTGAGCAGAAGCCTGAAGACTAACCATTAAACAATCAGATGAACCAACATAGAGCAAATAGTGTTGCAAACATTAACTGACAGATAACACCTGACAAGCACTGGAGCTACAATACAGCAAAGTAAACTAAATACAATCCCTGTTTTCTAACTAGGTAAAACAAACACAATGGCAAGCAGTTAAAACAAAGGTGAAGGCAGCTTTAGCTATCATTAGCAGTGTTAAGTGATAGCATGGTGATAATTTATATATACACTTATGCAGAATATAATAAACATGATTTAATATACTGATCAGCAACTACAAAACAAGAACTTACTTAGGAGGCATAGAGTTCCAGGAACAGGTTACAGGAATGTTAGAAGGTGGGAAGGAGAGGCAGAATGATGCCAAACTGGAAAGAGATCACTTTTAAATGGCACAAAGGATGATGGGAGAGCTGGAATTAGAACATCTCTTAATAGTAAGCCTACTATGTAAGCATCTGACCTGTGATATCTGTGATTTGAGAAAAAACTATCAGGAAGGTAGTTCTGGCAATATATATGTTTCCAGAAAATATATCAGAGGTGGTGGGATGATGATATGCAGGGGGCTGTGATTAATGCATTATACTATGAGTTTAGTGCCAAACATAAGATCAGATGAATAATAGGTAAGGTTATAGTGTAGCAAATAGGGGGCTACTTATTTCAGCTAGTTCAGAAAAGTGTAAAAGTGATTAATAAAACATGTGGTGGCCTTCTGTATTAAGATAGTTAATATCTGGAGTAATCAAGTGAATAAAGAAGCTAAAGTAAGTGTACAGTTAAACAGTTCAAAAGTGGAGAGTTTAAAGGCATGAAGTATAGGATTACTTGGGTTTAGGGATGATTAATGGGAAGCCACATCTGAGGAACACCGCTATGCCAGCCCTAGTAAAAAAGGCTACATGCTATTGCTGCAACTGATAACACCAATAGTGAGTACAGAGGTATTCTTCTGGTAAAATAGGAACAAAAAGTTTCAAATTTAACTATATAAATGGGAAAACATACAAGTTCTTTTTGGTATAATTTGCCTGCGAAAAGAGCTGAATGTAATGCTTTACTTTGGGGTAGGTATCAGTTTTACTGAATTCTACTGAGGGACAGGAACTATTGAGCGAATTAGGAAAAGGGTCCTTAAGTCAAGTCCATTTTGGTATAATTCACCCACAAAAAGTGTTGGGTGTAATGCTTTGCTTTAAGGTAGGTATCTACTTCACTGAATTCTATTGGTGGACAGGAGCTATTGATTTAATTAGTTAAAGGGTTCTTACATCTTGGGAGGCATAGCGTTCTCTTGACAAATTACAGGAATGTTAGAAGAAGGGCAGGAGAAGCAGAATCATCTATTGCTTTTATGTTTCTTTGACTGGCTTTATTCTCTTGAACAACTTATTTCTTACCTGCTTATGTCACACAAACATGCAAAATTATTCATAAGGAGTCAGGTAGAAGCACTAGGGTTATTGTTGATTACTGAACAACTTGCTAGTAATCCTGCTAGATACAGTGTTGTGTAGTCAATTATGTGCTTGAATACTATCCACGTGTTACATACAGAAGTTACACGCATGATGCTGTAATCTGTAACTTGTTATTAAGCAAGATATCACTACTAACAAAAAAGTGAAGATGCACTTACTGTTTTTATTTTCTGTCTTTGTTTTATTTTGTTGAACTACTTGTTTAATACTTGCTATTGTCTGCAAAAACATGCCAAAGTTCTCATAAATAGTTGTGTAGAAGCAGAGGATGTCTTGTTTACTCTTGAATGACTTGTCACCTCACTCACCCTAGAAAGAGGACGGTAGCTTGGCTTGCTGTTGTACTTGCACCCATTGAAGTTATGGTGGGGTTATCAGCACCGCAGATAAAAGTGGGGCTAAGGTGGTTTGGGACTGGACCATGTATTTGTCAGAAACTCATAAATAATTGTTAGATAACTGGTTCTATCAAAAAATGGTCCTAGATCCTACTCTAAAATTTAAACATTATATTGATTGCTTTTTGTAGTTAGCCTTGGATGAAGGGATTGTTTCCAAGGATGTTGTTTTTCAAATTACTGCCCAGGATCCCACTCCACAATATTTTTATCTGCTCCCCAAAATACATAAAAACTGTGCACACTCTCCTGGCAGATCAGTTGTTTCTGGTCGTGGCTGTTTAACTTAGCCTTTGCCTGCTTTTCCCACTCAATATTTACGCCCTTTATTAAATGGTGTACATATTCACGTATACAAGATACCACCCAGATTTTAAACATCATTCAAGATAACACAGTTGGAAATGGGTTGGTATATGTGCACACTGGATGTGGCATATTTGTACACCACTATTTCACATTGGGCAGGACTAATGGCATTAGACCATTGGTTAAATCGATCAGCTCTGTATAGTCCTGGATTTAATACATTTTTGGTCTGCCTTGCAGAACATGTTCTTATCAAGAATGTTTTTTTTTATTAAAGTGGACAATGTTTCTTACAGCTCAAGGGTACTGCTATGGGAGCATCTTTTGGTCCCATGTATGCGGACCTGTTTATGGGTTTTCTTGAGGAGCAGATTATGATGCTACTCATAACATTCTTTTGGAGTCCATAGACATATGGCTTAGATACCTGCATGATTGTTGGTTTGTTTTGTTAGTCTGACTTAGTTTATCTGAATGAGTTTATGCAATATCTTAATGAAATAAAATGGGGGATACAATTCAGTGTTCAATATGATCTTTCACAAATTTATTTTTTGGATGTTGCCATTTCAAAAAATAATGATGGTACTTTAAGCACTAGTGTACATAGAAAAAACCCACAATTGAGCATATTTTTGCACGCCACTCGCCATCCATCCCATATCATTTGTAATATCCTCAAGTTACAATTTCTAAGAATTCATAGAATATGTTCATCGGATACAGAACTCAATAGACAGGAATTTGATTTGGTTAGAAGATTTGGTGACAGAGGGTATAATAATAATGATGTTATGACCACTCGAGACTACAAAACATAATAGACAGGAACTTGATTTGGTAAAGAGATTTTGTGATGGGGGTATAATTATAAGGATGTTATGATCCCTCGAGACTACAGAATGTAATAGACAGGAAGTTGATTTGGTTAACAGAGTTGGTGACAGGTGGTGTAATTATAAGGATGTTATGACCACTCGTGACTCTGTACCGTATAAAAAACATAAAGTTAGAGATGATGCTTTCAGACAGGTGACTAATTTTGGTAGCAATATTGAAATTTTCAAACATCTTATCCACAAACATTGGAACATTCGTATGGTGGATAACAAAATACCTGAGTTAATTTCTGCACAGTGTTTATTTTCTTACAGAAGAGGTAGATCTATTGGTAACCATTTTAATCATTAAAAAAGTACTAGATATAGTATGGACACACAAACAATGACAGACCGTGTCCCTGTGGTGGATTGCCAACCATGTGGGCATTGTTCTGCATGCAAGTATGTTTCAAAAACAAAACAATTCACATCCAGGAACACCTCTAAAGTTTTTGATATTCTTTGTTTTGGTACCTGCAGTTCTGAGTGGCTAGTTTATTTAGCCACTTGCATATAGACAACTTAAACCTCAGATTTTTTTAACATATGGGTGATATTAAGATTGGCTGTTTGTCCAATGTATTATATAAACATGTTCAGAAACATTCTTCTGCTGCATTTAATTTTACTATTATTAATAGATTAATTTAATTGCATGTAATAAATTAGGCTGGCATGGTATCTTGAATAACAAAGAACAATCTTGGATAATGAGGTTGGGGGCTTTATTTTCACTGGGGATTAATGAAGTGACTTTGTCTCTTTAAATGGGTGGTGAATCTTCACCTCTTGTATATTTAAATGCATCACTGTTGTTTGGAAGTTTAACACTGATGAAACCATTGAGCTGCTGAAACCGGTCTGTCTTTTAAGAGAAAGTTTTGCTGATTTGAAGTGCTGGCTGCTGTTTTTTGTATTTAGTTATGGTGGGGTAACCATTTGGTATTCAGAAAAGTGTTAGTGTGACTTCTGGAATAGTGAGACTGACTGACTGAAAATGCAGGCTTATATATAAATAAGTCCAACACTGCTGGTTCTCAGACTATTCTCTTTTCTACAAGGTATGGGAATTTCCAAGTTGGTTTATATAAGTTCAGGGGGTGTGAGGTGCTTGCCCAAATATTGGGGATGCAAATATGCAGCAAAAAAACAACTTTGAAGGAGAATAGCAATGTTCGACATTCACTGTTCTCGTGCATTTTCAGACTTTTTTTTTTGTAATTCTTTGTTTTGGTACCTGCAGTTCTGAGTGGCTAGTTTATTTAGCCACTTGCATATAGACAACTTAAACCTCAGATATTTTTAACATATGGGTGATATTAAGATTGGCTGTTTCTATATTCAAGAAGCTCATACTATAGGGGAAAAACCCACCAATTGCTGTGTAGTGGAACTTAGGGTGGCAGTAATGACAGTAAAAAAACAGAAAAGCCATTTCAGCTTTTCAACTTCAGCCCCTTTGCTTTGGCTGACAAAGCAGGACACCAAAGACAATCATAAGGCTTTTTTCAGTTATGTTAGAAACCTGGGATGCAACTCCCAGACTTGTTCTGAGTTGATTCTAAACAACAAAAAATACACTGAACCCACAGACATTGCCAATATCCTGGCAGACAGGTTCAGTGCAAACTTCTCCACCCCCCCCCCCAAAAGAGCAAGTATCTATCCCAGCAGAGGGTTGCCTCCCAAACATCTCTGATGCTCAGGTGAAGGCTGCCCTCTCCAAAGCAAAAAACACTGCTTCCATGGGACCAGATGGCGTCCCAGGTTGCATCCTACATGAACTCCAAGAGGAACTAATCCCTCAAATAAAACAGCTATACAATCTCAGCCTCACTACAGGATATGTGCCCACAGAATGGCGTGACAGCAACAGTGGTCCCACTCCACAAAGGTGGAGCCTCTACGGACCCTGGAAACTATCGCCCCATAAGCCTGACTAGCTTAGTCTGCAAGGCTATGGAGAGGATCATCATGGAGCTCATAAACAAAGACATTGGGGACCTGCAGACACTAGATCCTACCCAGTTCGGCTTTGTCAAGGGCAGATCCTGCCTTTTGAACCTGGTTGACTTCTTCAAAACAGTCACCAAAGCCATAGATGAAGGGAAGGTAGTCCACACAGCCTATCTGGACCTTACAAAGGCATTTGACACAATACCCCACTCGGGCATCATAGATAAGCTATCCAGCTTAAATATAAACCCCTATGTCACAAGATGGGTCGCAAACTGGCTCAAAGACAGAACCCACAGAGTGAGAGTTGCTGGAGCCATGTCAGACTCGAAACCAGTCACAAGTGGCGTCCCACAGGGTTCTGTCCTGGGACCACTCTTGTTCAGTGTATATACTTTTCTGAGGTACAGGCAAACGTGGGAGGACTATGGCTCACCAAGTTCGCAGACGACTGCAAACTGGACGCCATAATCAACTCTCCAGCTGACACAAACATCCTTCAAAAAGGTCTCACAGAGACAGATAACTGGTGCCAGTGCCATGGTTTAAAGCTAAATGCCAAAAAATGTATAGTCATACCCTTTGGCAAAAACAATGTGCCCACAAATTACCACATAGGTGGAAACCCATTAAGTACAGAGAAAGTTATTAGGGACCTGGGGACCCAAGTTGATAGCAATCTCTCCTTTGAAAACCACATTGCCAAAGTGGTTAGAAAGACCTTCTACATAGCCCACCTCATCACGAAGGGTTTCACATCTAGATCAAGAGAGGTAATCGTGCCCCTTTATTCATCCCTCATCAGGCCCATCATAGAATACAATGCCCCTTTTGGGATGTACCTTACCCAACACCTGCAGCAATTAGAAAGACCCCAAAAGTATCTCACCAAGAGGATCAAGGGTCTCAAACAGATGCCATATGCTGCTCGGTTAAAAAAACTCCAGCTCTACTCAGATGCATACCGCCTACTTCGAGGCGACCTATGCCTGACATACAAAGCTATGTCAAATCCAGAATTAATGGACATGCTCCACCTCAGTAAATCTAAATCCCTTAGAGCCACATGCTCGAGGGACTTGAACCTCAGCACAGAATTAAATAGAACTTGCTGGAGGGACAGGTTCATAACCCAGAGGCTCCCTTCACTCTGGAATAGAATTCCAGTTCATGTGAGGCAGAGCACCTCACTGAATCTCTTCAAGAAGAATCTCGATAGGTGGATGGGGGATCGTAGGTTTGTCCAAGGGATTACCCCCATGTCACTATTAGACAGAGGCACAGTAAACTAAACCTTAAAAAGGGCACAGTATACTCAAATCAAGGGGTGGCGTAAGCCATACAGAATTGGGCTAGGCTTATAATTGCCTCAGGGCAGATAGCCTAGTATGAACCTATGAACCTATGAACCTAATAGCTGGACTTGCACTTTCAAGTCTTGGAATTTCAATAGGAAGCTGTAGACAGCATCATAGTGTATTAGCAGCAAATGGGCTGTGATAGGGCATGAATTTGAAGCTGTACTTAGCTTCTATGGTGGTGCTGCGGTAGCGTTGTCACCTCATAGTAAGATGATGTCCTGTTCGATTCTCAGCTAGACCGTCTTCTGTGTGGAGACATGCGTGAATGGGAGCACTTTCGTTGAAGGTTGTGTGTCAGGGTCGGCAACTTGGCATGTAAAAATCTACTGCCAATCATTAGCAGTCCGGAGTTACGCTGTGGCAGCCCCTAACCGGGAAAAGCCGAAAGACACAACAACTTAGCTTCTATGTTCAAGAAGCTCATACTATAGGGGAAAAACCCACCAATTGCTGTGTAGTGGAACTTAGGGTGGCAGTAATGACAGTAAAAAAATAGAAAAGCCATTTCAGCTTTTCAACTTCAGCCCCTTTGCTTTGGCTGAAAACATTACTCACTGGTTAGTTTTTCAACTAGACATTCTAGACTACCTCATGATCAAAACTGATATCCTTGCAATGAGTATTCTAAAGTTACAGAAATCTGAATGAAGAAAGGCAATCTGCAGCCTACCAAAAAAAGATTCTGCTGTGTCAATGTGCATTTTAAAGCAAAACTGGTAGTATCAGCTGTCAAAAGGATGATCATGTTATTTCTAGGGAAAGCCTAAATAATTGCTATCCTCCTGGTTACTAATTTTCCTAAATATTAGCTCAGGTTTAGAGATGTAATAATTAAAAAAGGTGATGAGTTTGACTTCCCCAACAAATCATAGACAGTTTTGTGCAGTTACTAGCATGCCTTTGTGTGACACTTGGTATAATCTTAGAGTTTACATTTTTCAGAGATGCTAGAGATTTATTGAAAAGCTTGTGATAATTTTTAGTTCCCAGTACTTCATGACCATGCCACCATCCACCACTGCCCTATTTACTTTTAATTGCCACTCAAAAAATCCTAGAACACAGGGAGAGAGAGGGATGAGAATTAGTGAGCAACTGTTTCCTTCCAGTGGGGGTTAGATTTTCCACCACATTGCAATCACAGCTACCTTCCAGTGGGGGTTAGAATATTTTTTCTTTATATTTATACCTCTTTAGTCACATCCTCCATTGGGGGAGGGGGGTTAGGACATTTTTGTGCATGTTACTAGTACATCTCCCCAGTTACATCTGCCATCCAATCAGTTAGAAAACTTTCTGTCTGTTCCAAATATACTCCTAGTCACAGCTGACATTGGGGGGGGTTGTATGTTCCTTATATACCCTCAATAACAGCTTCCATCTAGTGGGGTTTAGGAAATTTTCTTAAAAAGCTCCTAATACACTCCCATGGTTAGAAAAAGCAATGCTATGCTGGATGCATTGTGAGTGCACGCTGCAGAATATATTCACTGTTTCAGTTGTAGTACAACCCCTTAGAAAAAATGCGCTGTATATAGTCCACATTCTTATGTCATGTAGTCACATGTCTTTTCCCTGGTGGTGCTCTTGTGATGATATGCCAACAACTCTCCCCCTGCTTGTGCTCCATAGAGAACTCCATTTATAAGTTCTGTAGTGCCTTCACACTCTCACCTATCACCAGCTGGTTTCTGTAACACTAGCTTGTGCAGCAGATAAAGGCAAATAAAGGTTTAAAGGATGAATGTTGACATTTTCTTTCAGTCATGTCCAGCTGTAGTAATTTCAGTCTGGATATCCTGTGAATGCTGCAGAATAGCACATCTCATTTACTTTATAGTTAGCATGGCTCTGTGGCATACAGGGATGGAGCCTTGTCTGCAATCCAGGTGACCAGTGTTCAGTTAATTACCCTAGCACTGGGGGAGTCTGGCAGGGAGCGGGAGGAGTAAGGGGCACCTCTTCTGGTGGAGATGGTAAGGGATGTGTAAATTCAGTGATACACTGGGATGTGTTCCCAGATGGAGACTGGGTAAACCACCTCCCATTTCTCAAGAGAAGTAGGGCAGCTTAAAGGGAATGTCCCTGCAGAAGTTTGTGGATGACCTTTGAGGTCAGCCCATTCACTGTCCCTGAATCAGTGCTTCGCCAAGTACATGCAAGGACTGGTTATAACTGAAAAAGTTTGATCTGTTCTGATGGTTGCCTAAATGATGACAATTCCTGGGTGTCCCTCACTGGACCATAAGGAATGAATGGATTGCTTGGTCAGAAAAAGACTATTTGGCAGGCAATGGAGGACAAATGTGTCAAAAAAAAAGAAAAAAAAAAAAAAGAAAAATCTCATTTATTTTTAGTTGACTCTATAACAGAGATGGATGAAGCTGTGATGTTAACTCAGAAATCAACTAGCAAGTCAGACACTAGGTGAGCTGATGAGAGAAGGAGGGAGTAAGCGGCTGATGCCAACTGATTGTCTTGGGGAAGAGTGAGTTAACTTAGCTCACTGCTATACTGGCACCCAATGGAGGTGATATGTCATTGGGTTGTAATAGGGACAAGCAAACTAGGCAGTGTGGAGCAACATGTGGTCAGTACTGCATAGCCAAATAGGTATATGTTGACTAGTCAACTTACCAAAACATCAACTTGCACATAATCAAAATGGGAACGTAGACCTTGCATAATGTAGACAAGCCAAAATGCTGAATGCCCATAGCACTGAACAGTGACAGTAGGTGTTTGAATGAAATTGTGATGCAGAGATGATCGGGATTTTGCCTTTTCCCCAGTTGTAGTGCAATCTTGGAGTTAGTATGTATCATAAACAGGGGAGGGATGCAAGGGGGGGCTTGCCCTTACAAAAATGTGCTGTCCATATTTTGGGTGTTGATACTTTGGCCATTTGAGCCTGTGCAGGTTTGATGTTTTTTCGTTTTAATTATGTACATGCAGACAATTCAGTAAGTCGACTATTCAACATACATAGGGAGGAAAATCTCTCAGCCCTGTGAAATAGTGGGGGTTAGAGCATTGTAGGAAACCTTAATAGCTGCCTGCAAGATGGCCTTCCATCACTGCCTCTTACCCAAAGAGAAACAAAGGACTACTCAGGTCCCGGAACACCAAATGATTGGCAGGCAGAATTGTAAAAATAGATATAAAAATGGATATATGCTTTATGAATGAATTTCTATTGTGTGGAGTTGGCTTTGACTGAATGTAACTTTTAGCAGTATGAATTTCCGTGCCTTGGAAATTCCTAAAGGACACAACTACCTCATTTTATTCCTTCCTAAGTGTGCAGCTACAGCAGAACCCAGGTAGGCATGGCATGTTTTCAATTCGCTTCAAAAATTTCAGAAATCCTGACACCACTCACCTTATCATGAAATAGGGCTACATATGATATCCATGCTGTATAGTTAGAGTTTACATTAATCTCCTAAAGACATCTCCTTATTGAGATAGAGTGCGTAGTAGTACCACATCAATTCATTTCCATTAATTGCTTAACTCCAGCATACTTGATATCTGTGTCCTTACAGCTCATTACAGTGCAGCATAGGCTGAAATCCCTTCCTAGAGCATAACATTTTCCACCAGAAGCAGTTCTCAGAGACAGATTTGTAAATTACATTTCTAAGCCTGGCTCACTGACACTTAGATAATTAGTTCTGTAGTTACATCATTAAGCAGAATTTTCTTTATATGGTTATTAATTCTGAACACATATACATTTAAGACACCTGCATGCAGTTTTGTTTTAGCACTATAATTATTAAAGTTGAATTGCAAATGTAGACCTAGACATGTATTTAAAAATAAATAATTGCACACATATGTGTAGAGTTCTAATGTGCTAATTTATACTTTATTATCCAGATTGTCCTATGCTCTGCTGACTGAGGTAGCCAGTTAGTAGATATATATATTGCTGCTTAGCTAACTGGTGTCTGGAGATTTCAAGAATTAAGAAGGACTCAGAAATAAATGTTCTGCTTTCCACCTGCATAAACATTAAAACACATCCATTACAGCCTCTTTACGACTTCTCATTTTGTTCCCCCTATATATGCATTATATAGAAGATATCATTTATTTACAAGCCTAGCATTGCAGGATTGTTTTGACAATATGTCATTGAAATACAGTCACAGCTGTTTGTTATTCTCTGTGCAGGTTTTACTGGGATCTGATTATGCTGCTACTGATGGTGGGAAATCTTATTATACTCCCTGTGGGAATCACCTTCTTCAAAGATGAAAACACACCACCATGGATTGTCTTTAATGTGCTTTCAGACACTTTCTTTCTAATAGACCTTGTTTTGAACTTCAGAACTGGGATAGTTGTGGAGGATAATACCGAGATCATTCTTGACCCTCACACCATCAAGATGAAGTACCTGAAGAGCTGGTTTCTGGTGGACTTTATCTCATCTATTCCAGTGGATTATATATTTTTGATTATGGACTTGGAGGCAAGAGTAGAATCAGATGTGTACAAGACAGCTCGGGCACTTCGAATTGTCCGTTTCACCAAAATACTCAGCTTGTTAAGGCTTCTGCGACTCTCAAGGTTAATTCGATATATTCATCAGTGGGAAGAGGTCGGTTTTGGTTCATTTTTATATTATTCCATTTATAATAATAGAGTATGATAAGAAATAAATAAAAAATAAAAAATAAGAGTTAAATAACATTGGGAGCATGTCACTGAGTGGTTTTGAAGTATGTTAACCTCTATAGAATTTAAAGTTTAAATCACATAAAGAAACAGTCACCATAGGTGCATATAAGAAAATGTACCATTTGTGTTACTTTCTACAAATTGCTGATACAGTTGGGTTTCATTTTTTAATAATATAAAATAACATCTGAATAGTCACACAACTATGTGTTGTTTACCATTTTTGTTCACTTATTGCTGTCATTTTGTGGAGTTTTTGTTACCATATGTACGTACTATACATTGGCACAAGAAGAAGACAATCAAGTCACATTATGAATGTCTGTCTGTTCATTATGGATGCACATTTTCTGCTTAAAGCTTATAAAGTAAAATTGTAAGTCTGAAACAAAATATCTCCAAGTGTAAATGCATTATCATTATATAATGTTCTACCAAGAAAGGAAACAAAACATCCAAGAATGTTAAAAGACAGCTGCATTTGAATATCAAGTCAAAAGATGCATGAGAATGCCCTTTGCAAAACAAAGTTTTCTTTTGAAATGCAATTTGAAAACTATGTCCAAAATCTTTCCATGACCATAGAAGTCTTGTTAGTAAACCTCCTGTTGTGCAGACAGCACACTGTTACATCACTGAGAGATTATCCACTAATTAGGTTTGGCTATAATGCCAGTACAACTGTCATGTAATTACATAATCACCAACCTGTTGAAGTAACAGTTGGGGAAAAAGTAATGTGTGGTGTTTTTTTATCAAAGTGTTAATGTAATAGGTTGGGAATTAATTAATTACTTTATAATTGTGTTGACATTATAATTATATCTGATTAGGGGCTACTCACCTAGTCATGTAAATAAATGTTACTTGCACATATAATTAGTGGAAGGCAAATACAATGGTAGGTATATTTCTCAGCTTGGAGGTGGGGATCAAAGTTTTTATCATATTGAAAAACAGAGTTTTGGAAAACATATTTACAGGTGATTTTTAAGTTTTACTCCTGCTTTTTTTTGCCCAAAGTTGTTTCTGTGGCCTCTCTGCATAACAGTTTCATTTTCTGTGAAATGTTCTGTTATTTTCTTCTGATAGTTGTCTGGTAGAATTATAATTTCTTCTGATACTACTTTTATGATCAACATCTCACCTCACCCAGAAAATATCATTTGGCAGTACAATTCTGAGTCTGAACAACATGCTGAATAAACGTTTTCAAACCTAACATTCAAATGTACTCTAAAATGTTTTGCAAAGGATGACCATTAGTAAGAGTTAAAGGATGTCATCATGAAAGAAAAAGAAACACTTCAACCAGAGAAAGTTTAAAAGTAGGAAATCATGGTGCTGTCTTTGTAGGACCAAAGGCATTTTTTCTTGACATGGTGCACTCTATATCCTCAGAAGATTACAACAGGGGTAAACCTGACTGAAAAAAACTATGTCAGCATGGCAGGCCCCCAGCTGTTTTGGGGAGTGGGGGGTTATGCCAAATCAGTTAAACCACTTTGACTGAAACAGAAAAATTAAAACTGTAGAGAAATTCAAGATATCTTGAAAATATATGAATATCTTCAGTTTCTGATTGCAGTTGCCCTTTTATGAATTTTAAAGAATGTAGACAATCACAAAATGCAAGTTTTGTCCACAAACACAAAAGCATGCATTTAGCAATGCATTTTTATGGCCTAGTTTTTACCTTCATGCCATGAGTCAGTCTGACAGTGAATGCTTCAATCTGCAGGTCCTGTTGTTGATATCCTGTAGTTATACTGTAGAATACCATATGTCAGGGCTAGAGTTTATAACTATAATATAAACATAGACTATGTAGTTAGGGAAAAAGGCCTCTTACAGGTGCAGCTTCTCATTTTGAGCAATGTATTTAATGTTTTCATTTTACATCAACAAGATTATTGATAAGACCTAGCAAAAATGGAAAATAAATACCTTAAACTTTGGAATGATCCAATCATATTTGTTTAAAGAGTATGCATGGATAACAGTTGATAAAGTTAACAACTCAATTGAGGACATTTTCCACAGTATGAAAACATCTAACTACAGACTCCAGGAGAGCTATCAAGGAATATTTTAATACTTAATACTAATTTTAATACTTAAAGTTTGACTTTCCAATAATTGCCTTTAACTCATATCAGCATACATATTTCATTTAAGTCATCAGTGATGATGTCTATGAATGTTCAACAACAATGCCAGAAATAAACATCATTGCTTTAACCTTCATAAACCAAATTGTCTGCCTATCTTTGCATATGAAGCCCTTCTTTTGCCAACAATAACATTTAATCAAGCACTCAGTAGGTAGTGTTGTTTTCTATGGCATAGGCTAAAAATATAAACATTTCATTATAACCAATACATAAAGAAGCATCCCTAGCATTGCATGGACTACTATAATTTGTAGAATTAGTGAAAAAGCCTTTAGGAAGGTTATCCCAAGCAAACTGGATTCTCTTACTGCCTACTCTTACTTTAGGGCTAAGATGTTAAAATATTTCAAATGCAGATACTCATTCAGTTGCTTCAGGGATAATGGATTATTAATGAGTGGTCTTTTGCTAGTACACTAATCTCTGTTGTTGAGGTTCAATATCTCAGAATTATTTAAATGTACAATGTATACAACCAGCCTTCACTCAGACACTAACAGCACTTATTACTCTTTAATATCGAGCAGGTCTTTAACTTTGCCATCTAGTCTTGTTATAACCTCTCTATACCTCTTAGCACTATCATTCTATCTAGCCTTGACTACTTTTGATGTCCATCATATTGATCACTGGCCTTAGCTATATTGGTTATATCCTGCCAAGGATAAAATATCTAGCCAGCTTCCAAAGCTTCAGGGTAACTTCCACAGACCCAAACTGCCAGATCGCTTGAGTTGAGCTGACTAAAAGACAAGTTTGGGTGCAAAGCCCTTTCAGAGCTTTACTGCCACTAAAGAGTACACTCCTTTGAGGTGTTCGAGGATCAACAGTCAGCTTGTGCTTTTCCTTTGCTGGGTAGATAAGTTGGGTCTATATTAGAAGACCGAATGTTTAGGTGATCGAACACCAAACATCGATCTAATATCGAAATCAAAAAATGGCAAACGGACAATTTAACACAGGGAAAGATTTCTCTTGGCCATTCGCCGGAGTTTTTTTAGTTTCCTACTGTTGAGCGATCTCAGAGTTGGTATATTTAGTTAGGAGGTGTGAGGGACACAGCCCCCCATGTCGGGGGATGTGGGAGACGAAGCCCCCCACTTAATTTAGATGTAAAGTAATTCTTTTTGTGTTGTGGCCAAGGGACGTGTTTCCCTGGGACGTTCGACATTGTGCGGTTTGATATTAGAAGATCGATGTTTAGGTGTTCGATCACCTAAACAGTCGGTCTTCTAATATAGACCCGATAAGTTCACTTTTGGGGAAAAAACTTCCATTTTCTTATTTGTATTGTTGTTTTATCACTTTTCTGCTCAGAAAAGTCATTTAAAGCTAGGAGTGTTGTGTTTTAATGAACTGTTATGAAACTGTGATATACTTTTAAATGCAACACTCATTTTTCCTGTCAGTTTAAAAGTGGTATAAAGTAAATGAAAACACTTTTTCTGTGGATAAATTGTGTTCATTTTACTTTTATGGAGCTGGCATAGTGTTTTAAAGGGCTTTTTACTGTGTTTTTATCTAAAACAAGTAACTTTTGTAGACAGGTAGTGTTTACTAGCATTTGCTGCTTGCCTTCCCCAGGAAAGAGACACCATTTTCAGCTTGACCATTGGACAGAGTGCCGGTCCCATGGTTGGTCCTTCTTCCAGCCACAAAAAGAAAGAAATTAAGCAAACAACCTTTGCCAACACAGCAGGTTTGCAATTTGCTTCAGCCAAAGGTGATTGACTCTGCTGTGGGCATTTGTTGTACCTCAGAGCACTCCTCTTTAAACTGGAACCCTCTGGTGTAGTAACAACAGTCACTATGGACTGGAGGTTAGCCACATCTTCTGCAGCTGTTGGGGTCCTTTCAGTGGGCAGGGGAGAGCTGGCCTCAGAGAAGAAATAGGGAACATTCCCCTTTTGTGTCAGAAAGCCATGTTCATCCCTAGGGAAATTCCTGCTGACATTAATAGCATGGTTGGCCCCATTTTCCTGTCAAAAAGAAACAGAAAACCAAGCATTTATCTACTCCTCCTCAAATTTCTTTAGATAGGAGCAGTTTATTGGATCTGGCTCAGGGTTTTTTTCAGGCTACAGATAATCTTGTAAAGTAGTTTCTAATAAAAGAAAGATGGATACCACGTTTTGTGAAGAGATTCAATATTCTGAATCCAAGCAGGAAGATGATGGGATGGGTACCATTGTTTTCCTCAGATTTCTGATTTAGACTTAGAGGAGAGCTCAGTTTCTGATTCTCCCTGTGGGTTTTTCTCTTTTTCTGAGACTATTACTAGAATGTGCCAGCATTTTCAGTGGGAGAACACTGAGGTTTTTCAGTCCCTCAGAAAATACTGAGTTGTTTCAAAAGGATATTCCAGATCCTGCAATCATTCCTCCTGTTCAATCTGTTTTAGAGGATGTGTGTATTATTGCCTGCAATTTTCCTGAGAGTCAGTCAGCTATCCCTAAAAAGACAGATAGAATATATAAAGTTACTCAGTTTTACACATTATTCCCAAACCTGACCCAGCAGCTATAGCTCTAGTTGATCCCACTGCACCCAATCATTTCCAGTCTTATTCTTTTTGATGAGGATGGGAAAATTATTGTTAGGTATGGGAATACTTCTGCAACTCAGCTTTGATTTTCAGAATTTTGAATTGTCAGGGTCATATGTAAAAGTTTGTTTTGACTAATTTAAAAAGTACAAGGAATGTTAAATCTGCATTTTTTTTCTTGTGTGGGAGAATCTGTGTTATATAACTTAGTTTCTTCTATTGCACAGGTCTCTGCTCATTGTTAAAGTGTGTGTATGAGCTATGTGTACTGGGACTGTTTTGAGAAGGATTGCATGGTTACATTCTCATCCCCTAGCAAGGCTCCACATAAGAAAGATGCAGTGGTATCTGAAATCTCTTGTGTCCCAGCACCAACACAGTTTATCTTTGCAAATCCCGGTGCTGAGGTTTTCAGAGAGAACTCATTTGTTGGAGACAACACATATAATTAAGTCCAAGTCTCCCCTTTTCTCTTCCTACTTCAAAGCAGTCAGTCTCCACAGATACCTTGGACTTTGCTTGGGAGCAGTTTCAGCAGAGATAAAAGTGCAAGATGTATGAGACACTAAGGACAGAGGCAATCACATAAATAACAAGGAAATTCTTGCCCTGATCAACTGTCTGAAGCATCTTTGGTCCTGGGACGTCTTCAAGTGGTTACAGACAATACCACAGTGATGGGGTACATCAACAAGCAAAGAAGAACCAGATCATACCCCATTTGCAGACCAGCCATGTTAGCTTGGGATATAGCTTCACAGCATAATCTGACTCTACAAGCATCCTACATTCCGTCAGAGCAAAATTGTGTGGCAGACAGGCTGAGCAGGATGAGGCAGTCTCTGAAAAATGGAAACTAGATCAGGGGTCTTCCAAGATTTGATCCATCTTTGGAGAGCTCCTCAAGTAGACCTCTCTATCGTCTCTCTGAAAAATCAATTTGCAAGATTCTGTTCCAGGACTCTATGAGTGGAAGATAGATGCCTTGCCTTTCCTTTCCTTTTCTTTCCTTTCCTTTCCTTTCCTTGCCTTTCTTTCCTTTCCTTTCCTTTCCTTTCCTTTCCTTTCCTTGCCTTTCTTTCCTTTCCTTTCCTTTCCTTGCCTTTCCTTTCCTTGTCTTTCCTTTCCTTTCCTTTCATTTCCTTTCCTTGCCTTTCCCTGCCTTTCCTTTCCTTTCCTTTCCTTTCCTTTCCTTTCCTTTCCTTTCCTTTCCTTGCCTTGCCTTGCCTTTCATTTCCTTTCCTTGCCTTTCCCTGCCTTTCCTTGCCTTTCCTTTCCTTGTCTTTCCTTTCCTTTCCTTGCCTTTCCTTTCCTTTCCTTTCCTTGCCTTTTCCTTAGACAGGAATATTTCTGTATGCTTTTCCACCCTTTCTAGTAATATCCAGAATAGTTCTGAAGATTCAGAAGGAATTCTGCAAGATCACTTTAGTGGCTCCCTTTTCACCCAGGCAACCATGGTTCTCTCTTCTTTGTAAATAGCCAGGTGTATTTACTTCAAGCTTCCTCATAGACTGAGTCTACTCACACAAGAACAGGGGTGTTTAATACACCCTGACATCAATCAACTTCAGTTGACTGCCTGGATGACAGGGTCTTACTTCCTTCTAAGCACCTATTTATTAATGACAAGCAGCAGGTACTATTGGAGGCAAAAAAGCCTGCCACTAGAAAATCATATATTAGCAAATTGAAAAGGTTTTCTAGTTGGTGCCAACAACTTAATTAGCACCCATTCAGAGCTAGTTGTTCTCTGGTTTTGTAATATTTGTGCGAGTTACTATTCCATGATTTTTCTATTTCCTCTGTCAAGGTTTGTTTATCGGCCAGTTCAGCATGTCAATACATGGATCCTCCTCTTTCAATGCAGTTTCATATCAAAATGTTTTTGAAAGGGATTTTGCATAAGAGGCCTTCGCAAAAACTGGTGGCCCCTCCTTGGGATCTTAATTTTGTATCAGGAAAGCTAATACTTGCTTCATTTGAACCAGCTAACCTTGCTGACTTGAGGTTCTTAACAAGGAAAACAGTTTTATTGATTGCTCTGACCTCTGCAAGAAGGGTATCTGAGTTGCAAGCTCTAATGATGAGTCAACACTATCTAATTTTCCATAAGGACAGGGTTTCTTTGAGAACTAATCCTTCTTTTATGCCTAAAGTGGTATCCGAGTTTACTTTAAGGTAAACTATCCATCCTTATATTTTTCTTTCCTGAACCTAAAAGTGAGAGAGAAGGGATACTCCATACCCTGGATGTCCACAGGCAGCTCAAGTACTATTTTGACAGAACTAAATCTTTCATATCTTCAGATCAACTATCATTCCTTCTGAAGGTAAAAAGAACGGACAACCTGTGTCAGAACAGATTGTTTCCAAATGGTTGTCTGAGGCTATTACCTTTTGCCATACTCACCATAGCAAAACTAATCCAGGCAGGTTCACTGCCCACTCTACCAAGACCTTGGCCTCATCAATGGCTTTTTGGAAAGGGTTGCATTCTAGAAGTGTTTGAGAAGCTGCTATTTAGTCCTCTGTACATACGTTTACAATGTAAGTTCTAGGTCCAGATCAGACTGTGCAAGGACCATTCTCCAGAGGGTCCTGCATCCTTCACCTTCCACCCCCCAAATATAGTAAGCTAGGGTAATCTATCCATGTAGCTAAGGCTATTGTAGCAGTGATCAATATAATGAATGTGGTACAGCTTTGGAAGTGAACTTACCATAACAGTAAATGATCACATGATCACTACCACAGTAGCCACTCTTTCTCTCTGCACCTCTCTTGCATTTAGGTATGCTTTTTATGCCAGGATGGGGACATTTATTTTTTGTTGTTCCTAGCTTAGTCCTTTCAGGGCTCAGCCTCCCTCTGTTTGTTGGCGGGAAAGCTCTGAAGGGGTTAGTGCCCCAAACTATCTTTTTTAGTCTGCTCAGCTTGAGCTGTTTGAGAGTTTGGGCATGTTGAAGATGCCCTGAAGTTTTGGACGCTGCCTGGCTGTTATAGCCTTGTCTAGATATATAAGCCATGTAGCTAAGGCTACTGCAATAGTGATCATTTATTTACTGTTATGATGTTTGCTTACACAGCTATAATTTCTTAATTTATCACTACTTAAACTGTAAAAGAATGGTTTTCATCAACCATTATAAAAATGTTCTATTGTAACTCATAGAAAAGGAATGTCTAGAACAGCAAGTTCAGCTGTTGTTAAAAACTTCACTTTGTGAAAAAATGTTTAGCTTAATCAAATAGTAGTTATATTTACAGATAGTGCAAAACAATTGACTATTCTAAATTGTATTGTTTTACTCAATTATACTATGTTTATTTGTAAGGAATTTTTAAATCTTATTTTAATACAATTTGTAAAATCTTCCACCATGTATCACTAGTCATTTTAATGTTTTCTGCAAAAGTGTAACACTGTGCTACCTTGTGGCTCAACTGCAGCTATAAAGTGTACTTGGACTGGATCTGTATCATATGATCGACTTTTTAAATAGTCAAATTTCATATGATCAAACTCATATGATTGACAATTAAAAAAGTTAAACATACGTAAAACCTCAAAAACAGTGTTTTAGCAGGGGTGCAAGCCACCCTGCACACCCACACCCTCTGCTAATTATATATACCAACTTCGAGATCACACTATAGTGGAGGAAGGGGCAGACTTCCCACTCCCCACTGCACTGCAATGTCAAGACAATTTGCTGTTTAAGCCAATAGGGATATGTTCGACTTTCTACATAGTCAGTCATATGAGTTTGATCATATAAAATTCAGCTATTTCAAAAAGTCAGTCTTTTAACAGTCTACAGTCTAGGCCATACCCAGAGTGCTGTAGCACTCAGATTTGACTGCAAAAGTCAGTACTGCATTAAAGAGAGATCTGGATTGTATGATTGTGCCCCCCAACACTTTGCACTTGAGGAAGTTGCCCTCTCGCCCCATTCTAGCTACACTACTACAACTAAGCAATTGAGACTTAAAATCCTTTCATTCTGTCTGTTCCATTTGTAGTTAATTTCCCTTTCATTTTATTCATTCATATAAGACAAGACAAACTTATGGGTCTGTAATTTCCTGGGTCAGTAGATGGCCCCCCTTTATGAAGAGGAATGACTGTTGCTGTCCTCCACTCTTCTGGGACAAAGCCAGTCCGTAAGCTGTGGTTAAATAGATATCTTAATGGGCCTGATAAGTCCTGATTTTAAGCTGTTTAAGAGGCAACTTGGTAAATTATCAGACTCCACTGAAGTGGTGTTTTTAGCTTTAGCAAGTGTAGTGGCAACCTGCTCTTTGGTGATAATTGGCAGTGGAGTGGTGGAAGGTATTACTTGAAAGAGAACTGAGGGTGACGGGGAGGTGAAATTTGAGCTGAATTTGTTGACCAGCAGATTTGCTATGTCTTCCAGCTGAGTATAGGTGATGCCATCTGCAACTAATTCCACACATTGTAAGATTGCTGACAACCGAAAAATGCCTTATGGTTATCCTTAGCTTTGGAGGCTTTTTTACCTTAATGTCTGCTTTCACAGAATTGACTAGTTCCCCTGATTCACTTGTTTAGACTAATGAGGGACTAATTGCTCTGTTTTGCACATTCCCTCTTAATTCTCAACAGCATTTTCTTTCTTTTGCTGTACAGCCTATTAATACCAGGGGTCCACCAGGGTGGCTTGCTTTTGTTTTTTGACCTGGGTTTATTTCGGTCTGGTACTGCTGTTTCTGTGCAGTTGTTTATGTGGTCATACAGGTTTTTGTAAATGCCTCTCTATAGGTTTCTGTATTTTCTGAATATGAGGAGCTTGGAAACTAGTTAGTATGGGGTAATTTACCTTAGAGAAGTTTTTAAATGTTTGGTGTTAGGTGGGGGGACTAGTTTTACCTTTATTTCAAGGGAGACCACTTTATGATCTGATCTTACCAGTGAGGACATAACAATAAGGGGGGTGCAGCACTCTCCCATATTTGTGTGTACCAGATCTAGGATTTTTGCTCCCCTAGTGGGAATGCAGATTAGCTGTTCCAGGGCGTTTCAATTTACATAGTCAATAAATCTTTGAGCCTGCATGTTAATGGTTGTGTATGCCTCCCAGTTAATGGATGGGTAGTTATAATCACCCATGAGTATGGTATTGGGCTGGATGGTGAGTGATTCTAGTAATTTCAGGTATGGTGTATGGGTTTCTTGGTTCATGGTGGGGTACATGTAGCTAGCAAGAATATGGTAAAGGATTTTTAGCTGGACATGTAATTGTGTTCAACCAGCCTTGAGGTGTGCTTATCCATTATGCAGATAGATGCACCTCCACTTTTTGCTCTTTCATGTTCAGTGGGTGGTCAGAATGTATGAAAGGCATTATAGCCATGCAATGCTGGAGTGCTTTCCATAACTTTGAACCATGTTTCAGTAATTGCACAGACGTCTGCATTCTCCAGGGTAAAGAGAGGTTCCAGGGAGTGCAGTTTCTTGTTGAGGCTCCTAGCACTGAGCAGTGACACCTTTAGCTTGTCCTTAGCAGCTTTTTTTATGTTGGAAGGTTTATCTGTTTGGCAATGCCTAAAATGGCACTACAGGAGTAGATAATGTTTTGTTCACTACCTGAAAGTCTAGAAGTGACAGGTGAAGACCATCCCTAGTAAAGCAGCATGGGCTATCAACCATGTCCTCCCAGGCTGACAAGTATTGGACCCCTTTGGAATGATGCCAGCAGCTAAGCCAATTGTTAAAGTTGATCATTTTCTGCTGGTATTGTGACATCATCCTTGGAGATGGTAGAATGCTGCTCAGTGCTAGGCTCATACCTGCCTGTGACACATATCCTGAGAGCTCAATCATGTCTCTCTTCAAATAGTCCAAACAGGTATGTCTCAGGTCATTCATGCCCACATGGACTATGACTGTGTCATATTGGTACTTAGTGGTAAGTCACCTGAGTGCTTGCATGATCTGGCGAATCCTGGCCTCTGACTGGCAACTAACTGCAACCGTCCCCTTTGGGGAACTGTAGATCAGAGCATGCATATGTACCTTTAAGAAGCATTTCCAAATGTAGCACATGCATATAAATAGTGAGCACCTGCAGGCAGCACTGCCATTTCGAGAAAACAGCCAGATTGTTAACATGTATGAGTGTGTGTAGTCAGTCTGTTCATAAGTTTATTTAAGTTTAAGTTACAAAGCCTCATTTCTGATGTGTTTCTGTGTAATAAAGCTGCTTGAACTGAACCCATGAATGTTTGTCTGTTTTATCCTGACCAGATGAGCGACATGGTGTCAGAACCGGGATTAGAAAAGGATGAGATACACAGGTGAAGATGAAGGCAGACTGAGAAAGTTGAGTAAAACGGTACTCAGACCAATGAAAATGGGCCAGAAATGAGCTAAAGGTAAAGAAAACTGTACAAATGATTTATTTGGCAAAGAAAATTAAATGGTGCATTTATTTTTATTTATTTATTTATTTTATTTTATTTTACATTTGTTGACGGGGCTAGTCTAGCTGGATACATGTCCTTTTTCAGTAGAGGCCCGGGGAGAAAAGCTCCACCATGAAGAGAAAACACAATTACATACAGAAGAAATAACAATAACATAATAATAACAAGAAAACAGCTAAATTTACATACTGATAAAATAACATTCACATGTTGTGTAAATGATCTTGACATGGTTACATTGAGAAGCAGTGAGGTTAAGATTAAAAACTCTGAGAGGGAGAAGAGACTGAGGTGATATGAGACCTTTAGGATTAGTCTGGTTTAGGACATGGGCATCACCAGTGTGACTTAAGGAATTCTTTGAGATTATTTTTGAATAGATTAAGCGAGGTAGTAAGTCTTAGGTTATTAGGAAGGGAATTCCAAAGCTTTCCAATGGAATTGGCATAGAGAGCATCACCACCCAAATTATTAGATTTAATGGTGAGCACCTGAACACTATTTGAGGATCGAAGGCAGTTTAGGTTGGAGTAGGGGGTCAGAATTTTGCTCAGTGAGGGGGTTCTATCCGGTTGATTAATTATTTTAAATGCTTCAGTGAGTTGGTTGAGTTTGAGAAGATTGGGCAGTTCTAACCAGCCAAGTTTCTTAAGGTTAAGGCAATGGTGAGTACGATAAGGTGTTCCTGTTATAAATTTGGCAATATGATTATAGGCAACAGAGAGTTTACTGAGCTCTCGCTTATTGAGGAAAGAAAGTACCGGGGAGGCATATAGTAGGGTGGAGAGGAGGTGGGTGTGAGCAATGGTTAGTTTGGCATGAGGAGTTAGAAAGTTCTTTATTCTGTACATTGAGCCGAGTTTCTTGTTTACAGACTTAATGGTTTGGCTAATGTGCATATCAAATTTGAGCTTGTGGTCAATAGTAACACCTAATAGTTTGGTATTGGAGACAGGCTCAATGATGGTGCCATTGATGGATTCAACGTGGAAGGTCGTATTATTAGCAATTGGGGGTTCTTGTCCTAGGGGAGTGGCTGAGGTGGGGAAAAATAGCAGTAACTTGTTTTTTGTTGGATTTAGTATGAGCTTCAGTTCAGAGAACCATTTTTCGACTATGGTAAAACAGCGTTGGGTGACTGCTTGGAGATTAGGGAGAGAAACTTAAGAGCAGATCAGGGTGGAGTCATCTGCATATTGAATGCAGGTGGCTTTGGGGATGACTGAGTGAAGATCATTTATGAAAACGGAGAAAAGAAGGGGACCAAGTATAGAGCCCTGAGGAACTCCAATGGTGGTGTTATTTATAAGGTGCAAAACACATTATTAATCAAACATGTAGCACAAAAACATATTAATCAAGCAAAAGGCACAGACCACATTATCAATTAAATGAAATGTTCAAGACCACAATATTTGATAAAACTAGCAGAAATATTCATATGTGGCTCAGAATTACCTTTAGTTTGCATAATGAGCATGTTTAAAGTAAAATGGGCACAATAAAAGTACAATGAGCATGATAAGAGATTAAAAGGGCATAACGACTACCATAAAAGGGCAAATTAAGCTTAAAGAGCAAGGCAACTGCATGTTTTTTAGTAAAAGACTATGTTTGGGCACAAACTACTATTTTGCATTGACTGAAGCCATTCAAAACATAACTAGAGTTGTTTGAAGTATCTCAGAGTGTGGTGTTTGCAGAGTGTGTGCTTTATTATGGTGCAATTATTTCAAAGACTTTGCTGGGTGCAAAGTTCAGTTGTATTGCAAAGTGCAGTCAAAGTACTGCCATTTTGAAACATTTCTTGTGCTGTGTACATTTATTCACAGAGTGCCACAATTTCAGAGTGTTTCTTACACTACAGAGTTATTTCGCAAAGGACAGCCATTTTGAAAGGTTCTTGTGCTGTGTACAATTATTTGCAAAGTGCATTTATCTCAAAGTGTTTCTTGCTCTGAGCTTCTTCTGCTGTGTACTCTTTATTCGCAAAGTACAGTAATTTTGAAGTACTTCCTACACTGATAAGGAGTGGTTTCATAAAGTACTGTGATTTCAAAGTGTTCTTGTGGTTTCATAAAGTACTGTGATTTCAAAGTGTACTTGTGCTATGGAGACTTTTTGGCAAAGCACAGTTATTTCAAAGAGTTTGTTGTGCTACCGGGCATAATTATAAGCACAGGCATAAAGTTCTGCATAGATATATTTATGTGTATATGATCATACATAATTTCAAGCACCTTCACTACTGTGTGTTGATATGGCAGAAGCATTTTGCAGACCAAGTCCACTTGTGTTTGATCAAAATATAGCAGAGAATTGGAGAGTATTCGAGCAGGAATACAATATTTTCATACAAGCAGCTTTTTCTGACAAAGATGCAAGTACAAGGGCATTCATTTTGCAGGGAGAACCCAGAGCTTTCTAGAAAGTTCCAAGACTAGCTCAGTTAAAAGGGCATGCTCAGTGCAGTATGAGTAAGTCAGCAAAACGCAAGTCAAGTTTTATTGTTAACAGTCGTAATTGTGGAGCCGACCATGAGTCTAAAAGAGAGAAGTGCTTAGCATTTGGTCAACAATGCCAAAAGTGTAAAAAATAGAACCATTTTCAAAAGTTTTGTAAATCAAGCAAGCCTCATTTAGTTATGAAGAAAGGTCACTCATAAAGCAAGCTGATCATGTAGAAAGCTGCAACCCTACTTTCTATGTAGATGGTGTATTAGTGGTCAGTGAGAAGGTTAATGCAGTGGATTTATTGGCAAAGAACAAAGTATTTTGTACTGTTCTAATCAATGGTGAACCCACAGAGTTCAAAATAGACACTGGTTCAAAGTATAATGTGATGTCAGCAGAAACATTTGCTAAAGTGAGAGCTGGGAAGCAACTTAATTTGGCCAATTGTGTGAAGCTTGTTGCTTATGGAGGTGAAGAGATTCAAACTGAAGGCTCAGTAGTGCTTTTATACTATTCGGCTGGGAACAGTTACAGATTGCAATCTTATGTAGTCTGAAGACCTATGCAGTCATTATTAGGTCTCAGAGACAGTTTAAGAATGAAACTTCTTTATTTTACCAAAGAAGTCCATCATGTAAGCACATGTCCCAGTTCCAGCTTTACTGATGCTATTTTTCTCATAGTATGCTGATGTTTTCGATGACAAGTTAGGCAAACTTCCAGTTGTGTACTCCATGAAGTTAGACCCAGAGGTCAGTCCAGTGGTCAGAACAGCAAGAAAGGTCCCAGTAGCTATGCGGGACAAAATCAATGTCTAGTTAGACAAAATGGTGCAGCAAGATGTAATTTGTCCAGTCCAGGTACCAAGTGAGTATCTTCCATGGTAGTTCCTCATAAGAACAATTCAAATGAAATCAGAATATGGACTGACCCAAGAGACTTGAACAAGGCATTAAAGAGACCTCATCATCCTATGCATACAGTTGAGGAGATTGCAAACAAATGCCACCATTTTTTCTGTCTTAGATGCAAAGAGTTCATTCTGGCAAGTAATGCTTGATCACAGATCTTCACTACTGACTACATTCAGTACCCGATTTGGTAGATACAGATTCCTCAGGATGCCCTTTAGAATAAATAAATTCTGCCATTGAAGTCTTTCAGCATGCAATGGAGCAAATTTTTTCAGGATACCCATGTGCAATAACAGTTGATGATTTACTGGTTGGAGGTAATGGTGAAGCAGAGTATGACAGAATTCTCAGGAAAGTTCTGGACGGAGTATGTGAAGTGAATTTAAAGCTCAGTCCTTTGAAATGCAAAATCAGACTACCAGAAGTTATGTAGGTCATTTATTCACCAGTACGAGCTTACAACCAGATCCTTCTAAAGAAGAAGCCATTCTTGAGATGCCAACTCCAGACAATGTCCAAGCCTTACAACATTTTCTTGGTATGGTTAACTATATGGGCAAATTTATCCCTGGCTTTAGTGAGTTATCAGTGCCTTTAAGAGAGCTGACATACAAAAATGTTGTATGGTCATAGTTAGAACAACACCAGAGAGCATTTTATAACCTCAAACAGCAAATTGCTAACCCAGCTACATTAAGGTACTATGGTGTCCACAAACCAGTAGTTATTTCCTGTGATGCTTTAAAGTTTGGTCTTGGTGCAGTTATTCTTCAAAATGGCAGACCTGTTGTCTATACATCTAGAATTCATATCCAAACTGAGATCCAGTATGCTCAAACTGAGAAGGAACTTTTGGCTATAGTGTTCGCATGTTCGAAGTTCCATGATTATATTTATAGCCAAGCAATCCAGATAGAAAGTGACCATCAACCTCTAGTCACTATTTTAAAGAAGCCTATGCATTCCGCTCCAGCAAGACTACAAAAATGATGCTTTAATTGCAAAAGTACAATTTCAAAATGGTCTGCACAAAGGGTAAACTTCTTTATCTGGCTGATACATCACCCAAGAATACCATGGAACAGCGTGATGCAGAGAATTTTGACTTTGATGCCATGAAAGTGTGTAATTTTTCTACTACAAGATTTGATAAGCTGAGAGATCATACAAAGATTGATCCAATTTTGCAAAAGCTCAACCACTTCATCAATGTAGGATGGTCGTCAAAGCAATCCTGTGTACCGCCAAAAGTACAACCTTATTACTTTCCATACAGAGATGAGATGCTGATGGAAGATGGTATTTATGTATTTATTTTATTTATTTGACATTTGCTTACTGGGGTGGTCTGACTGGGTCTACAGAGCCCATTTTCAGCAGAGGCTTCACATACAGTACAATACAATTACAGTATAATCCAATGCAATAAATATTACATTAGAAATACTATCCAAAAAGTAAGTTGAGAGAACAAACTGTTATAAGATGTTATAATATATTACTACACATCTAGACAGTTCTATACAGTTAAACCATTACAGACGATAGTAGTCACTCTCACCATACATAGGTTCATAGGTTCATACTAGGCTATCTGCCCTAGGGCATTTATAAGCCTAGCCAGAGTGTGTATGGCTTTCGCCATCCATTTTAAATTAATTTTGCTATGCCCTTTTTCGAGGTTAGTATACTGTGCCTCTATCTAACAGTGACACAGAAGTGATACCCGGGGTAAACCTATGATCTCCCATCCACTCATCAAGATTCCTCTTGAAGAGAGTCAATGAGGGTCTCTGCCTAACCTGGACTGGGATTTTATTCCAGAGTGAAGGGAGCCTCTGGGTTATGAATCTGTCCCTCCAGCATGTCCTATTTATTTCAGTGCTGAGGTTCAAGTCTCTCGAGCGCATAGCTCGATGGGATTTGGATTTTCTGAGGTGCAGCATGTCCATTAATTCTGGGTTGGACATGGCTTTATACGTCAGGCACAGATCGCCTCTGAGCAGGCGGTATGCCACTGAGTAGAGCTGGAGTTTCTTTAACTGGGCAGCATATGGCATCTATTTGAGCCCTTTGATCCTCTTGGTGAGGTACTTTTGGGGTCTTTCCAGTTGCTGCAGGTGTCTGGTAAGGTACATCCCAAAAGGGGCATTGTACTCAATTATGGGCCTGATGAGGGATGAGTAAAGAGGCACGATGACCTCCCCTGATCTAGATGTGAATCCCTTCATGATTAGGTGGGCTATATAAAATGTTTTTCTAACCACTTTGGCCACGTGGTTGTCAAATGAGAGATTGCTATCAACTTGGGTCCCCAGGTCCCTAATTACTTCTTCCGATTTTAATGGATTACCACCTATGTGGTAATTTGTGGGCACTTTGTTTTTGCCAAAGGGGATGACTATACACTTCTTGGCATTTAACTTGAGGCCATGGCTCTGGCACCAGTTGTCTGTTTCTATGAGGCCCTTTTGGAGGATGCTTGTGTCGGCTGGAGTGTCGATTATAGCACCCAGTTTGCAGTCATCTGCGAACTTGGTCAGCCACAGTCCTTCCGTGTTGGCCTGTACCTCCGAGAAATATATACCGAACAGGAGAGGTCCCAGGACTGAGCCTTGTGGGATGCCACTTGTAACTGGTTTGGAGACTGACATAGGTCCAGCAATTCTAACCATGTGGGTTCTGTCCTTGAGCCAGTTTGCAACCCATCTAGTGACATAGGGGTTTATATTTAAGCTGGTGAGCTTATCTATAATGCCTGAGTGGGGTATTATATCGAAGGCTTTTGCAAGGTCCAGGTAGGCTGTGTGGACCACCTTCCCCCTCATCAATGGCCTTGGTAACTGTTTCAAAGAAATCAACCAGGTTTAAGAGACAGGATCTGCCCTTAACAAAGCTGAACTGGGTAGGATCCAGTGTCTGTAGGTCCCCAATATCTTTTTTTATGAGGTCCATGATGATCCTTTTCATAGCTTTGCAGACCAAGCTAGTCAGGCTTATGGGGCGATAGTTTCCAGGATCCGTTGAGGCACCACCTTTGTGGAGAGGGACCACTGTTGCTGTACGCCACTCTTTGGGTACATATCCTGTGGTAAGGCTGAGATTGAACAGTAGTTTTATGTTTGGGTTTAGCTCTTCTTGGAGTTCATGTAGGACGCAGCCCGGGACACCGTCTGGTCCCATTAATGCTGTGTTTTTTGCTTTGGAGAGGGTGGCTCTTACCTGAGCATCTGAGATGTCAGGGGGGCAGCACTCTGCTGGGATAGATATTTGACCTTTTGGTGGGGGGGGGGTTTGCACTGAACTTGTCAGCTAGGATGTTGGCAATGTCTGTGGGTTTGGTGTATTTTTTGTCATTTTGGACCAATTTTGAGCATATCTGGGAATTCCCACCCAGGTTCCTAACATAACTAAAGAAAGCCTTATGATTATCCTTAGTGTCCTGTGCAATTTTTCTCTCGAAGCTGGCCTTAGACGATTTTATGAGTGCCCATAGTTTTTTGCTAACACTGATCAGAGATGCCATCCCTTTTTGGGATTTTGCTCTATCATGTAGTAGCTTCCTCCTTCTATTGTATAGTTTGTTTATGGCTGAGGTCCACTAGACAGGACGTCTGCCTTTGGAGGATTGGGTCTTGGTTTTATTTGGGATTGCATGATCCATGCATTCCTGAAGGTGTTCATAGAATGTGTTTATAAAGGATTCTGCAGTCTGGGCCGTATTTTCCACAGGCCCAGGGGCTTTGAAGGATTCCACCTCAGTTTTGAGGAGTGTGAAATTTGCTTTAGAGAAGTTTTTCACTGTGGTTTTCTGGACAGGGGGTGGGGTCAGAATGTGAATATCCAGTGAGATTAGTTTATGGTCTGATCTTACCAGTGAGGGATACACTTCTGGTCTGGAGCATAGAGTCCCCATGTTGATGATGATCAGGTCCAGTATGTTTTCCCTCTTGTGGGAGTGGTAGCAAGTTGTTCCATAACATTTGAGTTTATAAATTCTAGGAACCTTTGAGCTAGGGTGTTGGAGCTAGAGTAATGCTCCCAGTCTATGTTTGGGTAGTTGAAGTCACCCAATATAATGGTGTTTGGAAAGACCTTCATATTTTCCAGTGTTCTCAGGAAGGCCGAGTGGGGTTCCTGGGTTTGGAAGGGTGGTCTGTAGCAGGCTATAAACTGGAAGGCAGTTTTATGCACTGTTAGTTGCACATGGATAGTCTCTGATGCTTTGTGCTGTGCCACCAACCTGGAGGTGTGGGTATCTTTGACGAATATTGATACTCCCCTTCCTTTCCTGGTTCGGTCCAAGTTTTGGGGCCGAAAAGCATGGTATGAGGTATAACCTGGCAGTGCTGGGGTGCTCTCAGGAGCCTTGAACCAGGTTTCTGTTACTGCACAGATATCAATGTTCTCCATGCTAAGGAGAGTTTCGAGTGCATGCATCTTGAGGTTTAGACTTCTGGCGTTGAGTAGCATTACTCTTAGTTTCTTATCCCTTGTGATACCTATGGAGGTGGGTTTGTCTTTTGAGCCTTGCCTAAAAAAAGGAACTATGGGGGTACCAAGAGCCTTTGCCAACATCCGAAAGCCCAGGGGTGACAGGTGCAAGCCGTCCCTAGTGAAGCATCGTCGCTTGTCGAGCATGTCATCCCAGGCTGACAGGCATTGGATCCCCTTTGAATGACACCAATACTTAAGCCAGTTGTTGAAATTGATCATCTTGTCTTCATATTGTGGCATCATTCTTGGTGAGGGTAAGATGCTGCTCAAGGTCAGGGTCATACCGGCCTAGGCCACATGCTCAGAGAGCTCCTCTATGTCTCTTTTCATGTAGTCCAGGGAGGTACGTCTCAGGTCATTCACACCAGCACGGACAATGATGGAGTCATATTTGTACTTGCCTTGGAGTGACCTAAGTGCTTGTGTTATGTGGCGGATCCTAGCACCTGACAGGCAGCTCACCGTGACCTTCTCCTTGTTCAGCCTGGTGAGCGGGATGCCAGTGTGCCTGACGATAGAGTCACCTATTACAAGTGTATCAGGTGTGTTTTTTAGCCTTAAGGGCTGTGACTGTTCGGCACACTGGCTTTGTGAGCTATGTGTTGCATGTGTTTTGTTTTGGGGTAGCGGTTGTTTGGGTGTCTGCTTTGGAGGTCTCTGCTGCTTAGGCAGATTTTTATTTAGAGCCTCCGAGTATGTTCTTGTGTGTTTATGTGTTTGGTTTGCTGTCGTGGTAGGTCTATGTGAGACTGGAATTGTAGTGAGTGTGATTTCCTTCTCCTCCTGACAGGTTTTGCCAGTACTGAGTTGAGAGAGCTTAGCCACCAGTTTGGCTATATGGTTGCATCTCTCACATGTGTTGGAATTTGTTGGGAGGAGGAGAGGGGTGTCTGTGTACATGAGTCAGTTGTAACATTGCCTCAAGATTCCCAGATTCACCAGCTGGACTGGAGAGGAGATTGACAACTGACCTTTGGACATGCTAGAATAGTATTGGGAATTCCTTTATAATTGAAAAAAAAGGGCCAATGGGGAACAATGTACTGAAGGGGAGTTTGTGAGGGTGTAGTGCTTTTAATTTTTTAGTGCTGACTTATATAATTGCTTTAGTGAGCAAGTGCCAGGTAACTTAAATGCAATGTGTTACAGGTAACTTAAATGCAAAAATGACAAATAGTAACTTTCTTTCAAGTGAAACAAGGAAATAAGTACAGTAAGCAATGCAGATGTCACTAGGGATCCACAGAAGCGCTGAAAAGCCACATTTTAGGTGGAATTAGCATTTCAGGGGAAATAACAAGCAAACAAACATACAAACAAAGCTAGATTCAGCAGGCCTGGATCTAGTCTATGCTACAGCAAACAAGGTGTACCAATTTAGTAAGAAACAGTTCAAATATGCAGACACTATAAGCCTTTAACCAGAAATTCCCAGCTCAGAAGGGCAGAGTCCAGCCTCTCCTCCCACAAGAGTGCAGACCATGAACCTTCTTAATGTAAAATAACTAGCCTGAAGCCCAAGTGCTTAAACCAGAGCTAATACACTTTTAGAATAACATACACTGAGCCCTCACTCAGCAGTTCCCAACTTAGAAGGATGTAAGCTACCTGTTCTGCCACCACAGTGCAGGCCACAAACCCTCCTAATATGAAACAACTGGTCTGAGCCAAAGTGCTTAATCCAAAAGACTTAGAATGATAGCTACACTTTAATCAAGTTACTACCAAGCAGTAATAAATACAATTGAATACTTTAAAGAATGCCTGGATTAGTGCTCAAGTTATACAAACAAAGCTAGATTCAGCAGGCCTGGATCTAGTCTATGCTACAGCAAACAAGGTGTACCAATTTCAGTAAGAAACAGTTCATATATGCAGGCACTATAAGCCTTTAACCAGAAATTCCCAGCAGCTCAGAAGGGCAGAGTCCAGCCTCTCCTTCCACAAGAGTGCAGACCACGAACCTTCTTAATGTTAAATAACTGGCCTGAAGCCCAAGTGCTTATACCAGAACTAATACACTTTTAGAATAACAGACACTGAGCCCTCAATCAGCAGTTCCCAACTTAGAAGGATTATAAGCTACCCGTCCTGCCACTACAGTGCAAAGCACAAACCTTCTTAATGTAAAACAACTGGTCTGAAGCCCAAGTGCTTAAACTAAAAGGCTTAGAGTGAGTTACACCAAGCAGTAATAAATACAATTGAATACTTTTAAGATGACGCAAAAGCAAAATAAAGTAGGAAGAAACATAAATACAGTAAAAGCAGATTTTTTTTTTTTTTTTTTTTTTGAGTGAGCAAATGAGATGGGCCCTGGAGGAGTATCCAAGTGCAAATTTACAAGAGGGGAGGGCAGTTTCAAAGCCACCAAGATTAACACCAACACAAAAACAGGGACGGTGGGTGGGAACCTACTGACAAACAGAGTCACAGCTTCCATATAGATATTCCTCAATGCAACACAAAAAAATTACTTTAAATCATGTATTATTTGATAAAAGTGCAGATAAAAGTTACTTAGCTTCAGGCGTTCAAGTTGATAGCATGCAGGTCTTAACTGGCCAAAGCTCACAGTTTAAACAGAAGGTAATTCACTGTACCACTTGTATAAGACAGAAACTGAATACAATGAAGGAACTACCCCCACCTATCACTGGCTATGCAGGTTTTTAACAAGCCTTAACTGAAAATACCACAGGTACTACTGACAAACAGAGTCACAGCTTCCAGCTAGATATTCCTCAATACAACACAAAAAAATTACTTTAAATCGTGTATTATTTGATAAATGTGCAGATAAAAGTTACTTAGCTTCAGGCGTTCAAGTTGGTATGATGTAGATAGTGTAAAAAAAATAGTACGTAGGTAGTGCAATGTATGACATTGACTGTTTGACTGTTATAGTACGTGCAAAATGGAATGTTAGTTTCAGTTAGGAAAATAGCAGCCAGAAAGTTAGTGATGCAGGCATATAGCGAGAGAGAGAGAGAGGGTTAAGAAGAATAGAAGCAATAAAGCCTGAGCAGTAGCTTAAGAATATGGTATAGAAGCAGAGAAGGAGTTAGAAGAGCTTTAGGATCTTTCAGTCTGTGAGGGACTGAAATGTGACAGAAGAGGAAGATCTGAGCATTAGGCAGGCTTTATGCAGGAGCAGAGCCATGTATTTTTGAGATGATTTTTTAAAGAGGCTTTAAAATAGGTTAGGCCAGGCATAGACCTGGTAGCTTGAGGTAGTGAATTCCAATGTATAGAGACAGAGTATGAATACAGAGAGTGACCAGGTTTTCTTGTGGGTTTTGAGATACCTAAGAGATAGTTGTCTTCTGATCACAGGGATCGATTTGGTGTGTAAGGTGTGAATAGATTGGCTAGTGCAGGGCATGCAGTAGGCTTGAAAATAAGGTTGTGCAAGGTGGATAGCTGAATAAAGGCAAGATGGTTGGGTAATTCAAGCCAGTTTAATTCTAGGAGTGGTTCACAGTCATGTGTGTGATATTTAGAGTTTGTGGCAAACTTTGCAACTTTGTTGTAGCACTGTTCCATCTTGCTGACTGTTGAGTTTCGTAAGTTGGTTAGGATAGGGACACCATAAAGAAGGGAGGGAAGTAAAAACGTTTTTGCAAGGGTAGTTTTGGTTGCTGCAGTAAAGAAATGTTTGTTTCTATATGAGTCCCAGTTTTTGATGAGTTTTCTTTATATTTTCTGTATATGGCGATCAAATGAAAGTTTATTGTCAATGATAACACCTAGAAGTTTGGTTTCATGCACTATTTCAATGGCAGTGTTGTCAGATGCAAGGATGTTGAAATGATCAGCGACAGGGGAGGTGTTTTGGGGATGAAAGAGTACTAGTTTTGTTTTCTTTGGATTAAGAAAGAGTTGGGCATTTCTTAGCCAGGATTCAACTACTGTAAATGACTGTTGAGTTTTTGAGAGTAGTTCTGATAGTGACTAAGCAGTGCAGATTATGCTGGAATCATCAGGATATTGAATGAGAGTCCCAGGGTGAGAGGCAGTGTGAAGGTTGTTTGTGAAAATGTTGAAAAGTAGGGGTCCTAGGATGGAGCCTTGAGGACTCCAGTAGGATTGTGGAGAAAGGGTGAGAGTTTGTTGGACCATTTCACTGCTTGTTTATGATCCTTGAGGTAGCTCTAAAACCATTTCACTGTGTTATGTGAGAAGCCTAAGTTAGACAGTGTGTTCAAATGTAAAGGGTGAGACACTGTGTCAAAGGCATTGGAGAGATCAAAGAATACCAAGGCTGTATAGCATTCTGAATCTCTGGCCTTGTTCATGGTGTCTGTAAAAGATAACAGGGCTGTAACTGTGCTGTGGCTAGGTCGGACGCCATGTTGGATTTTGGTTAAAAGATTATTTTGCAATAGATGTTGCATTACCTGCTGATGGATACCTCTCTTGAGAATTTTGGATATGGGTGACAAGATGGATACAGGACCGAAATTGGATGGATCAAAAGAGTTGCCTCCTTTGTAGATGGGGGTGATGTGAGATTGTTTCCATATGGTAGGTGCTTTTGATTCAGATAAAGACCTGTTTATAAGGATACTGATTGGGTAGGTGACTGAGTTACTAGCTAGTTTGAGGTAGTATGGGGGATATTGTCAGCTGAAGTACAGCAGGGTTTTAGTTTTTGTACCAGTTTCTTAATGGTGTCAGTGGGTATGGGCTGAAATGAGAATGGGGTCTGTATGCCATTTTGTTGAGTAGGGGGGTTAGTAATGACAGGGTTAGAAGTAGTTGATGTCCTGGGGTTGGTGTCTGAATAGGTTGAAGGATGGGGAGGGGGTCCAGCATTAGGGGTGTTAGTTAGTAGGTCTGACATTGATTTTATGAAGTGCTTGTTAAAGCTTTTGGCTATTTGTCATGGAGGGGTATCAGGTAATAGGAGTTTCTTCCCAGGTTAAGTAGAGATGATATGGAGTGCCAAAATTTACTGGGGTTGATTTTATGCTGGAGTTGAAGCTGGGAATAATATGACTTCTGATCTCTGTTGATTCGTTTTGTCACTTTGTTACATTGTGTTTTGAAATTAACATGATTTTGTTCATTTTTGTTTTGTTTCCAGGTTGACCAGGCTAGGTCCCTTTGCTTCATCAGGTGTTTACATTCCTTAGAGAGCCATGGTGCTGAGTTCTTTTTGTTTCTTTTCATACGAATGGGAGCTGGTGTATTAAGTATGTGAAGGAAGGTGTTATTAAAGTATAGTACAGCAGCATTAAGGGGTAGCTGTTTAAGGGGTGTCCAGTCTATTTCTGTAGGGGATTGTTGAATTTATGCTGACAAATATTAATTGAGCTCCTAACTGATTTATAGTGTGTACTCTTAGTTGTTGGGAGTTTGTTCTAAGGGAGTAAACTGACAGATGATCGCTCAGGGAGCTAGACAGTGTACCAGAAGAAGGATAATTGGCAGGGTGGGATACTATATTCCAGTCTAAGGTAGATTGGCTGGTAAGATCATTGCTGTATCTTGTTGGAGCATTGATAAGCTGAGAAAAAATGTACAGATTTATACTATTTGTAGGGGAGTCGGAAGCCATGGTTTGCCAATCTATATTTACATCTCTTAAAATTATTGTTTCATGGTTTATTGTTTGGGATGTCCAGGATAAAATATTTTCCAGCACTGGTATATTGTTACCTGGTGGAATATACATTACTATTATACAAATTCTTTTTGATATGTTGAGATTCAAAAAGGAGATTGGTACCTCAGCACTGGAAAAGATGGGTATATTACTGGTGTAGGGTGTGATGTTGAGTGTAGAGGGATATACAAATGCTATCCCTCACCCCCCCCTTTTTACATCTGTCTCTTCTGGATATTGCAAAGTTTAGAGGTATTATCTGTGAGTCTTTTACATTGGGATGCAGCCATGTTTCAGTAAGGGCTAGTATGTCAGGTTTATTTTGATCAATCCAGGCATGCAGTGGGGCTATTTTATTACATATACTGCTAAGGTTAAGTGTAAGTATGTTTAAATCTTTGGGGTTACTCTTGTGGTCAGGATTAGAGGGTGGGCCAGGTTTAGGATGTACGTCTCCACATTTGAGTAAATAGGTAATGAGGAATGTGTGCCATGGGAAGTGTTTTTTTTTTTATTCCCAGGTGAGGGTACTAGTACCAAGTGTGGTTTCATAGGAGGTGCAGAAGCCAGTTTGTGGCTTGAATAAAATGGGAGGGTATAGGGGACAGTTTGGGAGGAGATGCATGAGAAGCTGTGTTGTTTATTGGGGAGAGGGTTATAGGAGGTTGTTGATGTGTATTGGTGTCTGGGAGTATGCAAAGACATAGCTGTGGTGATATTGAGAATTAAGAGTAAGGAGGGTAGGCAAGTTAGGAGGAGCATGCCAACTGTGATAGTAGGTCTCAACATAGTAAAAGTAGAATTTCTGTGTTTGAATGTAGTATGAGGTGTAAATAAAGACTGTTATCATGTGGTATGTGTGCAGCTGAAGGTAAGGTTGGAAATGTTTTGACTTCAGAGTGGGTTTTCATAATGTGGTTAGGTGTTTTACTTTGCAGTTTGTGATAAGGATGGGTGGGAGAGATGTAATTGGTCAGTAATAAAATGATGGCGCAATGCTAGTTTGTGTGTATAATAGAAGAGAAGGTAGTAAGCCTGGAGTTAATTTAAAATAGTTTGAGGTGGTGATTGTATTGTGATAGTAAAGTAGAGTTTGTTTGTGTCTTTTGGCTTTTCCTGGTTAGGGGTCGCCACAGCGGAACTCCGGTCCGCTAATGATTGACAGTAGATTTTTAACGTGCTGGTTTTCCGGTCCTAACGCACAACCTTCAATGAAGGAATGCCCATTCATGCATGTTGCCACACAGAAGATGCTCTAACTGAGAATCAAACGGGCAATCTCTAACTGTGAGGTGACAACGCTACCGCAGCATCACCACCACATGATAGTAAAGTAGAGTAAGTGATAGTAAAGTAGAATAAGATGCAAAAAAGTATAGTAGAGGGCATGTGAATTCAAGGTGATGGATGTAAGTGAGAGCAAATAAGTTTCGCTAAATAAAAGAAAGTAATGTGTGAATGAAATGTGGGTGTGGACAAGACAGAGTTGTATATAATTGGATCATAAGAATGAGGGGGAGTGGTCTGCTTAGGATAAGAGTAGAGGTGCTGGGGGAGGGTGGGATATGGGGGAAGGGTAGGGTAGCGGAGTGAGCGTAGCAAACGAAGTGGGAAGAACCTCCCCAGATGGTTTACCACCATAAACAATCAGTGAGGTAGGATGTTCATGGATACAAAAGACACTGTGTCTGAATTCTAAATACTTGTCTCGAATCACAGCATCTAATTTTATAGTTATGGGCCTTTTAATGTCTTTCCAGGCATATATTACACTGATAAGAGTGAAATATGCTGAAGTGTTAATGTAGCTTCACCTTCAGTAATAAAAAGCCTGTGAGTGTGGGTGAGTCGGTGGGAGTGGGGATACCCTTCCAGCAGATTCAACACTACAAAACAATGCACACTAAACTTAACAAATGAAGTTATTCGCAGATTGTCTTACATAGATTTAACTTTATTTGATTCTTGTGACCATTTGTCAAAGGTCCAAAAGTTCCTACTTCCTTGTAATGTGAATACATTCAGATTTTGCATTGTGGCGACCCAGGTTTCAATTCTACCATATGAAGGGCGAGAGGACTAGTATGTTGGCCTTCTCTAGCAAAAGGCATTGATAAAGCGCTTTCTTCTTGTTCAGTGTGCAGCAGTACTAAGCTGCATTTGCAAAACCAGCCATTTCAGCTAAGCCAAATTCCTGAACTACCTTGGTCACCAGTAGCAACTGACATTTGAGTGGAAAAGTCAACATTATTTAGTGTTGGTAGACTCTTGTTCGAACTGGTTTGAGATCGATTTGCTACCTAACCTAAAGTCCAGTGCTGTTATTACTAAGATGAAACATCATTTCTCAGTACATGGTAGTCCACACAAAGTTATTTTTGACAATGCTTCTCAGTTTACCAGTCAATTGTTTCAGAGATTTGCTAAAGAGTGGGACTTTGTCCATGTTATTAGCAGTCCTGAATATCTTCAGTCAAACGGCCTTGCTGAACATGCAGTACAAATAGCAAAGCAATTACTGGGGAGGTCAAAGTGTGACAATACTGAGATCTTCTTGAATTTACTTAATCTCAGAAATATACCCCATGACAATCTACTTGGCTCGCCTGCTCAGAGACTTCTATCTAGGAAAACCAGAACAACCTTGCCTATTAGTTCTAATTTGCTAGTGCCTAATGCTAAAAATAACAGAACAATCAAAACCCAACTTCTTAAGAAGTATTCTTCTCAGAAGTCCAGCTATGATATACAAGCAGATTTCTTCATCTGTCAAAAGGAGAGATAGTGAGGATGCAAATGGCGAAAGGCTTTGATTGAATTGGTCAAGTGAGAGGTATATGCACTGAGCCGAGATCCTACTTAGTGTAATCTGAGGGTAAAGAGTACAGGAGAATCTGCAGATATCTTCTTCCTGTATCAGAAGCGATATCACAGCATTGTACCTGTGATACAGACTCAATCTCAGAGCAACTCTGACAATGTTCATACCGAAGAACATGTCGCATTATCAATTTATGTTCCTGATGATGTCCTAGATGTCCCCAAAGTTGAACATTGCTTGAAGACAGTCCCTGTTGCTAGAGCCAGTTCTAATTTTTATGTTACATGGTCAGGTCATATTTAGACCTAGTGTAAAATACACACCCTGGATATAATTGTTTTATATGTGTCTAATTTTGCATGATCGCATATCAGATAATTAGTTCTGTATAAATGCATGTCAAAAGATCATTTCTGTAAATTGCATGTCATTGAATACTGTCATTTTGTATATGGACTATTTCTCAAAGAGGGAGGATTTAGATCAGAGCGTGTGTATTCACCTTTAAGAAGCATTTTCAGATATAGCACGTGCATATAAATAGTAAGCACGTGCAGGCAGCAGTGCCATTTTGAGAGAACAGCCAGAGTGTTAACATGCATGAGTGTGTATGTCAGTCTGTTTATCAGTTGACTTAAGTTCACAAAGCCTCATTTCTGATGTGTTTCTGTGTAATAAAGCTGCTTGAACTGAACCCATGAATGTTCGTCTGTTTTATCCTGACCAGATGAGTGACATGAACCACTGTAGTTTTTTCTTTTTAATATCTTTTACCAGTACTTCATTTCCAAGAATCTCCTAATCTCCTGTGTCTTTGGTAACAAAACAGGAAGGAATCATAGCAAATTTAATATGGCTAGGCTGCAGCAAAAGTTCCAACCTCTCTTCCTTTGAGAATCAGCCAAATATGTATATGGGCATATATATATATATATATATATATATATATATATATATATATATGTGTGTGTGTGTGTTAGCTGAATGCTGAAACTGTGTAAAACTGTATTTGTAGCTGCTGTTTTTGTATAAATCTGTTTCAGAGCCTGTGCTTTCCCAATAATGGTAACAGACTGGTTTAGTAGTACATTTTTAATTTATCTCATTTACATAAAAGAGTAAACATATACAAATGTTACAAGACTTCTTTTTACAGTAAAATAAGATCATCAATAAAATATTTTTTCAAATAGCATTTTCAAGTAAGGGAAAATTTTGAGAACATAGCAAAACATTTTTTTAAACCAAGTTCACATATTCTTGTAAAATTTTAAGCTGGTGATGTTTTCATGACTATGTCCTGTAGTTCCATTACATTATGTTTGCTTAATGGCAGGAGGATGCATTATGCTTATCTTGTCTGTCTTTTTTAAATGTCTTTACAGTCTACCTGCCTTCTTTCCCTATTTTCCCCATACATTTTTGACTGGTTCCATGATCCCCTTTTACAGTATTTTATTTTATATACTTTGTTGACTGGGTAAGTCCATACTAGGCTAGTTGAGTCTTTTCTCGGGAGACCTGAGGTGCTATTTATACTTCCAGGGGAAATTTGGGACAAGCATCAGGGAGATTTCCCTGCTCTTTTCAATAGGTGCCATGCCATCTTTTGTATCCAAATGAGCTACCACAAACTCAGGTAGATGGGACCTCAGTTTAATATCTCATGCAAAGGATGTCACACTGAGGAGTGCAGCATCCTCCACCTTATTCTGCATTGCAATCTCATCAATCCTACTGCACAAACTTTTGCACCAGAGGTAACTATGCTACCTGTTGTGCTACTTTTGTAGAGTTTCTGTAAACCACCTTTTTCAGCAGTCCTTTCCATAGATCCAGAACCTTTATTGTTACAAATATTTTTGGAAATGGAGAGAGTACTTAATCCTGACAATTTATTGCCCATGCCCCTCTCTTCCCCTCATCCTTTCTATTCATAAAGACCCCAGTCATATCTCCTTCACATGATCCTGTATAGTAATACCATGTTCTTACCATATCTTCTGGTCTCATTTGTCAAACACAGATATATTATATTTCAAACTGAAATCCATAATGGTCACCAACAATAGCCACTATAAAAACGTTTTGCACACATAAACCTTGTCTTAAGAACTCTAGGTCCTACATAAATGTCTGCTATGAGTATATAATCCTCACTGTGTCCAGAGTAATAAAATAATGGCTTTCTATATTATCACAAGCCTGCGGTTTAAAAATGATTAGCAGTTACTGAAATATAAACTAACTATTTGTTAGACATATGTCAGTAACCCAAAACGTTGATAAAATGGCAGTTAGCTGTTCCCCTACTGAAAATGATAAGTTTCATGGGAGGTCATATTCTATCTTTATCAATTTTTCAGTCACCATACTGCAGTGTTTACAAGCATTGTGTTGTCCAAGTGGAGAGATGATAAAATCAGCAAAAAAAGGAAAGAACTACTGCTGGAAATGAATTTATCAGCAAAGTCTTGGTGAGTAACTTCACATGGTGAACCATGCTTTCACAAAATCTCATATTAGTCTGTATTTTGTAAAGCATATAACATGGACAGAGGTGGGTTAAAAAATAAAAAAGGCACAAGTCCTAGGATAAAAAAGTGCCCAATCCTGGTATACACACCGGGTGCCAGGAATGGAAAAAATGACAGTGTAGAATCCTCAAGACATTGGAACACTCCTACAATGGGGTTAGGTGCGGTTCAGGGGGATGATGGCCCATACATTGTAGAAGGAAGTAATAGTCCACAAAAACCTTAAAAACCGACAGGCCAAAAAAAGAGACATAAAGATGATAGAGTGGATTATTGAGGATAAGGAAGAAATTATGAATTGTTACTATTATGTAAGAAACCCATAATTTCCAGATAGAAGATATGCAAAAAGATTAAGAGAGAAATTAGCGGAAATAAAAATATTTATGAAGACAAACTTCACATGCAAATTTGTGTTCAATAATACAACAGATCCATGAAAAACATTACATAGGCAAAGAAACTTTGGCTACTTAGAAAAAGAACCAACAAAGGAAGTGTGAAAATATAAAGAACAAAACCTAGAGATTTTTGAAAGGTATAATAGAGAAACATGGACATGGGAAAAATATGATATAATGCAATATTTATGCAAAGGAGAAAACCAACCTAATCAATACAAACAAGCAGTTCCAAACATATTTGAAGAGAAATACAGGCAAAGGCCCCCAGATGTGGAAAAGTTCACAATACAAAAAATAAGATCACAAAGGGGGAATGCAAAACAGAAGATTAGTAAAGTAATAGTTAAACAAATAGAACATGGAGTTATTGGACACCGGTGAAGTGAAGGATTTAGTGTAGAAAGTCTAACACAGGTTATGTCACAGTATGATGGAGTAATGATCCTCCTAGTTAAGGAGAAACAGGTAGAGCTGGAGATATCTGAAGAAGGAATATGGACATGGATTAGATTAGATGAGGGGGTTTTAAAATTTGTGATTCAAATGTTTGTTACTTGTTCTGATGAAGTCTCTTGTAAGATGAAAAAGCTTAACTCATTTAAATAAACAGTGATTATTTCATCTGTTTAGTGCAATTCTGTGCTATCATCAAATTCATGGCTTGGATAGATTTTTGAGGTAGTTTATGTTTTATTGGTCTTTGTACGTCTAGGTTTGACCACTGTTTTATTATTTCTGGTTGTTTGTATCTTTTGCTGTGGTCCTACCATGCCAACGTATGAGGTTTCTCATGCCAAAAGTTCCAGCCACCAACATGAATGCCATCTTTTATGCGAGCTTACCAAATTAATTAATTTATTTTCTCAACCAGAGAGTGAGTCTGGTCAAACTAACGGATGTGCTGAGGACAGTATCCCATGCTACCAGGAACTACATGTACTGTCTGAAACTGGAATGTTTTCCCAGTGACTTCTGTTAATTGGCTAAGCCTCTACCTCCATTCAACATGATTATGTGAATGAGAGGACTGAGTTCAGCTTGCAAATGCGATGAGAGGACTGGGTACAGCATACAGGCAACAAGCAGATATTTTGTCTGTGGATTTATGCAATAAATATGCATGTATGGACATAAAGCAATGGCTTAACAACACAGTTAAATTAACTGTTAATCCAATTGAGAGCAGGTCTATACATTAAGGTACATTATTTAAATTAAGTCACAAACTAGCAAAATACAGCTGTATTTTGTTGGACAATCGTTTTCTTTGAGAATGTGTAGACGAGTTCTGAAGGGGCTTTGAATTTGTAATGTAGAAGAAGTAACAGAATATCATAAGAAACTGTTGGAATTTTTTAACGACTGTGGAATAGAGATGATGAAGGCCATCATAAGAAATAATGATAGACTATGTGAACTGTTATCTAATGATATTTTGGTTTTTGAATAATTTGATACAAAATTACCTGCTTTCTCAGTTAATGAATATAGGAATAAATATTATTGTGTTTTAAAAGAGGTGGATGACAGATGTGACATTATCAGAAACATGAGTTAGGAAAGTTGAAAAGGGATAGAAAAGAAAACTAAGATATGAAAGCATACAGCTTACCAAGAACAAATTCTGGTTTTGTAAATAGGAACTATAGTGGTGGTTTAACTGGCCTGAATTCAAATGTAATAGGTGGGGATGTGCAACTGGAAAAATTAGAGAATTTAAATGAGGTGATTAATAATAATTTGGACTATTATCTGAATGACCCTTTAGAATTTCTCCTGAAGGAGGTTGAACAGGTTGAGAAACAGACAGGAGAATGCAAGGAGGAGTGGGGATTTATGGTAACATACAGGAGAGCTGAGGTGGGAGTGGGGATTTATGGAATCAGACAGGAGAGCTGGGGTGGGAGTGGGGATTTATGGAAACAGACAGGAGAGCTGGGGTGGGGTTCAGTAACCATCACGGAGGAGGGCAAAGAAAAGAAAGAAGAAGAAATTAACCCACTATAATAATGCAACTTACTATTCTAATTTCCAATATTGAGCAAACTTTGATAGTTTCTAAGTATTTCAATTATCTAAGTAAGGAGGCTTACTGTATGACATGTTTTTCATTTTATGTGGGAAAAATGGAGAGGGCTTTAAGAGTAAGAATTTATTAAGATTATAATGATATTATAAAGAAAGTAGAAACTAATGCACTTTACAAACATTCCTTAGAATGTAACAATGGTCATTTCAAGTTTTGTGTTTTAGAACAGGTGGACAAAAATCCAAGTGGTGGAGAGTGGGAAACTTGTTTTACAATATCGTGAACTTCTTTTGCAGTTGAAGTTCAATGACAGTACTTTCCTGGTTTAAATGATGAAGTTTCCCTGCTCCTGTGCTGAAATTAAATGCTGCTAAACTTTAAGAAGATAATTTATGGGCAGTTCATTAATTTTAATGGGTAATAATCAACTTCCTTAAATTACTAATATATCATCTCCAAAATAAATTTAATTTTTTCATACACATTAATATATTTATTTTTAACATAAATTTTTAATATAAAATACATTTATTGGAATCATATAACATATTTGGTCATCTGGAAGAATTATATCTAAATTTTGATTTGTAGTATATGTTGATGTTGTTTGTAGAGGAAATTGTGTAATATGGTATTGGGAACTAAACAGCAATTAGACTAGAAGAGGGATTTTAAAATTTATGATTCAAATGTTTGTTACTAGTTCTGACGAGACCTCTTGCGAGACCAAAACACTTAACTCCTTTAAATAAACAGTGATTATTTTATATATTTAGTGTGATTCTGTCCTATCATTAAGTTCCTGGCTTGGATGTATTTTTAAGATACTCTATGTTTTATTGGTCTTGTTTGTACTTCTAGGTTTGACCACAGTTTTATTATTTTTGGTTTTGGGTTAATATAAGATCTAAGTATTTGTATTCAGAGACATTAGGGATGGGATTACAATTTGTGTTGTTAAGCAAGATATGTGATAAGAAAGAACATTACATTAGTTTTAGGGGGATTAATCAGAAGTTTATTAGTTGTAGAGCATAGACAAAGATTAGAGAAACTAGTTTGTAATTGAGGTTGCAATTCAAGAATTTCCTTGTTGATTTCCAGTAATGTCATCTTTGTGCAGTGGTAAGTCTCTCAGTAATTTTTGGGTCTATATTAGAACATCGAAGTTTCAAAACTTTGAATGTTCTAATATCGAACCCTATTCAGCGAAAGCTGAAAATATCGAAGCAACAGAAAACCAAATTTTTTTCAGAGGGAAAGAATTTGGTTGACCGTTTCTGTTGCTTCAGTATTTTCAGCGCTGTGGTGGAAAGTTATGGGTTGGGTTCAGGTAAGTGTGCGTTTGAGTGTGGGTTATGTTAGTTAAGGTTAGGGTGTGGGTTAGGTATGTGTGCGATTGTGTGGACGTGAGAGTTAGGGTGGGTTAAGTGAGTTAGGGCTAGGGCGAGGGTCAGGTAAGTGTGTGATTGTGTGAACGTGAGGGTTAGGGTGGGGTAGGTGAGTTAGGGTTATGGCGCAGGTGAGGTGAGTGTGCAATAGTGACGGACCTTAGGGTTAGGGTTTAAGTTAAGTTAAGTGGATAGTTAGTGATGTGTGTATAGTTTAGTGTAGGGTTAGGTGTAAGATTATAGGAGTATGTGTGTGGATTGTTGTTTGTTTGGTGTGCTTGTGTTTTGTGTATGTGTTTTGGAACAGCAAATTTTTTTCCTTAGGAAAAAAATTGCTGTTCTGTATGTTCAATGTTTTCAGCTTTCGCTGAATAGGGATCGATATTAGAACATTTGAAGTTTTGAAACTTCGATGTTCTAATATAGACTCGTAATGTTTTGATGAAAAGACAGATGAGGAGTGGGCCGAGCACAGAGCCTTTGTTGAGGCATCTCTGGCTTGAGTACTTATTGTAGAAGACTTGAAAGGATCTGTCAGCAAGATAGTTTCCTAGCCAATTGATAATATTCTTGCCAAAACTGCTTTTTCATTGTATTTAGTAGTAGTAGTTTATAACTGACAGATTCAAAGGCATGTGTTACATCAACAAATGGTACTACTGTAATTAGTCTAATGTTTAACCTAAGTTTAGTTACTGGTTTCATTCCTGATGAGTGATGCACTGCAGTGGTGATGGCCCTGCATAAACATGGCAGCTGACACAAATAATTACAGACCTGTCATTCTTACAGATCTCATTTGCAAAGCCATGCAACATATTATAACTTACTTCATAATCTACAATATCAATAATCTTATCAGACTTGACCCCCCCCCAAGTTGGATTAATGAAGAGTAGATTCTGTCTATTTAATATTAAAAACATATTTGAAAAGGTTATTGAGACTGTAGATGGTAGATAGGCAGTTCACATGGAATGTCTTGATTTGGTCAAGGTCTTTGACACCCTTTTCACGCTGGCATCATTCAGAAACTAAATGCTATACAAACGGACCCATATGTGACAAGAAGTCTAGCAAACTTATTGAATGTTTATTGAAATGATTGAAATTACTTTTTGAAATCATGGACTGAAACTAAATACCATTATTGTGTTCTTTGGGAAGTCATCTACCCCAGGAAACTATGACATTGACAATACGACCCCAAGAGTTGACCCAGTTGCTTTGCATTCAGGAACTTATGTGGACAGTGACTTAACTTTTGACCAACATGTATCCATTGTTGTAAGAAAACCCTTCTATATTACACAACTTATAAACCAATAGATTGTGTCTAGAGTTAGGGATGTCATTGCCCCCCCCCCCTTTACTCAGCCCTCATTAGGCCAGTCATTTAATATAATGCTCCCTTTGACATGCATTTGTCCAGACATGTGTAACAAACAGACTGCCCACAGTGAAACCTTACTAACAGTATACAAGGTCTAAACAACATATCCTATATGGACTAACTCAAAGCCCTGTCACAATACCCGGTATCCTACAGAGTACTAGGAAGTGACTTGTGTCTGGCATGTAAGGCATCCTCTGACCCAATACTGATGGATTCACTGCTCATTAGCAAGTCAAAACAGCATCAAAAATAGTCTACCTAGGGATGTAAACCTCTTCTTCAACATCAACAAAATGGTTTTAAAGGACAAGTATATTCCGCAGAGGATACTGTGTCTCTGGAACAGATTCCTCATCCACATAAAACAAAGCTCATCCTGTCTGTATTCAAGTGCAGTTTGGATCTATGGGTGGAAAGCAGAAAATTTACCCCAGAATTACCCTTGTGCTACTAATGGACAGAGGCAGCTCCTAAATTCTTTATCCTTCAAATTATCTTGGTATGATCATAGTTATTCTCATTAGGGGTAATATAGAATTATCGACCACGGGACGAGTAAGACCAATCTCTAACCAAATGTAATAGGTTAACTGAAGCACAAAAAGGGAAATTGATTAGGCTTAAAATGGCTGACAAGGGCAGCTAGCCTTGTACTTACTTATGAACCTATAAATATATAAAAGACAGAACCCATGCAGTGTGAATTGCAGATACCTCATTAGAAAGGATGAAAGTGGCTAGTGTTGTCCCTCAAGGGTTGGTACTGGGGCCTCATCATTTTGCTATTTACTTCTCAGATCTCCAAGCAGCGAGGCAAGACCTCTGGCTAACAATGTTTACTGATGACTGTTAACTAGGGGTTGTTGTTAAGTCACCCTTTGATACACAAACCCTCAAAAATAAACTCTGTTTTTAGTAAACTCTTGGTGTACTAAAAATGGGCTCAAACTAAATGCTAAAAGTGTAATAATATTAATTTTGGTAGACTACCCCTCCACTCATTATATAGTATGGATAACTCACCAGTACAAAACAAAAATGTAGTCAGAGACCTATGAAAGCAGGTTGATAACTCCCACAGTGAAAATTTGCCATTGCCCATGTCACAGTGGTTGCCAGGAAATTCTTTTATTTTGGTCAGCTAATTTCCAAAGGAGTATTATCAAGGTCTAATTAGGTAATTACTCCCTTATATTCAACACTGATCAAACCAATTATGGCGTGCAGCACTCCATTTGAGAAGTATCTCACTAAACATATCGGTCAATTAGAAAGACCCCAAGCATTCCTAACCAAAAATATCACAGGCCTAAAGTCCCTTAGCTGCCAAGAATAATTGGAAGTACCCCTTTATTCAGTTTCTTATAGACTTTTCATTGGAGATCTTTGTCTCAATTACTGTGCCGTTAGAAATCTGGCTGTCATAGACTTCCTGTATCTAACATGTCTAATATCTCTTCCAATATTAGAATTAGGGAACTTAACCTTCAATTAGAAAGACCCCAAACATTTCTGACCAAAAATATCACAGGCCTAAATTCCCTGAGCTGCCACGAATAATTGGAAGTAGCCCTTTATTCAGTATCTTATAGACATTTTATGGAAGATCTTTGTCTCGATTACTGTACGTTAAGAGCTCTGGCTGTCATAGACTTCCAGTATCTAGCAAGTCTAATATCTCCACCAATATTAGAATTAAGGAACTTAACCTTTACCAATAAATAAATAAAACATAATGGAGGGCAGCTATGTAACCTAGCACCTCCCAAACCACTAGAATAAATGTCTCCTGCATGTTCAACAGTGCGAGTCACTATCTTCCCTTAAACATAACCTAGATAATTCGATGGGTTTTCATAAAGTTACTCTGGTATTGACCAGTATGGCCTTTCTGGAAATTTTATGAGCAAAGTGTGAATGCTCGTAAGATTCTGCAGGCTTGGAATATTTATAAATCTAGGAATAACAAACTTTTCTTTGACTACCACATGTCTGTGTTGTTTACAAAATCTTTCTACCTTGCAGAAGTTATCCTTTGTGAATTCTCCTCAAGGTCCACAGAAGTTATACTCTCACTTTATTCATTCCTTATTAGGCCCATCATTGAATATAGTGCATGCTTCAGCATGAACCTCAGGAAGCACCTAAACCAGTTTGAGAAGACTTAACATTTCCTCACAAAAGATCTTAGGTCTGAGTACCATCAGCTAATCTGACAGACTGAAAGGCCTTTTCCAGTAGTCAGTGTCATACATGCTTCTGAGACTGTGATCTCTGCACAGCCTTCCATGCTAATAATACCCAGCACTCTATAAACTCCTTCATTTAAAAAGAACCAGTGATAAAGGAAATAGCTTCCCTAAAGAAATGTCAAGATTCATTAATGTTGAGTCCCCCAAAAAGACTGGAAATGCAGAACAACAAATATTGAACATCACTCTTGTCCTTATAACTTTTTTTGCCCCCTTGAGCTCGTAATGTGGAGGACAAGTCCCCCCGATCCCCTGGGCATGTATATGAACTCTGAGATCACCATACCTTGGAAAAAAGGGACAGTTGTAAGTTTGTATACATAAGTCTGGATTATTGGTGATTCACTGTCCACATTGCAGAACTCAGCATTGTGAGTCCTACTATTTTAAATGGTTACCAATGCCTGTTCTAGAGACTTAGCCTTATACTACCACATCAACATCATCAGGTGATGCAGATGGGTCTATATCATATTGTCGAGTGCTTAACTGAGTGAATCTCTATTCATCGAACCCAATTAACTGAAAGCTCAATTAATCAAACAACAATTTCAGCGCAAACTTTCCCAGGCAAAAGAGCCACTGGGCCAGCTCCTGACCATAGCAAAGTCACCAAAATGTCACCCTCACACCCCCCAATGTGAGGGGCTTCACCCCCACACCACCCTAACTAAATGTACCAACTCCAATATTGTACTACAGTGGGGAAAAGGGCAAATACCCGATAATGGCCAACCACGTCCTTTCCCTGGGAAAGTTTTCACTGAAATTGTTGTTCGCTTAATTGAGATTTCACTGAATAGGGTTCGATGAATAGTGATTCACTCAATTTAGAGTTCAACAAACTGAAGTAGACCCATGACAGATACTTAATCCAATGTATCCCCCTGTTTCTGGAATAGGCTACTCTTACCTATCAAGCAGTATACTTCACTAGCAACTGTTAAAACCAGTCTAAAAGGCTGGATGGGCAATTGCAAATTTTTACTGAGGGTATGTGGAAACAGTCTACTTAATGGGGGACAGTGTTAGTCTCCCATCAATATTGGGTGATGTGGCTGAGTTTGATCCCTGCATGTCAGTACTGCAGTATAATATGGTGAAATATGATAAACTGCCACATGTACAAGTACCAAACTGCTTTCATAGTTTTAGTAGGTACTGTTCTTTTATGGATCTATTTATAAGCACTCTAAATAGGTGAGCTGTGGAGGTGGTGGCTATTCTAAGGTATTCATTTGGAACTTGATCCAAAGCTAAAGTGGTAGGCTTCAAGTTTCTTTTTTCAGAAGTTGTACATTAAAGTAATTACCGTTTATGTCAGTAGTAGTATTAGTGGAATTAGGTTTTGATTAGTCTGCTAGGGAAATGTCAGGCAGAATTAGCTGTGGTAATGTTTTGACATAATAGGAATGTGGTAGCTTATGTTTGCTTGTGTCTTTTGGCTTTTCCCGGTAAGGGGTCATCACAGCGGAACTCCGGTCCGCTAATGATTGGCAGTTGATTTTTACGTACCGGCTTGCCAGGCCTGACGCACAACCTTCAACGAAGGTATGCCCATTCACGCATGTCTCTATGCAGAAGACGCTTTAGCTGAGAATTGAACCAGATTGCGTCTTACTGTGAGGCGACAATGCTACCGCAGCACCCCCACCACGAGGAATGTGGTAGCTTATATACAGTATAAATTCATTTTGCAGACTGTGTTGTGGTTTGGATCATTTGATATGGAACTTTACTCCGTTACTGTGCCTGGTTGCAATACTTTATGATTGTTGATCCAGAACTGTTTTGGATTGCCAGTATTATTAGTTAGCAGCTTATGCAGATGCTTCATTTATTTATTTATTTATTCTTGTTTTGTACTGTATTTCAAGGTTGGCCTTACATGTTGCTTCCATTTTTGCTATGCTTTATCTCCCCGAGTCCTGTTCTGCTTAGTTTCTGTGGACAGATGAGGTCTGGTGATCATCTTCTTTTCTTATTTTCTTTTTCTTCTTTTTTTTTTGAGGGATCAATGGAATTGAGGAGGTTGAGAAAAGCATTACTAAAGTAAGTAAAGTTATTGTCAAGCAGTAGGCATTTTACTGTTATTCAGTTGTATAACTGAAGCAGACAGATGAAGGAGAGTTCAGAAAAGCTTTTTCTTAGATTTAGTCCTGGTAAAGGTAGGCTTTGTTAGTTTAGTTTGTCAGTATATTAAATAAGTCAGTTGATGATCACTACTAGACTCTGGGAGAGTTCCAACAGCATATGATTGATGCTAGTGGCCAATATCCAGTCTGGAATATAACCTTTGTTAGTGGTTTTATCAGTTCTGTTAGGTTCAGTTATCACTTAAGACAGTCTAATTGGTTCATATAGGTTTATGAAAGGATGGGTTAAGTTAGTTCTTGGTTAGATCTATTGAACCAATTACTGCTAATATCACCTAGGTGTACAATATTGTTTTCTTAACATGTCGTTCATACAGTTCTGGATTATATAGCTACTGCAGTCCTGCTATCCTGTGGTCACATATGCTCCTTGGCCTCTTGTGTCTGGTACTAGTAGCCATCAGCACCCTTCTTATTTTGCATGCTCACCTGGACTTTATATTCAAGGCACTATTTTAGAATGCTCCCAAAGTGCTAACATTGTAATGTTCTTGTCCCACTGATGTCTACATTGCAGTGTCTCTCATCTATCCATGCAATTGGTCTTTGACCTCATTATACCTGACTGAAGAGCAGGCAAACTGTATATTTGTATTTATCCTGATATCAGCCTGGGGCCTTTCTAGAGGGACAACTCAAGTGAAGAACAGTGTTTGACCCTCATAAAGAAGTCTAGTTTAACAACCAGGTTTGTTACTGAGATATGATCAGCTTTATCTAGCTGACACGTTGCAACTTCCCCACAGAAGCTCCCGGCCTTTTCTTAAAAGAGGTATTATTCTATGTCCCAGGGGAACCTTGAATTAACTGGACCAAGTCCAATGTAATCCATCCTGCTCTTGCCTGATAAGTGAAATACCAGTGTTTTATTGCAGGTGGTGATCCCACATCATGGTTGATATGGCTTTTTCCAACTTAATCCATCTGAAACAGATGGCTGAGTTAGCCAACTGTCACTTGAAAACACCACCAACAAGGCCTGGCTCCAGGAGCTCAGTCAAAATATCCATGCTCTTGATGAGGCTACTCTTTAAGTGAACTATTATCAGTCACATTATAACATATTGTAGTTATATCTGAGTGACATTAAGCAGTTGTTGCTTGGTCATAGTCATTTTTGTTTTTAGGTCTAATAAGTACACTTATTTATACTACATGATGTGCCAAGAAAATTTAAAATATACTACATATCCTGTGTCTGTGTAAAAAGGTATATGGCAACATACAGAGGTGCAGAGAGAAAATTGCTAGGGGATCAACACTACTGTTTTCTTTCAGATTTTTGATCAAGGTATATGGTTGAACTGTAATCCTGAAAAGTCCATACTTATCTTTACAAAATTCTATATCTGAAGAAGTGTTTGTGCTTTAGTCAGGAAAGACAAGAAGGTGAAAAGTTAGACAGATAACATCAAGCTGAGAGCCAAATGTCCATTTTTGACAGATGTCTGCTTGACTTCCCTACCTATTAACCATAGCTCTGAATAATCTTGGAGTAGCCATGTAAGAGATAATGTGACAGTACATGGTACTGACTGGTATGGGAGGGCAGACGTGCACTATAAGAATGTGTGGGGGAACAGAACTCAAGGCTGTCCACAAGGTATTCATGCCTCACACATTTTTATTTCAGTCATGCATTCTAACATTTCAGCTTTGCACAAACATGATATGTCATAGGGCTCCACAGAAATTGAAGAAGGGGCTCATGCCTCTCAACCTCTTACTGCAAGAAATCTGGAAAAAGCCTAACAAAATGGGAGGACAAAGGCTCAAAAATAGGGACACATTTTAAATATTACTCTTATAAACTTAGAAAGTTGCTAGAGTAACAGGGATTGTTTTAACATGCATTTTCTGAAGGATTTGAAGTCTGAAACTCAAATGTATGTCATTATTTAGTGACTTCAAACCTCAGATCATTCCAGTAATTTGCCATAAAATGACAAATTTTATGAGAAACAGGCCAAAAATCTGGACATTCTGTGAAAATCTGTACAGTTGAGAGGTAAGCTGCAAGACAGCTGATGAATTAGTTACTAGCTTCTTCTGCATATCTAGTTTTACTGTGCCAACAGCCAAGTTTGCTCTCATGCTGAATATTTTAATATGAAAATAATAATTCCATTCTGAATTGAAAGATTTCACCTTTTTGACGTCTTTAGGGTAGAATACATATTAATTTATTTTCTGTAAGGGTACTATGCATCATAAAATAGCAGGTGCCCCATATTTTTCCATGTTGAGGGAGACTGGTTCCTACCATTCAGGTTAAAAACTCAGGAAGCAGTAAATTAAGCTGTAGCAGCCAGAATGCAAGATGGAAACCCTATATCCTGACAGATATTCTACAGATATTAAAGGATTATGACTCAGCTGGTAGCTAGTGACGTTTAATATGTTAAACTGTCCGCTGTTGTTTGAGTCATCCCTTGTGAAGTATGAACCTGTACGCCATCTGTGACTCATGAAATTATAAAATAATTCTTCTTAAAGAGAACAGCAAACACAATGTCATATTTCAGCCAAACTGTGCAAAAGCAAAATTGGCATTAAGTAATTCTGAACTATGATGTAGAGGAATGCAGACTGTGAAGTACAGCAGGGGGCAGTTACTTTGTTATCTTAGTAAATAAGCAGTATAAGTACATGATGTCATACAACAGTGCATTACCTAGTAGTGCATGTTATGGCAGTGATCACTAGTTCCGCATAATAAAACATTGAAGCATGCACATAGCCAGCATGGACAATACTGAAATATTATTGTGCTGTTATAATTCATTACAGACTTTGTTGTGGATTCATCGGATACTGCATTACAGCTACAGTGCTTTATTGCAAAGTTTGTATATAATGAACCAGTACATTTTTGCAACCACCCTATGTAACAACTTTTCAGTGGAAGGGACACTATAACCCAGCAGCCAGTATCACAGTGCAAATTTAAATCTAGCCAAGTGCCATTTTACTTTATACATACATTCAAAGCGCTGAAAGAAAGAGCTGTAAAACCTATCAAGTCTGCCCTAATGTTACAGCCAGTTGCCTACACCTCATAACCCTTCCTATTCTACTTACCCCATACTTTTTGAAAAATTTCATTGTTTTGAATCAGCCACTTTGGAAGCTTAATCCATATATCTACCATCCTATCTACTGTAAAGTATACTGTAAATAGACAGCTTCCTCACATCATCATCATCATCATCATCATCATCCCCTTTTTCCCATTTACATGGGGTCGGGGTATCGTATTAACTGTTGCCAACTCTCTCGATTCAGTGCCACTCTCCTGCCTTCTTCAACACTCATGCCTGACTGTCACAGATCTTCTTTCACACAATCCATCTACCTCTTTGCTGGACGTCCTCACTTCCTCTTACCTTCTTCCTGTCTGTCCCAAATCTCCCTCACCAGATTGTCTTCTGCTTTTCTACACATGTGCCCATACCATTGTAATCTGTTTTCTTTAATCTTTTCTGCAACTGAAGCTTCTTTCAATTGCAGAAAAGATCAAAGAAAACACAGCTTCCTCACATCCACCCTGAAATCTGTGACCTTATTTTGAAGATAGTGTTCTCCGTCAATTTCATATTTCTCAACCTCTTAGTGCAAGAAATCTGGACAAAGACAAAATATGTGGGGGGGGGGCACTATAAATAGGGACATATTTTAAATATTGCTGTTATAAACTCATAAAGTTGCTGGAATAAAATGTTTTATGTTAGCATGCATTTTCCAAAGAATATGACGTCTGAAACTCAAATGTCTGTGGCCCCTTTACATATCCCAGTTAATATCTTATGGACTCAAAACTTACCTCCTGTTCTTTCTGGGATCTGTTGATCTGATCCCAGACATTTCACCCTGTTCTCATACCCTTTTGTCTTCTATCCCTGTAATCATCCTAGCTACCTTTTTGTGGAACCACTGCACCAGTTTAATATCCCTTTAACTGAATGGTCTCCAACACTGAATAGAATACCCCAGTTAAGGAGTTATACTGTACTATCTGGTGACATCATAACTTTTTCATCCTTGACACTTTTAGCTCATACTGGAAAACTCGCAGCACTAATAGTATTATTTGTTTAATTTAAGTTACTAATAACTCGTTGAACAGATACTAAGTAATCTGTTGGGGGTGTGTCAGGAATTTTTAGATAAATATTGTTATATTTTTCAGCAAAGCCTCCAAGTTATAGCAAGTGGCTGTTTTGTCAACACTACTGGAAAAATTCTAGCCCTGTAGTATGAAGGGATAAACCCCTACCTGGTCCCCAATGGCCTCATTTGACTAGCAGCTTGGATGCTGTAGGAACAAGGTGGTGTAGTATGGGGGTGAGCAGTCACTGACTGCTTAATCATCCTGAGAGGGAGGGAAGCTGCTTAGGAACAGCTGAGCAAGCTTTGCACTGCATGGTAATACCTCTTGGTTGGGAGGCTGTACATACATGGAAGCATGCATGCACCTCTCAAAGGCAGCCATTACAGACCTTGTAAGGCTGCCCCAGTTGGTTGGGTTTAAGGCACATTCCCTGGCAGTAGTGTGAAGCAGCACCAGCATCCTCAAATCTCCTCACTAGCCCATGACATGGAATGGGTTGAGCCTGGGGGAAGCTAAGACAGGTGCAGTAAATCCAAGGAGGAATTCAGTAAAGCCTACATGATTTTTTTCTTGTACACATTACTCTGCGATACATTCATAAGCATGAACATTTTTAGATTCAGTACACATTGCTTAGTGGCACACAAGCACGTGCCGAACAGGGAAACTTCGCTGCAATGCAAATTTCCACATAAGCAGGTGAATGTTATGCAAATTAGGCAGGTTGAGCAATTCAACAAGCTGAAAGACATCTGTGTAGACTCTGTGTCCATGTTCGTAGTGTACGCAGAAATTTTCCTCATACAGGAGTCTACACAGACAGAAGGGGATGTAAAAGTCCAGAAATATGGACATAACTCCCCTGAAAATATTAGATCACACACATAAATCTGCTAAACATACATTCTGGATGTCTGAAAAAAGGAAGGCAATATGTAAAATCAATAATATTTTTTTTAATAATTTCCACATGTTTGTGCTATATGCCATATTATAGAAACATATTTAACAGAAAAATTTAAAGAATTGTAAAATAACATCTATAATGAAGTTTACACAAATGTACTGTAGGGCTTTGCATTGGGTCCATGCAATGGTGCATTTGTATTGTTACCCAACTTTCATGGCTATGAACCTTGTAGTTTCCAGGCTGTCAGCACGAATGTATATGCAAATGAGGTGTATTTTTTGAATTGCTAAAAGGAGCAACTGTGCCTGCATATCCTCTTCATGTAAGTTCGTGCACAGTGTTGATATTCCCACTGGATGTGGATGATATCGGGGGGGTGTGTCTTGTTAGTTTTAAGATTTTTTTAGTGCTCAGCACACATTTTTGCACAGTGTGCCGCATAGTTTAGCATGTTCGTGCAAACAGACCACCCAGGTCACAGTGATGATGTAGGCAGCTATCAATTAAAACCGGATATATTCAATTAGTAATATAAAGCTCTACCTGGTCCCCAATGGCCACATTTGACTAACAGCTTGGATGATGTTTACTGAACCTAAAAATGTTCATGCAGCTTTTTCTAAGTATGTTTATTTAAGCTATGCTGTATGACGTGGCACATAGCTCTGCTTCGTGCAATAACATAGGGCCTTTACATCATGTCAATTACATCCTAGGCAGGTGAACTGCATCATAATTATCCAATCCCACATGGTGGACCTCCAGAGGAACTGTATAAAGTATGCATACACCCCACATTCTGATTTTTCCTTAAAAACTCTGAACCATTGGAGTAGAGACTTGGAAATTCAACTAGGATAATGCTAGGGGCTGCTGCAGCTATTCTACATCTGCATGTGCAAGAGGATGAAGTCAGTGCGGCTGGTGATGATGACAATAGACCTAGACTGAGAAGGAGAAGAGTGTTCAGGCCCAGGGTAACCTTCTAGGAGGTACATGAGCTGGAGATTGTAGAGTACTACAAGGTGGACAGGGACATATTACAAGAGCTCAGTGAGCTCTGACAGTCTCATCTCAGAGCCAGAGTTAATAGAGGGTATCCCATCACAGTGGAAACTAAGGTACATGTAGCCCTTAGGATACTAGCTACAGGTACTTTTCAAAGACCAACTGGGGAAATGATGAGGGTGTCACAGGCATCTGCATCCAGGATACTTCACCAGTTTCTGGATGCTATGCTCCCACATGCCAGTGAGCACATATCTTTTCCCCTTGACCCTGAGGTGAGGGCCAGGAATATGCAACACTTCTACCATGTAGCACACTACTTGAAGTACTGGGTGCCATAGATTGCACTCATGTACACATGAAGGCACCACTTGGTGAGCAGGGTAGAATCTACATTAACCACAAAAGATACCACTCCATCAACTGCCAAGTCATGTGCAATGCCCAGGGGGTTATTATGAATGTATGTGCTGGCTATGCTAGCAGTTATCATGACTCCCATATCTGGCACACATCACAGCTGTATTGGTTGTTTGCTAGGGGGGACATCCCACAGGGCCATTTACTGGGGGATTCTGGCCACATTCTGGAACCCATGGAAGATGACAGCCATCAGAAATGCACACCCACCCACAGAAGAACGCTATAATGAGGCACACGCGCAAACTAGAAACATCATTGAGCATGTATTTGGGCTGCTGAAGTCACAGTTCCAGTGCCTCGATATATCTGATGGAGCCCTGCAGTGTACTCCAGCCACATGTGCACAGATATTCACAGTATGTGCTATGCTCCACAATCTAATCCTGTGGAAACAGCTGCAGTAGGATCAGCAAAGGGAAGGGATACACAACCCCCCACAAGTGCCTAGGTCACCACAGCCACAGTTACAGGAAGACTTGTAGGATGTACCCCTTGCTGATGTCCCTGTAAGCAGACATAGGCATGTTCAGTACACCCTGGCTTTGGCTAAGAGACAACACATAGCACATTCACAGACAACCTAGGGACCTAGAGACTAACACCTTACACTTACTCACATACAGATATTAAAAATGATGCCAGCAAGTTACACATCCTGTACCTATGCATGCATTGACTGTGTACTGCTTGCATCAGACAACAGTCAGCCCTAAACTACAGTTGTGTTAACTGCTGCACTTGCAAGGTACTATAAGCTCATAACATACACAGTAGTATAGAGGATTGTTATATTACGTCATTGTAGCTGTGGACTGCGTACATTATGCAGGCAACTATACTGGCATATTTGGACAGAAATTGCATCCACATGGGAGTACAGGTACCCATTACACTAACAGGTCACCATTGGTATTTGGTAGGCCTCATGCATGGAATATTCATGCAGTCCTACTGCAACAGATTACTGGAACATCATTCAAGGGACATGTTTGAAAGTGAGGTTAAATGATAATCAGACTAGTGTGTGTCCTATCAGAACATGGGCTTTTGTTCCCCCACCCCTCAAAACAGCAGTGTCCCCTTGTAACTCCCATAACAATAACTCATCTATGGTGTATGAATATTTCACATAGTTAGTATGCCACACAGCATCAGGACAGTAATGTACAATTTGAACTTACATTTTATGTGTTAGTTAACTGAGAATAGCAAAGTACATACTTTTGCAGGTGATGGTGTGATGAATGATCCCTCATCTGTCAAACAGCTTCGGTGGCTCAAAGGACTAAAGCAGGTAGCTTGTGTGATGGTGTTCAGGACTCTAATCCTGAGTTATCCAGATGTTGTGCATGTGATGTAGTAGTAAGTATTTTTTACAGTGACTCTGTGTGTGCTATACTAGTAGTAAATTATTTCACATATTAAGTATACAATTGCATCTGCGCTGCATATCTACAATCTGTGTAAAAAGTCTTAGGCAATATTGGATAAGTTATTATCAGAATTGTAAAGGTTGAGGCTTAAAACCATATAGCAGCATGCATATATTGAAAATAGACCTGGTATCACTTGTAACATGATGTACTATAACAATATAATAACAGCTATAGATGAAAAATTGTGCTGTGATGTAATTTATATAGCTCTGACAGGGTCATACACAAAACACTGATCAATAAATTAGAATAACTAGGTATTGATGCACTCTTGATAAGATGGATAGCTGCATGGCTTATATATAGGGCATGGCAAGTATCATACAACAATTGGACAAGTGAAATTATTGGTTACAGTTAGGGTGCCCCACAGGACTCTGTCCTAGGCCCAAACTTGCTTAGAATTGTCTTTAGACCTATCCTTGTCATCTGAATGTTCTACAGTATGTATGAAGATTACTTGAAACTGGGTATACTGATTACATGTTTTACAGATGGGGCATGTCTGCAAAATAACTTGACTAAATTGACCATTTGGGCACAGAAACATAACATACTGATAAATACATAAAAGATTAAGCATTTGAGATATGGAAGACATAAATAGAAAGGTGAATATTAAATACAGCACACAGTGATTGAAAATGTAGATTCATTTATGGGCCTGAGTTTATAGGTAGATCCAGCTTGCAGTTTTTCTAATCATATCACAATCCTGGCCTGGAGTACAGCTAGGTGTGAACTGGAGTCAGTTTATGGAACAGTAAGTCTCTGATGTAAGCAGTGCTCCTCCCATTTGTGTGCTATTTAGCAATGCTCAAACAATCCAAAATATGCCAATGCGTGCACCCATACATTTATTTAAGCATAGCACAAATCCATTACTCCTCGTGCAATTTTTAAAAAATGTATAAATATATGTGTATACTATGACATTTATATACATAAATATATATGTGTGTGTGTGTGTGTGTGTGTGTGTGTGTGTGTGCGCATGTATGTATTGCCCTACATACCCAGATCATGGACAGTACAGCTGCACTACGACATTTATAATGTTGGACAAACGACCAAAAGGAAGGGCTCAACATTAGACAATGCACTTACAAAAATGTGGAAGTATCATGCGTTGCAATTGGAGGACTATTGAGATAGCTGAAATTCAGAGTTCTGATAGCCTTCTCTCACATCATGTGTAAATGATACCACATTTGACAGCAAACCACAATTTAGTGTGAAACAAACATAACTATAAACCTGTGTACTTGCTGCAAACATCTGGACAGTGCTGAGTCATAGCACGTCTCCCTAAGACAGCATGTGGAAACCTTGAAAACATATGGCATAGTATATGAACATGTACATATATTGTCAATCCATCTGTTTGTATCTACAGCAGCAACAACCCCACATTCACTACAGCCCCCTATGCCTGCAGGACTTCAACACACATACATCAACAACTGAACAAGTTGTGTAATGTATAATGTTGGGTGCACACTCATTGACAGGCTTAATTTAGTTTTGACACAGGCTTGCCCATCCAAATGCAAACAGACACATATCCCTAATGCAGGTACTGTTGTCACATAACTAGACTACAAAACAGTTTTCTGACTGTTAGGCTACTAGGTGCAGATGACAGTAGGAAGCAATTTGACTATGCAGGACTCCCAAGCTGTTCAACACAGTGCTTGTTTATGTTCCCTAGGATTACTTCATCTGCAGTCATTTCCAAAACAGGCTTGCGCTGTGGCCTGTGCATTAAGTAAGGTGATCTGAAGAGTGTACAACTAGATAGGTAGGAGTTCTAATCTCACTACAGCCCACTTGGTGTGTAAATATGTGTATGTATTTGTGTGTGTATATCTCCCCAATGAGCAAGTGGCATTGTTTTTCACTTTTTGACCCTTGCAGTTGATGCGGGCCTCCACACTCTTGTCCTCCACAAAGCCTGCTGATGCCATTTACAATAAGAGTACCTAAAGCCATGTTGATGACAGACTTAAGCCAAAGCATGTGTGTTAAGTACTGTGATCTGTAGTGTGTAAGACTAGATAGGTAGGGGTTATAATCTCACCCAGCCCCCTTGATGTGTTTGTGTGTGTATGTGCATCTCCCTATAAGACAAGTGTGAATCCCACACTGACTTACAAACGGAAATGGTCCTGCACTTTTTCACCTTTGCAATTGATGCAGGCATCCAGACTCTTGTCTTCCACAAGGTCTGCTGATGTCATCTGCCATAAAAGGCCCTTGCAGTTGATGCAGGCATCCAGACTCATGTTCTCCACATGGCTGCTGATGTCTTCTACCATAACAGTACTTAAAGCGATACTAATGTCACACTTAAGCTGTGGTGCATGCATTAAGCACTGTGATCTGTAGTGTGTAAGACTAGATAGGTAGTAGTTCTAATCTCACTCCCACCAACTTGCTGTGTGTGTTCTGTAAACATAAATAGGTAGTGGTCCTACTGTCACTGCAGCCATGTTGGTGTGTGTGGATGTTAGGCAGAACATTTTACATCAGCCTATGGGATCGTAGGATCATTGGAATTTACTTGGCTAATGGGCCTAGGGCCTTTACAATTCTAGCCAGGTTCTTACCCTTATCTATACAATCAGCACCTATTTTCCCTGTCCAAGAGGGACACAGGTGGAACCCCATGATGAAATTATGGTCACCCATCCAATTGTACAGATTGCATCTGAAGAGGGCTAATCAAGTGGTCTGTTTGATATGAAGTGGGAATCTGTTCCAAAGGTGTGTCAAACTCTGGTAGACAAATCTCTCCCGCCAGCAAGTGTTATTAATGTCACATACCAGGTTAAGGTCTTTACAGCAAGTAACCTGTGTACCATTTGACTTATGGATATGCTGCATTTCCAATAAAGCAGGGTCATAGACTGCCTCATGTGCAAGGCAGAGATCACCTCTGAGCAGTTTGTATGACACACACTAAAGTGACAGTGATTTCAGATGATCCCCCTAGGACAAATGCTGAATACTTGAATTTCCCTTGTGGGAAATGCATGGTCACTTGCTTATCAGGGGCTGTGATCCACCACATTATGTACGCGCTCATGTCATTGGCCACAAGTAACATAAATTTAACATTTCAGAGATACAAGTATATTAACAGCCTGGAATACATGTTTTCCTCACACACCAGTCAGTACATATGACAATGAGCATTTGTCACCCTGCACACCTCACCTCCCACTTCACCCAAACCCACATCACACATGCCTACATATGCAGAGTTCCTCACCAGAAACACACATAAACACCAGAGACCTCACAAACACAAACATAAGCATGCTACACAAAATATGTTTACTGCAGAATGCAACACACATGATAGTTCTCACTCCAGTCTCTCACCTGTCAAGCCCTTAAGGCAAAACAGTAAAATAAACATATTAGTCATATGGGATTCTGTTGTGAGCCACACAGATGTCCATCTCACCAGGATGGATAAGGAGGAGGAGATCATGATCAGCTGTCTGTCAGGTGACATGATCCGCCATAACACACATGCACTCACGTATCCCAAAACAGGTACTGTTGTAACTCTGTCATAGTCCATGTTGGTGTGAATGACTTGAGATGTACCTGTCTGGGCTATATGTAGAGAGATATGGCTGAACTGTCAGACTATGTGTCTCAGGCAGGTATAACCTTAGCCTTAAGCTACATTTTATCTTCACCTAGGATGATGCCTCAGTACAAATGGAAAATGATTCACCTCATTAATTACCCCAGTTTTGGGTGTCATTCTAAGGTGATACAGTATATGTCAGCCTGGGATGACATGATCAGCAGACCCAGACACTTTGCCAGAGATGGTCTTCATCTGTCACCCCTGGGATTTTGGCTACTGGTCAGGGCTCTTGCCACCCCCATAGTGACTGTTTTAGGCAGTGTCTCAAGGACAGAATTCCAGACATGAAAACTTCATATTACAACAACCTGAAGCTTGTGATGGTAAATGCTAGGTGTCTTAATATGAAACTGCACTCACTGGAAGCAGTCCTTACCTTAGAAGACTTACACATTTGTGTAGTCATGGTGACCTGGTTCATGGCTGTGGGAAGCACCCCATCCATATTAGCCTACACCTCCTTCCACACATTCAGACCACAAACTGAAGGCATGAAAATTTAAGGAGGTGGTGTTTCCATAGTTATTACAGATGAAGACACATCCAGATTGGTTGCACAGTAGGATTTCCTGGGGATACTTCAAGTGTAATTAACTGTTGGCAGGACACCTATTCAAGTCATTGCCAACTACATGACCACCTCTGTGAATCAGGACAACCCATCTGCCTATTTGGATCTGCTTGAGTCTATCAACATACATCCAAACACCCTGTCTTTGGCCAACTTTAAATATCCCATCCATTGACCGCATAAATTATTCAAAGTGTAACTCACTTGCCCAAAGGCTACTAGATTTTGTTCACTCCAATGTACTTGACCTGCTGGTTGACACCCCCACAAGGGGTGGCAATATCCTTGATCCGATGCTTACCAATATGGGGTGCCATGCTAGCAGCCTCACTATCAGGTTTTCCCTAGTGAGATCTGACCACATATCAGTCACATGTGAGCTAAGTATCATATACCCAGTCCCCTAACCATCAAATAAACTAAAACACATCTCCAAATCACATGGTATAAATAGCTGTACTGAACCCCCCCCCCCCCGATGGAACTGGTAACTATGGCCAGGTCTACACCAATGTGTCATACAGACACCCATTTAACTGCATTGTCTTGGCTATAAGTGATAGGACCTAAATAAGCTCCACACAGAAGAGCAAACCTGCCTGGTGGACAACTGCCATTAACAGGCTTTACAATAAGAGGAAAACATAGCTGTCTAAGAGTAAGAAGGAGTGAGTCCTAAATCCCCACTAAGCTTAAACAAGCCAATAAGAGCTCTTGTGAAGTCTTCACAAGCAAACTAGGAATTCAAATTAGCTTCCTCCACAAAGGACAACCAAAAGGCATTATTTAGTTACATCTGTCACTTAAAAGGACAGGGCCAGATCTGTGCCAGACTGGTAGTTAATTATAGCACATATACTGAGCCTGTGGACATAGCTCACCTGTCAGCTGACAGGTTCTATGAATACCTCATACCACCTGTCCCCTACCTTGTACCTCTAAAGAGCAAGTCATAAATGCCCTCTCTAAGCTGAAACACACAGCATCTATGGGACCTGATATCATCCCAGGCTTCATCCTACATGGCCACCAACAGGAATTAGCAACACCATTGGGTACTTCTTTCAAACGTAGTCTAAGCACTGGCTTTGTCACAGCTGAATGGAAAACGGCCACCATTATTCCCTTTCACAAGGAGGTGCTTCCATTGACCCTGGGAAATATAGAGCTATTAGCCATCTGCAAGGCCATGGAGTGAATCATCATGGACCATATCAACAGCAATATAGGTATGCTCCAAACAGCTGCCCCTAGTCAGCTTTGATTTGTCAAAGGGAAATAATGCCTGAGAAACATTGTGGACTTCTTTGAGACAGTCACCAAGGACCTGGATGAGGGGATATCTGTGCATACAGACTACCTAGATATATCCAAGACATTTGACACTATTCCCCACACAGACATCATGGACAAAGTCTCACAGCCAGGTATCAACCCTTATATCATTAGATAGGTCACTAACTGTTTCACTGATAGAACCCATAGAGTGAAAATAGTGGAATCCACCTGCAACAGCACACCTGTAAGCAGTGTTGTTCCACTGGGATCTGTTCTGGCACCTCTACTGTTTGGAATGTAGTTCTCCAAAGTACAAGCTAAAATTACAGGTCTGTGACTGGCAAAGTCTGCTGATGACTGCCAACTGGGAGTGGTCATAGAAGCTCCAGATGGTGACAGCATCCGGCAAGAGGGTCTTACGCCCACAAATAATTGATGCCAAACTGATGGCCTTAACTTCAATGCAACAAAACTGTATTAACATCCCTCTCAGTCAGTGCGATGTTCCTGCTAAATCACATATCAATAAATAAACCCTACGAATGCACATACCGGTGAGAGACCTGGTCACACAGGTTGACAGCAACCTTAACTTTGATCACATGTCTCCATAGTGGTAAAAAAGGCATTATATTCAAAAGTACCTCACGAAGAGGATCCTAGGCCTTAAACACATGCCCTATATGAACAGACTGAAAAACCTCCAGCTTTTCTCTGTCTCATATCGTCTATTAAGAGGACATCTCTGCTTGACTTACAAAGCCATGTCTGACACAGCCCTGTTAGAAATGTTACACCTAAAGAAATCCCAATACTTCTGTACCACATGCTCCAGGGACATCAACCTCATTACCACAATCAACAGAACATGCTGGAGGGACAGGCTCATAACCCAGAGACTGCCCATGCTCTGGAATAGACTTCTCATACATGTCAAGTAAAGCACCTCACTGGCCTCTTTCAAGGGAAATCTTGATGAGTGGATGGGAAATAGAAAATTCACCCCTAGGATCACTCCAGTGGCTCTGCTTGATAGAGGCAGTGGTAACTAATGGCGGCATGATGCCAGGGCACTTCTATGGGCTAGGCTTGTAAAGACTCCAGAGCCATTGGCCTAGTACACACCTATGAACCTATATTGCTCATCTCATAAGTAAGGCCATTGCACCCAGAAGAGTAAGAGTAGTTATAACCTCTCTGTATTTTCCCCTTATCAGGCCAATAATGGAATACAATGTCCCTTGTGGTATGAACCTTTGCAAGCAACTGCAGCAATTGGAGAGACCACAAAGGTTTCTCACAAGGATAATTCAATGTTTTCAACATTTGTCCTACATGGAGTGTCTGAAATCACTGTCAATTTATTCTGTTTCATCCAGACTACTCAGAGGAGATCTATGCATTGCATGTAAAGCAATCTGTGACCACCCTTTATTGGAAATGCTGCATATTCGCAAATCAAATGGTACATGGGTTACTCACGCTATATACCTTAACCTGGTATGTGACAGTAATACAACATTCTGGAGGGTCAGATTTGACTCCCAGAGGTTACCACTCCTTTACAATTCATGTCAAACAGAGCACCTCGTTGGTCCTCTTTAAACACAATCTGGACAACTGGATGCGTAACCATAAATTCACCCCAGAGGGTTCCACCTGTATCCCTCTTGGACAGAGACAATTGTTGCTGATTGTGGAAATAAGAGTAGAAGTTAGCTAGGCTTGTAAGGGCCCTAGGGCCATTAGCCTACTAATTTCTTATGATTCCGTGATATGACCCAGTCATAGTCCATGTGGGAGTACATGATCTGTGACATACCTCCCTAGACTATACTTACAGGTACTATTTGAGCAGAAGACATCTGTGAGGTCACTGACACATGACTCAAAGCTGTGCAGAGCACAACAGCAGTGCAAGTTTATTACACCTTCCACACAGTTAGACCAGCTACTTCACAAGCAGGGACTAAAGGTGTAGCTGTCTCTATGTACATCAAAACTAAAAATACCTCACAGCTGGTCTAACAGGACAATACACTTGAGCTGTACCTGGTTCACATCACAATAGGCAAAATCCAATACTACATCCATGCAAGCCATAGGCCCCCATCTATGGATAAGGAAACCCATATCATGTATTGAAACTTATTGGAAACACTAGTCATCACACACAATACCATATGAATGGGTGAATTGCAGTATCCCACTATTAACTGGAAATCCTATAAGATACCAAACATACAGGTACAGAGATTCTTAGATTTTGTAAACAGTAACTCCCTAGACCAGATAGCCAGTACACCAACCAGGGGAGCAACCATACTGGGTGTGGGCCTCGGCAATATGGCAGAGTCATACAAATCCCATACTGTAAGGTCTTCCCTGGTAAGGCTCAAATACAAATGGTCTCCTTTGAGGTAGTAATAAAACATGGACCCCCATCATAACATGGAATGTTCAGGAACTATTGTAGGACTGACCTTCAGCCATTAGGTATACACTCTCCGAATCTCAAGCCCCCATAAACACTGAAGACACTGCAGCCTATGCAGATTTGTTCACAGAAACCCTGTACAAGCATGTTACTAGCTGCACTGAGGCAGCCATACCCACCAGGGAGAAGTACAGACCTAACTCAAAATCAAGCCACTCTGATGGAATCACAGAGATGATAGGCTGTATAACAGAAGGAAGAAACTCATGGTAAAACATAGGGGTCAAGCACACAGCAGAATAAAAACACTCTCAAAGTAAACAAATAAATCAGAAGACAAATAAAGTCTTCCACAGCCAGATGTAAGTTCAGACTCACAGGCCAAGGACAACCACAAAGCATACTTTAGCTATGTCCACAACCACAAAGGTAAGGCAAAATTGTGTGTATATCTCATTGTAATTGGAACCACTTGTAATGAGGCAGATGATATAGCAAACCTCCTGGCTCTTAAATTGGGCCCCAAAATTACCCTCTCCCCTCCCAGCCTTCCTTCAGAAAATATCATCAAATATAATTACCCCTAGTATCACTTGAGATCAGGTCCTTAATGCTCTCTCTAAGACCAAGTACGCTGTATCAGTGGGCCCAGACAATATCCCAGCATGCCTTGTATATAGCATGAAACAGGACCTTTCAGGGCCTCTGGAATTAGTGTTTCACTATAGCCACCAAACAGGCATCATGTTTTGTGAATGGAGAACAGCAACAGTCATCCCTCTGCACAAAGGTGGACCATCTACAGACTCTGGCGACTACAGACCCAGAAGTCTCAGTAGTCTGATATGTAAAGCCATGAAAATAATTATCCTGGAAATGATCAATAGAGATGTAGTACACCTACAGACACTGGACCAAATCAAGTTTGGTTTTGTCAAGGGCAGACCATGCCTACCCTACTTAGTGGACCTATTTGAGAAGGTAACCAAAGCAATGGATAAGTGAAAAATGATTCACTCCACTTACCATGGCCTTACAAGACATTTGACATTATAACCCCATCAGACATTGCTGACAAACTCAAGAGGTTAGGTACAAACTAGTATGTCAGCCAGTGGATAGCCAACTGGATGACAGACAGGATCCAGGAAGTTAGCACTGGGGAGTCTACCTCTAACAATGAGACCAGTCACTAATAGACTCCCTCACAAATCATTCCTCAGACTGCTCCTTTTAGGCATTTACTTCCCCGCAGTCATGGCCACAGTCAGTGGTCTTTGGCTGACTAAATTTGCTGATGATTGCAAATTAAGAGCTGTCATTGCATCCCACACTGACACAGATGTTATCTTGGAGGGGCTGACACAGACATACAGTTGTTGTTAGAGCCTTAGACTAACACTAAATGCCAAGAAATACACAATACTATCCTCTGGGAAGTCATCCACCCCTGGATGATACTAGGCCTGGTAACTATTATTGACAATAGATCTCCAACAGTTGACCCAGTAATTAGGGACTTACGGACACATAGACGTGATCTAGCCTTTGACTGTCACATGTCTGTAATACTGGGGAAACCATTCTATGTTGTGCAACCTATAAACAAAGGTATAGCATATAAATCCAAGGAAACCATTGTTCCACTGTATTCGGCATTCATCAGACCTGTCATTGAGTGCAATGCCTCCTTTTGTATGTACCTACCCAGGTCTATCTGACAACTGTAATATCCGCAGACATTCCTCACTAAACCACTACATGGTGTACGTAAAATTTCCTATGCAGACCACGTCAAGGCCCTATCCATATATTCTATCTCCTACATGATTTAGAGGTGGTGTATGCCTGCCATACAGGGTGGTGTCAGACCCCACTGTGGACCTACTGAATATCTGTGAAACAACTAGCATCAGAATTACCTGTTCTACAAACCTACACCTTGCCTGTGGTATAAATAGGACATGCTGGAGAGACAGGTGTGTAACCCAGAGACTACACCCTATATGGAACAGGCTCTCCATCCATGTGAAGCAAATCAAATGCAAGCTACACAACTGGATGGGGAACAGGACAATCATACCTGGTTTAGGACCAATGTCTCCAATGGAGAGAGGTAAACTGTAGATGGTTCTTCTCCCAAGTCTCGGTTTTTCGATGTTTCAGCTCCCAAAACCCTGCTTACACTTATTAGACTTTGACAGAGTTTAGGGATGCATGGCTAGGCTTAAAGAAGCCCTTGTGTTTAAACACATATGAACCTATAAACCCAAGAACCTATACTGTTTTACCTTTCTGATGAAGTTTTTCTTCTGTGCTGACATTGTGCTCTGACGTTGATGGGTCAATTGTAGATGTTTACCCATAGGTGTGTCCTACACAATCCTGAAAGTGAAACTTAAACACTTCCATGAGATACCTGTCATTGTATGACTACACAGCCATTACAAGATAATCCATCATAACGTACACACATTATTATGGTATACTCATTATAAGTGGCAATGTACAATATCTGTAAGTGACCAGTAAAGATAGCATGTCAAAAGCAACAAAGGCTGAAACAAATTCATATTAATGTAGATAGTCACCCTGTGCATCAGACACAAAGCTTTATTTCCCTGCATTTATGAGAAAGTGATAGGGATGTGACACAGGTATTATCACTTGCACAGGGTGTTTTGTGGGGGGTGCAGGAGGCCTAAGCTGAACCAAAAGGTTGGCAAGCATGTGTATGTGAGTCTGGAGGGGAAGCAGGCAAGATGGTCCATGGAAATGTGATGTGTGTCTGTAAGTGATCTGAATGTGACAGGGGTGTGTGAGTGTCTGTGTGACAAGCTCAGTGTTATCCCTACGATTCTGTATGTTGGACAGCTGTGAGCTGTATGTAGTATAGCTGACAGTTCATCATCTCCGCCCCAACATGTGAACTGCCTCCGCCAGGAGTTGCACTGGCACATCCACCCCGAAGGTCAGATGCTGTGCTACTACTTGAGGGTGACTGCTGTCTGCTGGGAATGTGTCCTCCACAGGAACACCCAGGACCATGAGCCCATGGCCTGCCATGTCTGGGTGTGGACAGCACGCTCCCCTCTGGAGTGCTGGATGTACTGCTACCATGGGAGAGCGATTGCGTATCACCACGTTTACTCTCAGCAGATGTAGTTGCTGACCTACGTCCACGAGGCTGATACTTGAGTCCAACCAGATGTTCCTTCACAGACAATGTGCATTCCAAGGCAGGTAGTGTGCGATCTGTCTTAGACCAACATCTTTTCACTGCATCAGTCACCATTCCAGGGTATCAGCAACACAGTCATGGATGTCAGACTGTGTTGCATCCATAACCCTGAGCATTCATCAGGAGTTCCTTTCTTAATGTACCTGCGCCTCTGTAATGGCCCTAAACATATGCTGAGTGACACGTGATGAGACACCTGCAACAGGTGGTGGAGGGACAGCAGGCCTCCTATGAGTACTCTTATCAATCCGCCTGGTGGAACCTTGCCATCTGTTTGGCTATGGCCAGTGTTGACAGTCACTGCAGCCACAGTAGCCACACTTCTGTATTCAATGTCCCCACCCTCCAACTGTCCAATATCTGTGGCCACAGGGGACTGGGAATGCATAGGCATACTGGCTGTGTATGGTGAGAATGAGGGCATTTGAAGGATGTTAACCTCTTTATCAGATTTAGCCCCTGCAACCCCCAGCTGTGCCTCACTTTGGGCACCATCATCATCATCAGAGTCTGGAGAGACACTTACATCATGTTATGAAGGGGACAAAGACCAAGTTCCCTGGTCACCTGTGAATAAAAGGGAAAAACATTACATTAATACCTGTACTACTATGCTCTGCAGTACTATATTGCAATATATGTTAAGCTGTATACACTGCTGTCACTATTACACACTTGTATAACCCACAACCTCATATAGTAGGACATGAGGACATTATTTTCTAATCCAAACCTGTAATTATTTGGAAACAAAAGTTATTTAAACAAGAATCTCATGAGCAAAACATAAATAATGTACACTGTTGACATTCTTCAAAACTCTTCCCAGTTGACAGTTATGGCAATCTGTGATGTCCTGACAATACTGTCAAGTCACACCTATAAGGCATAGCTATGAGTCTAAACTGTGTACAGTCAGAAAATATCTGTACAGTTGGCAGTCATGCAAACATTATATTTATCCAGCCAGCAGACCTGGGATGTCACTTTAGCGAATACATTGAACTAAATCTACATCTTTGACAAAACAATTTTGTGCTTACCAGCAGCAGGAACACTGCCTCTTCCTGGACGTGATGGTCCTGAAAAAATTTGAGGGAGGGGTAATGTAAACAGCAGTGCATGTTACAAGATAACAGGAGTAATATGTCCAAATATCTCACATTTACAGTAGCTGCTATGTTAACAGGTATGTGGATCACAGTCTATGCATGAACTTAAAACTGCAGCCACCCCCCCCCAATAAAACACCTTACACCCACGTAAAACTATGCACACCCTGACATGCTGTATGCTACATTATTCCAATGCTGATCCAACTAAGCATACCTGGACACTTCTCTTGAGTGGAAACAGTGGCACCCACATCCTTGACATATTAGGTGATGGATGGCTGGGAGCTGTCTTAGGTTGCAAGGTTTGCCAGGAATTCTTCTGTGGCTGACAGAGGTTGTTCCACTGTGGGCCCACCACCTGTGACCTGATGATCCCTGGCCATGTCCACTGCATGTCTGCATGCCAAGTTAATCATATCCATGGTGTGGTGTCACACCTGCTCATATCTGTGATTCTGGTGACCAATGGCATTGATGTTATGCACCAGTTTGTCCCACAAGGCTGCACACTCTTGTTTATTTGCCCAACTTCTGGACAGCAGGACTTGGTAGTGTTGTCACAAGGCCTCAATAATGAGGTCATTTTCTGCCTCAGTGAAAGGTACCTGGCATCTTGCATGCATGATATCTCCTGAAATACAAATAAGTGAGAACACATGTCAGGATCACATACGTGGGAGTACAGTATATAGAGATACAGCAATAAAGGAAGGCTATCAGTATTTCCCAGTTGATTACACATCTCGTATTCAACAGTGTGCCAAATATACAAAGAGTGTGGATGCAACTAGGATAGTAGCAATAGTGACCTACTCCTGTTAGTGCCATGACAGATACTCACATATTATCACACACCCAACACAGGAGTCCATTGTAATGTGCCCCACAGCAGGAAACCCCCCCATAACATATGTATAAACAATAATGCCAACCAAATAGCAGTGTACTCTTACAACTGCTAGCAAAAGAAGTATTCTGGAGACCTGTATGTCTAGTTAACACACAGCATTATACCCTTGCTATACTCTACATCCTCTGTAGGTGTAACAGCTGGAGATCTATGGCATGTCATCAGTGCAGTTCTAAGAAAGGATTACTGATGTAATCTCCATTCCCACTAAGTATATTCAAACATATGCATCATATTGGAAACAAAAGGGTTGCATACCTGATGGAGTACAATACTCCTCTTTTGAAAGATACAGCTGTAGAAGTACTGTGTCAACAACTTAACCATACAAGCTAACTCTCATACAAAATGTTTCCCCTAGCTATGAGTTTGCCTTTTTAAGATGGTTCTCATTAGCAGGTGATCAGAACTAATCTGTGGTTCAGGAATGCTACATCCAGCACATACACCTGATTTGCAGTATAATCAGCCAATCCCATTCAACTACTCAACAAGATATAAGGCCTCAGTGGAGATTCCATCCCCTTTCTCATATGTTGGGGTGGTAATTACTTGGTTAAAGACACCATGTCAGTACAGAGAGAATGTTTGTAGCAGCTACATTTTACATACAGATGTGTGTGCTACATGCTGAAGCTGCTGTAGGCAATAGGTATAGTTAGAGAGTCTGCAGAATGTGCAGGACAACCTTTATGAGTAACAGTGGGACCTGTGGCAGCCTTGGTGTACAGCCAGAGCCTGATTGAGGGAACCCATCCCACTGGAAAATAAGGTATGTGTTTAAGATAAGTATGTTAGCCAACTGTATCATTAACAGAGTAAAAGGGAGCATGCTTGGTGTGTCCTAGAACAAGGTAGAGTATTCATTAATGATTATATCAACTAGTTGGATAACTGTCAAGTCATGTGTTATGTCATGGTAGTCATCTGGAATGTGTGTGCTGATAACCCTTGCTTCTAGCATGACCTCCATGTATGTATGTATGTTACTTCTGCGTCTGCGATTGTCTATAATATCACTAGCAAATCACTGTGGGCTGCAGTCTGATATTACTGGGCAACAACTGAATTACATGTTTCCAAATCCTCTGGGAATTCATACTAATACATGACCTGACATTCATTATTTAGAAGCAGACATTCAATCTGTACTGCTTTGAGTGGATAAATAGGTGATGAGACAGTCATACATATCAGAATTTATACTGGTAATGTACACATATATGTATTTTAAATGCTAGACACAGCTGTATTTGAACCCAGGACCATGTGGACCAAAGATTAATGTTTACAATGCAGTTAACAGATTGAGCTACTAAGTCACTGCTATAGCAGGTGTATTTTTACATGTTGTACATATAATTGCACACTTCCCTGCTTTTCATAGATTCATAGGTACGTACTAGGCTTTCGACCTGAGGGCCTATGTCAGCCTAACCAACAAGGTTCCCTGGCTTATGCCACCCAAGAAAGTTATTTCCCTGTGTCACTGTCAAGCAGAGACACAGAAGTGATCCCCGGGGTGTATTTCCTATTTCCCATCCACTCATCAAGATTTTTCTTGAAGAGTGCTAATGAAGAACTTTGCTTGACATAGATGGGTAGCCTGTTCCAGAGTATGGGAAGTCTCTGGGACAGGAATCTATCCCTCCAGCATGTCCTGTTTATTGTGGTGACAAGGTTTAGGTCCCTAGATCATGTAGCTCGGAGGGATTGGGATTTCTTTTGGTGTAACATGTCCAACAGCTCTGGGTTTGACATAGCTTTATATGTTAGGCAGAGATCACCTCGGAGTAGGGGATATGCTACGGAGTAAAGATGGAGTTTTTTGAGACGGTCAGTGTAGGGCATCTGTTTGAGGCCAGTAATCCTCTTTGTGCAGATGTCTTGTGAGGTAAATTACAAAAGGGGCATTGTACTCTATAATGGGTCTAATGAGTGTCGAGTAGAGGGGAACAATGACCTATTTTTTCCTGGATGAGAACCCTTTTATGATGAGGTGTGCCACGTAGAAGGACTTCCTGACTACTGTGGTGATGTGACTATCAAAGGAGAGACTACTGTCCACCTGGGTCCCAAGGTCTCTTATCACACATTCAGTGTTAAGTAGACTGTTGTCTATGTAGTAGTTCATGGGTACAGAGTTTTACCAAAGGGGATGACAATGCACTTTTTGGCATTGAGCTTGAGGCCATGGCTCTGACACCAGGCATCTGTCTCAGCGAGGCCCTTCTGTAGGACTTCCACATCATTTGGGGACTCAACTATGGTTCCTAGTTTGCAGTCATCTGTGAACTTCGTTAGCCAGAGGCCTTCTGTGTTAGTCTGTACTTCAGAGAAGTAGATACCAAACAGGAGACGTTCCAGGACTGAACCCTGTGGTACTTCACTTGTCACTGGTTTGAGGTCAGATTTGGAGTGTGCAACTTTTACAATGTGGGTTCTGTCAGTGAGCAAGTTGGCAACCCATCTTGTGACGTAAGGATTTATACCTAGTTTAGTGAGTTTAGCTATAATTCCAGAATGGGGGATGGTGTCAAAAGCCTTGGCGAGGTCAAGATAGGCTGTGTGAACCACATTACACTCATCTACAATGATCTGCCTTTCACAAACCCGAACTGGGTGGGATCCAGAGTTGGAGGTTACCAATGTCTTTGTTTATGAGTTCCATGATGATACGTTCCATGGCCTTGCAGACCAGGCTCATCAGGCTAATAGGGTGATAGTTCCCGGGATCAGTGGTGGCTCCCCCTTTGTGGAGTGGGATAACTGTTGCTGTATGCCATTCAGTGGGCACAAAGCCTGATGTGAGGCTATGATTGAAGAGGTGCTTAGTTGGGGAGCCAGTTCGTTCTGAAGTTCGTGTAAAATGCAGCCTGGGATGTTGTCCGGTCCCATGAGTGCTGTGTTTTTGGCTTTAGAGAGTGCAGCTTTCACCTGTGTAGTTGTGATTACAGGGACTCTGCATTCTTCCTGCATAGATAAGGGCCCTTTAGGGGGTGAGGGGGGGTAAAGTTAGCACTATCTGCCAGGATGTTGGCAACATCAGTTGGTTCTGTAATTTTTGTGCCGTTGTGCTGTAACTTAGAGCAGATCTGGGTGTTGCCATTGAGATTCTTGACATAGCTATAGAATGCTTTGTGGTTGTCCTTAGAATAAGTGGTGATTTTGTTTTCGTAGCTAGCTTTGGAGGATCTTATAAGGGATCTCAGCTTATTACTGAGGCTGACCAGGGAGCTCCTCCACTCATGGGAGTTTACTCTCTTTTGCAACAATTTCTTCCTTCTGTTGTACAGTTTGTTTATGGCAGGGGACTACCACATTGGCTTCCTTTTTTGGAGGATAGCATCTTGGTTCTGTTTGGGATAGCACAATCCACGCACTCATGTAAGTGCTTATAGAGTGAATTTGTGTAGGATTCAGCAGTCGCAACTGTATTGTCCATCTGCATGGGTGTCATGAAGTTCACCACTTCTGTCTTAAGAAGTACGAAGATGGCTTTGGAGATATTTTTTACTGTGGTTTCCTTAATGGAGGGTGGGGGCAGGATGTGGATATCAAGGGTGATTAGCTTATGGTCGGATCGGACCAACGAGGAGTTGACTTCAAGTGTGGAACACCGGTCACTCATGTTGGTAATGACTAGGTCTAGGATATTGCTGCCCCTGGTGGGGGTGTGGATAAGTTGATCCAGGGCATTGGAGTTTATGAATTCCAGAAAGCATTGTGTGAAGGTGTTGGTACACGAGTAGTTTTCCCAGTTAATGGTGGGGTAGTTGAAATCGCCCATTATTAGGGTGTTTGGTTGAACCCTAATATTTTCCAGTACATCAAGAAAAGAGGAGTGGGAATCTTGGGGCATGGTGGGGGATCTGTAGCAAGCTACAATTTGGACTGCAATTTTGCCCAAAGTTTGTTGCACTTGGATAACCTTGGATGCATTATGCTGAGCAACTAGCCTGGAGGTGTGAATATCCTTAATGAATATGGACACACCTCCGCCTTTGATGTTCCAGTCCAGGTTACATGGCTGAAAAGAGTAGTATGAGTTATAGCCTGGTAGTGCAGGGGTGCTCTCTGGAGCCGTGAACCAGGTCTCAGTCACTGCACAGATATCGATATTCTCCATTTTAAGAAGTGCCTCGAGTGAGTGCATTTTGAGATTTAGACTTCTAGCATTGAGTAGCATTACCCTCAGTTTTTTGCTTGCCTATTCCTGTTATGGTGGTGAAGTTGTCATTTGAACCTTGCCTAAAAAGGCACCATAGGGGCGGCAAGAGCCTTAGCCAGTATCTAGAATCCCAGGGGCGACAGGTGCAGGCCATCTCTGGCAAAGCATCGTGGCCTGTCGACCATGTCATCTCAAGCAGACAGATACTGGATCCCCCTAGAATGACACCAGAAGCTCAGCCAATTGTTGAAGTCAATCATTTTGTCCTTGTACTGCGATAACATTCTGGGCGATGGCAGAATGCTACTCAGGGCTAGAGTCATACCTGCCTGGGCTACAAGATCAGAGAGCTCTTCCATGTCTCTTTTCATGTAGTCCACGGAGGTACATCTCAGGTCATTCACACCAACATGGACAATGACAGAGTCATATTTGTACTTGTTGTGGAGTAACCTGAGTGTGTGGGTTATGTGGCGGATCCTGGCACCTGACAGGCAGTTGACAGTAACCGTCTCCTTGTTTAGCCTGGTGAGTGGGATATCAGTGTGCCTGACTATAAAGTCACCTATGACTAGTGTGCTGGATATGTTGTTTTTCCTTATTGGCTGTGGTTGAATGACACACTGAGTCTGTGGACTATGGGTCATTTGGGTTGTGTTGGGGTGGGTGGAAATTGCTTCCGTTTCTGCTTTGAAGGTCTCTGTTGCTTCAGCAGATTATTATTGAGAGCCTCTGCGAAAGTTTTTGTGTTTCTATGTGTGGATTTTGGTGGTGTAGATTTAGTGAGACTATGTGATAAGTGTGGTGTGGTGCAAGTGTTTACCTTCTCCTCTTGAATGTCAAGTTCAGTCTTGGTTGGAGAGAGCTTTACCTTCAGTTTAGCTAGGTAAGTGCATCGCTCACAAGTTGTAGTGTTGGGTGTTAGGAGGAGAGGGTTGTCTGTGTACATGAGGCAATTTCTACATTGCCCCAAGATGCCCAGATTCATCAGATAGACAGGAGAGGTCACCGGGTGCTGACCCTTGGACATGCCTGAATAAAAAACTATTTTCCTCTAGATAAGTGAGGAAAGTGAGTTCAAGAGCTGTTTTTCTCTTAACAAGTAAGAAAAGTAAGTGCAAAAACTGTTTTCCTCTAGGTAATGAGGAAGGTTTAGTGTTATAGAAATTAGTAGCTTATTTAGTGCTTACAACAAGTTCTGAACAAGTGCTGAGCATGAATAAGCAAATTCAAGTGCTAAAACTAAGAATCTGTATCTGCACTAGACTAGCTACAGGAAAGAAACAAGTGCAAATGCAGGCTTTCAAATCAGAAAGTTGAGAGAGATGGAAAAGATTGCCCAGATGGCCAATAACTACAATTTCTGAGCCAGAACCACTCCTTATGTGGTAGACAGGTTACCTAGTGCTTACCACTCCCACTGACAAGCTTAAAGGCTTCCCTCCAACACAGAAAGGCTTGGGGGGGCTCAGAAGCTTACATACAGTCCTGGATACAGCAAATCTGTAACTGGACTACACTAGTTACAGGAAAGGTAGGAAGCAGGCTTACAGCTTTTTTTAACAGAAAAGTAGCTAAAACAGCAGTAAAAACAATTCAAATGCAGTGCAAGCTAGCACACTTGAGTATGTAGCAATATTAGACCAAACACAGTTAAAAAATGCAACTAAATTAAAAATGACAAAAAAACAAGTGCAGAAGGAGTGTATTAGGTGGAATGTGGTAAAGAGATGGGACTGGGGGGAGTGTTCCAGATCAAATCTACAGTGGGGCGGGCAACTGCAAAAGCCATCAAATTTAAACAACAAACCAAAGATAGGGAGGGTGGGTGGGACAAAACACTTTCAGCAGAGATCTGAAAAAGTATACAGTGAATCAAAAATAACAGTGCACAACTCTTAAATAAAATTAGTCCAGCAACAACCAGTTACATACTGCAGTTACATCTATTATTATGTGATGCCTTTGTAGTGATGTCTTTCTCTACCAGAGTCCTAGTTAAACTTCTATTTTTCCATTAATCTTATATTTTTACATGTTGTAGATATACCTGAACACTTACCTGCTGTCACATACCTCACTTAACTATATTATTATGTGTTTGGCTTTATAGTGATGTATTTCTCTACTAGAGTCCCAGTTAAACTCTTATTTTTCCATTAAACGTTTAGCAGTTTTGCTCGATGCGGTGCAATGTTAACCATCGTGTGAACACACTTAATGCTGAGAAAATGACAATTACTATGTTTTACTTAAAACAGTTATGCTAACTAAGTGGCTGTGCAGCTTATGCAATGGCACTGGGTTTAAAATAGGGTGCAGGTGTGCTTTTTGAACGCAGTTATGCTTTCAAATACATATATCAACATACACTATTTAGCATAGCTTAGCGATGCTGCTCATAGGGCAGCATCGTGCAAAAATTCTTTAAAGAAAAAAATTGTGGAGATAGAACAGTGGTGAAATGGGGTGCAAACAGGGGGAAAACATAGTGAAAGGCAGGTAGGTATTGCAGGATGGGTGTAGGAAAGAACCATAGCTATCCATTTCTTCAACGGAAACAGCTGTGCACTTTAACAGTTTTTTTAGCTGAATTTGGACTGTTACCCCCCAGAGAGAGGGGTGATGACAACATAAGTGTGTTGTCAAAATAGTTGGGCCAGATTAAGTGTGTCCAGTGAACATGTGTGCAAAATGGAGAGCTATGTGTGATGATATATATATATTTTTTTGGGACAGGTGCCAATTTTCTTTTTTTTTTTAAGGAGATAGTGGAATGTTAGGGAATGGACACAGGTATGTGTGTGGAGAAGGTAAGTTGGGAAGGTGAGGAAGCTTTTGCAGACAGACAAGACAGACAAGACAGCACACAGGATTGGTGTGTAACACAAGAAGGGGTGAACACCTTGGTTGGGGAAGGTGTTGTGGAATCCCAGTTCCATGGACATCAGATATGGTAGCAGTGTGACTCAAGTCCTCACCCATGGGACTGTCAGCACTGCACCTTCACTGCTCCTGTGGAGGCAGTGGTCAAAGCGGGAACCTGGAGCAAGACTGCCCCACCAGGATGGACAGCATGCTCTCCATCTGGTGTAGGCAGGCACCAACAGTTTGGTGCACAAGTCTTTGCACCATACCTGGCAGTTGCCTTGGGTGATGAAAGCACCACTTCTACCTTCATTCCCAGAGGGGGAACGACCCCCAACCTGTGGGATGGAACAACCCAATGGAACAGGTAGTGTATGGGGAGCAGAGTGGACACCACCAGGCTGTGTCCCAGGTGTGCTGAGCCCCAGTGCCTCAGCTGGGGGAGCCAAGATAGGTGGATCACTGGGAAGTGGCTTACCTTGTTGAGCTGTGGTAAATGAACTATAAACATAAGGAAAAATAAACATAACCGAAAAAAATGTAATTAATAACATAAGAGAAAACAATAATGAGTAATAGAAACAAATGGAAAATAATATAATGAGTAATACAACAATAAATAACGTAAATGAATTTTTTTAACAGCAAAGCAATATTAAATTATACATAAGGCCAACATAATAGATAGTTACAAATAATATGATAATATCAAATGATAATAATAAATACATTTAATAAAAGAAGAGAAGGGATGGAATGAGAGAAAAAAGAAGAACATTAGTAACTTCACAGATAATATAACTACACAGACTACAATTACATACTTCTAGATATAAAAGACATTAAAAGGATCCAAGGATAGCGAGGAATTCCAGTATAAATCTCTTACTAAAATATACTAGGAATACTGATGAGAATGTATACAGCAAAGAGAATGACAAACCAAAAATTTGTATGTATTACTCTAGTGATGTTAAATGCTATAGAAATATCACAGAGAAACACTGGAAAATTTTAACTACTGATGAAGCTATGAGAAGTATTATAACTGAGAAACCTACATTTGTTTACAAAAATATGAAATCTTTAAAAAAGCATCTTTGTGCCCCTAAGAAGAATAAGAGATTGCTAAATAAACACTGTACTATGCCATGTGGACATTGTAAATGCTGCCAGTATACTGACAGCAGTGGAGAGTATACCTACCCTGATCAAAAGAAAACATATAAATTTAAAGTTTATGCCACTTGTGACACTGCTCATGTGGTGTATTTGGCTTATTGTTCCACCTGTTTAAAATTTTATATAGGAAAAATGGACAGGACACTAAAGGAAAGAATCAGAGAACATTACTATCACATTAATAAAGGTAGTAATGTTAGTGCACTGTCCAAGCATATATTGATTTCAGATAGCTCTCATTCTTTTAAGTTTATGGTACATGGCCTTAATGATAGGGTATCCATCAAACCAAGGCTTAGAGCCAGAAGTTTGAAGAAATAATATATGCATTCATGAATTTTATAATTGTTTAATGAATATGAATATTTGCTTTTGAAATTAATATTTGTTTTAGTAATGTTTATTTTATTTATTTTTTAACGTAATGTATTGGTGTTTGCCATTCAGTTGTAGATGAAATGTTACTAACTTTGGATGTAGTTCTTTATAGATGTAATATACCTTTTAGCATGAAGTGTGAATAGTCATACGATTTACTGAATTAATTATATAAATGGTTCTGTCTATGTCTTAGCATAAATCTGATGAAGTAGCTTTGCTATGAAAGCACTTATGTACCTGTTGTTTCATATTAAAGGAGAGATTTATACGGTTTACTATCAAATTGTCGATCCCGTTTTGTGCGACGCGCATTGCCCGAATGCAGAACTGCGAACGTCACTACACCGACGCCCAGATGTGCGAACGGCAAAATCTCGCCCCCATCCGACCCATGGTAGCATGGATGTGGAGGTGTTGCGCGGCCGGTAATGTCGATCGTCGGAGTTTCGCGGTTTCGGTTCGCTATCGAAATGGTTTCGGTGTTTCGGTTCGTGCAAACGCGTCGATGAGGTCGCCGTTCGCACGGCGTGCATTCGAACATTTAATAGTAAACCGATTTATACTGGAATTCCTCGCTATCCTTGGATCCTTTTGTGTCTTTTATGTGGTTGATATTTTGAATTTTGTGGGATTCAAGTGCTGGCTGGGACTGGTGGTTTGTGTTTCTGTCAAGAATACTTCTAGATATGTTAGATTTCACTTGTGAGAACGCTGACTGCCTGCATTGTATATATGATGCTCCATGTACCTATCTCTCAACCTCTTAGCATTGAACATTATGGGTCAAACCATACATAATGGTGGTACAAATGCACAAAGACAGGGAACATTTTTACATAATGCGCTCATACAATAGTAGCAAGATGTTCTGATAACAGATTGGCCATTAAATTGTATTTCAAATGATGGCATATATCTGTAAATCAGAGGACCAGATATTTGGGGCACTATTCAGCACATTCTGCAAAAATCATGACAGTTGAGCGATATGTTCATGTACACTGATTACACTAGATAGCTAGACATTTCTCAGTTGGCAGGTGTGGGATTAGAACCCACAAGCAGGGATACAGGAATACTGAACATTTTATTTAAAAAAAAAATCATCAGACCACCATCTCCTTTTAAACTTTTATAGATTCATGTTGTGTCAAATCTTGAATTTCCACACATGCATAGCTGTGTAGGACTTCCGTTACCTTACACATTTACCCTATTCATTTATTGACTGCAACCTACAGAATAAATTAGGCAAAATGAGCAGAACACAACAGTGACTCTTAATCTGGGTACTGCACAGCATTTATTTATGACATATGTTGAAACATTATTGACTACTGCACATTTATCAGTTGGCTGGTGTCGGATTAGAGACCAGCAAGCAGTGACTACAGGAATACTGAACATTTTATTTGAAAACATTAAATTATAAGAGCAAAATCTAATTTTACACTTTATTGATTTATATTCTTTCAAATCTTGATTTATACACATGTATAGCTATGTAGGTGTTCTGTTAAATTGCACGTTTACCCTATTCATTTATTCACTGCAACCTACAGCATATGTCAGACAAGATAAGCAGAATGCAATAGTGACTCTTGATCTGTTTATTGCACAGCATTTATTTATGACATATGTTGAAACATTATTGACTACGGTACATTTATCAGTTGGCTGGTGTCGGATTAGAACACACAAGTTACGACTACAGAAATATTGAACATTTTATTTGAAAATATTAAATTATCAGATCAACATCTCCTTTTACACTTTATGATTTATGTTGTTTCAATTCTGGCATTTACACGCATGGATAGCTGTCTAGGACTTCTGTTAACTTAGCCGTTTACCCTATTAATTTATTAAGTGCAATCTGCAGAATATTTCAGTCAATGAGCAGACCACAACAATGACTCTTAATCTGGGTAGACCACAACATTAACTGATGGGTGGAAGCTATGCAACACATTACTGTATGCTTACTTGCTTTAAGGTGCTCTACCAGTTCAGATATGCACTGACACATTAATAAAAATGTATGGTGTCCCAGGTATTTCATACATGACTGTTAAGAATGCAATATTTCTATTTACTTTATTGTATTATTAAGTTATTACTTTATTAATTTTCATACATACTATGTGCTTGCCTTATCCTGGCCAAACGCCTTGCATGGGACTGGATGCTGCAAGCCCTCTCTTCTGCAGCTATGGTAAGAGAAGGAAGCCATTATGCATGCCAGTTTTGCACAAATTCAACTTGTATATTTATAAATTACTGGAAAGCATACTTACATATCTGCGGGGTGTGCCCATCCCTAGCCTCTTGGATCCAGGTGTCCAAGGTTCTCCTCTTTCTATGATACAGGTCATCATAGTGGTGCGACACTGCTCACCAGTGTGGGGGATACCAGTTGCACTGGTTTGGTCCCTGGCCAAACTCTCTCAGGCCTCTGACTTACACTCTGAGCCCTAGTAGTCACCCTGCAACAGCTGGGGTCCATGGTGTTGTGCCAGGAGTCCAGTGAAAACCCTGGACTCCAGCGCACCCCACCTTTGTACCCTAAAGCACACTCCTTCATCAACACCAGCAACAATACCCACAGTCGATATCAAGCTATAAGGAATAATGTGAAATTCCCACCTATTGGTCTTTAAATAGGCTGCATTCCCACCTTTGCATGCGTCATACTGTAACTTTCAAAAATGTGCCGCATCACTTAGTATAGTGCAAACTCGCACAAACAATTTTTAACCAAAACTTAGCAATACGCAAACTGTAAAAGACTGTTGACCATGTTTAAGCACTGCTTAGTATCACACGGCTTTTCTAAATGTAACAATTATTTAATTTAAAGTCAACTGATGTTTCAATCACCTGACACAGTTTCACAGCACTGTATGTAAAAAGTATTCCTGTCCAGGACTTACTACACTATAGGTCATGACTCAACCCATCTAGCCACTGAAATAGTGAATGGAACTTGTATATCTTCCAATATACTGCGAAGGTGCTGTAAGCATAGCACAGCTTCACTGTGTGAGCTTGCGCATAAGCACTGCAGACCTACAATAATTGAATACATTTATTGTCTATTTTTAGCTGCCTAGTGGACGTCTAATGCTTAAGTATGGTGTACTATGCCTAGCTAAGCAAAATGCTGCATCGTGCAAACAAACACGTGAAAAGAATATTAAAATTGAATGCATCTGGTTTCTATTTTAAGATGTCACACTTTTCGCTCAAGGTTAACAGGGCAAAAGGAATGTGGCTATGCCATCAGTCTTACATGGATTCAAAATCCATGTGTTGCTGTGACCACCCTTAGGCGCTCACCATAATTAATCTGCATGGTGCACTGCCAAGGGGGAACCATGGCCGTGCACATGGACACATTCCATGTAGGCTCTACATGGAGCCTACACGGACTTTATTGAATCCCAGGGAAAGTGAATGACGAGAAGAGCTGGGGGCAGCTGATGGTTGACTGTGGGAAGGTAGATGGGGAAAAACACTATGGAGACAATTACAAATGCATAAAAACTGTTGAAATCAGATAGTTAAGCATTTAGAAATCTGTACCAAAAAATTAAGTACTTTATATTACATTTGTTTATTCTAATTTATTCTTTTTTTATACTACAACTTCTCCTGTTTATAAATACGTTTGTTTGCTGTTTCTGTATATAATTTATTGTTTGGAAAAGTATGAATAAATAAATAATTAAAAAAAAAAAACATCCCAAGAATCAAATCCCCTGATTAATACATCTAACATGTAATTGCCCTTTGCCCCTCTTTTCACATTACTTCTGATGATTAAGGAATTTTGTTACCAACACTATTGAATACTTTTCTACTCAACAGCAAGTCTTTATCCAGTTCAACAATCTTCACAAGACAAGGAATACCACATCATATGTGATTTACTATATGCATGTATTTATGGTAGACATCACCTGTGGTGACTTCCTCAACAGTCAACAGCTGTGTTGCCAACAGATGTACCAGATTGCTACAATACTAGGGTTGGGAAATGTGCCCTTTCCTCTGTATTGTGCAATCTCAATGTTGGAATATATAATTAGCAATGAGTGTGGGGTGCAGTGGTGCTTATCCATCTTCAAAAAACATTGTTTTCAAGTTGCGAGGTTATGTCTGGAAGCATGTGCAGTATTAGTAGCATGCCAGTGTTTTTTTTGTTTTTAGATTATTTTGTGTTGGTATCAGTGATGTTGATGTTTAGATGTTTAGACCTTTTTAATAACACCTACCTTTTGCTCTCCCTCTCTGTATATATATATCTATCTTTATATGTATATATATATATATATATATATATATATATATATATATATATATATATGGGAGTCGTACTGTTTATCGAACAATTGTTTCACCAAAGTGAAGCAGCCGAGCACACTTTCACGAAAGTGCTTTTCAATGAAAAAGCACTTTTGTGACAGTGTGCTAAAAAAGGGAAAAACGTGGGGAAATGGATGTTGAATTTCATTTCATTTCACCTAACCCAAATCACTGAAAGCTCAAATTACTGAAAACTCATTTCACTGAATCTCATTTCACTGAAGTGAAGTACTGGCACTGTGTAGAGTACTGTAAGGCAAGTAAAAAGTATATGGCCTTTTCTCCACTGTATTGTGATCCTGGAGTTAGTATATATAGTTAGTGGGCGTGTGGGGGGTGGGGACTTATCCCCCCACCTAGTTTGGGTTTAAATTGTCTCCTGGAAAGAGTTATTCATTGGTGTTGTAAGTGTGTATGTCTATAGTTAACATGTAGTGTTTTGAAATTCAGCATTTTAAACTTTTGGTGAAATATAATATAAAGCAAAACTAGGTGAGGGGCTATGCCACATCCCCACATCCCCCTAACTATTTATACTAACTCCAGGATTGCACTACAATGGGGAAAAGGCAATATACCTATTACTTGCCTTACACTACTCTACACAGTACCAGTACTTCAGTGAAATGAGATTCAGTGAAATGAGTTTTCAGTAATTTGAACTTTCAGCGGTTTGGGTTAGGTGAAGAGAAATTCAGTGAAATTAGTTTTCAACGAAAAGAAGTAGACCCATTGCAATTACAGGGCATAACAAATGGTGGTTTACATGTCTGTTATATATTTTGTATCCTATGTATGATTGTTGTATTTCCCAGCTAAATGCAGTTACAAACTTCATTTTACATTGCATAGAAGGTCATAAATTCACACATTTTGCAGATATGCATTGCATAAAAATTTTCAGACGTTCACACACATTTTCATGCTATTTGCACATATATCATAGATCACATATTTTAGTTTACCTGTGCAGGCTTTATGAAACATGTTCAACTCACATATCTGTTAGAGTTGAACTCAGAAACTAATGACAGATGCATTTTCAGGCATCACATCTGATATTTATACTTACTGACACTGAGATCATTTTACATTGGATTAAGGGCAGTACTACAAGATACCACTGTTTTGGACATAGATTCATAGGTTCATAGGTTCATAGGTGTTTACTAGGCTAACGACGACAAGGGCTTGTTTAAGCCTAGCCATACATCCCAAATCTCTGACAAGTTCCGATACCCTTGATAAGTATATGCAGGGACTTGGGAGATGAAACATTTACAAGTTGGGGCCTGGGAGATGAACCATTTACAGGTTGCCTCTGTCCATTAGAGACATAGGTGCCAAACCAGGGATGAATTTCCTGTTCCCCATCCAATTGTCCAAGTTGCACTTGTATTGGGTTAGGGAGGAACTCTGCTTCACATGGATGGGGAGCTTATTCCAGAGACAGTGTAATCTGTGCGATACATACCTGTCTCTCCAGCAGGTCCTATTTATATCATGGACAAGGTTTAAGTCTTTAGAATGAGTAATTCTGGTGCTGTTTGTTTTGCAGATATGCAGGAGGTCCATCAGACTGGGGTCTGACAATGCCCTGCATGTCAGGGATAGATCTCACCTCAAAAGCCTCTAGGAGACAGAATACAGGGAAAGAGCCTTGAGGCAGTCTGCATAGGACATTTTAATTAAGCCTTGTATTCTTTTAGTGGGGAACATCTGTGGAAATTCCAATTACTGGATATGCCTGGTTAGGTACATACCAAAGGGGGAATTCTACTCATTGATAGGTCTGATGAATGCCAAATACAGTGGAACAATAACTTCCTTGAACTTAGATGCTATACCTTCATTTATAAGTTGCGCAACATAGAATTATTTCCTCACTACTGTAGATAAATAATGGTCAAAGGCTAGATTGCTATCTATATGTGTCCCTAAGTTCCTGACTACTGGGTCACCTCTAAGGGGTGTGTGGTGAATATGATAGTTACCAGGGTGGATGACTACCCAAAGGATACTATTATGCATTTCTTGGCATTTAGTGTTAGTCAATGGCTCTGACACTAGTTGTTTGTCTGTGTCAGCCCCTCCTGGATAACATTTGTGTCAGTATGGGATTCAATGACAACTCATAATTTGCAATCATCTGCAAATTTAGTCAGCCAAAGACCACTGATACTGATCTTGACTTCAGAGAAGTAAATGCCAAAAAGGAGCAGTCCAAGGAATGATCCCTGTGGGACTCCACTTGTGACTGGCTTCTTTGTAGAGGACGAATTCCCAATTATAACTTCCTGGGTCCTGTCTGTGAGCCACTTGGCTATCCATCGGGTGACATACAAGTTTGTACCTTACCCCTGAGTTTGTTGACAATGCCCGAGTGGGGTATTATATCAAATGCCTTGGCCGGGTCATGGTAGATAGTAAACCATTTTGCCCCCATCCATTGCTTTGGTGACCTTCTCAAAGAAGTTCACCAGGTTGAATAGGCATGATCTGCCCTTGACAAGACCAAACTGGGTCGGGTCCAGTGTCTGCAGGTTTACTATATTTCTGTTGATCATCGCCATGATAATTCTTTCCATGGCTTTACATATAAGACTATCATATCCTGACACCGCACTACACTGTAGCACTTGCATGCTGATGTCACTAAACTATACTGCAATGTAGTACACTGTAGCATTTATATAAGTAAAGTTTTTGATCATTCTTCTGTGTGAAATAATGAAGAGTTTGCTTTTAGATGATAATACCACAAGTCTGTCATATTATCCATGCTGCATTGTGCTAAACTGCACCATTCAAAAACAGTGCAAACATTTGCCTGAGGATAGTACTATGTGTGCTCCTATAATGAGCGTATAAGGAAGCAATTTTGCATTTTATTGCAAAATAAATATACATATTTATAAATTCTGAGACCACTGTAAAATAATATAAATGTTGCTGTGCCTATGGTATTTACTTGAAGGAAAACAAACTAATCCTAAATGATGGAGTCAGATTCAGAAAGGGCTACCACGAGCAGTAGGCTATAAAGTAGTCTGTAACTGCTTATGGTGGTCCTTTCTAATTCAGAAACAAGCCCACTTCAGTGATATTGCATATTCTGAAGGATCTCAGTGGTGAGCAGTCTCCTCGGCCTAAGCTATATCCTAATGAGATGTTTTTAGGAAATATTCTTCCCCATCAGAAATGCCTGCAGTAAGGTATTTATGCAATTTAGCAATGCGGTGGTGGTGCTTCTGTAGCGTTGTTGCCTCATAGCAAGACGTTGTCCCGTTCGATTCTCAGGTAGAGTGTCTTCTGTGTGGAGGCTTACGTGAGTGGGGCATGCCTTCATTGAAGGTTGTGCGTCAGGGCTGGTAACCCGGTACGTAAAAATCCACTACCAATCATTGGCGGACCGGAGTTCCACTGTGGCGACCCCTAACCGGGAAAAGCCAAAAGACACAAACAAACAAACAAGCAATTCAGAGAATTGCATGGCTGTGTAAGTTATCTGTGCTGGCCAAGTTAATTAACTCAGTCAGAAGTTCACTTTCACCCATTATTTCGAATGGGTGAGATGACATTACAAGTACTGGGAAATTTACTACACAGGTAATGGTGGGGTGTGTTTGTGTATGTGTATGTATGTGGCTATATGTATAAATGTATGCTGAGAGATGAATGGTCTAAGCTGAGTGTGTGTGTGTGTGTGTGTGTGTGTGTGTGTGTGTGTGTGTGTGTGTGTGTGTGTGTGTGTGTGTGTGTGTGAGTGTCTGCGAGTGTGTGTGTGTGTGCGTGAGTGTCTGCGTGTGTATACGAGTGTCTGCGTGTGTGTGAGTGTGTGCAAGTGTGTGCGAGTGTGTGTGTGTGTGTGTGTGTGTGTGTGTGTGTGTGTGTGTGTGTGTGTGTGTGTGTGTGTGTGTGTGTGTGTGTGTGTTTCCACGTGCGCATATGTGTGTCTGCAAGAATGTGTGATGGGGAATTGTCATATCTCTAAACTCTACTAGAATAATGATCAAATCTAGCAATATAGGTGGGATAATATTAGACACCAGGGACATTTATAAAGATATATAAATAAAACAACAGTTTTGCAGCATAAAAGATGTAGGAGATTAGCTGGGACACTAGACAACAAGGATATCCTATAACTATTATAATAAATCAGACTTAAAAAATTTAATAGGGAAACAGTTTTGCATCACAAAAGATATACATGTAGTAAAGACACTAGAAAGCAGGGTTATTATATTTTACCATTATTCACTTAAAAAGTTAACAGAACAACAAGTTTTGCAACTTTTGCAGCAAGAAAGGTGAAAGACACGGGGAGTAGCAGGAACACACAAAAGTAATTGAGGATACAGGAAGGCTCTGCTACACCCTTCTTCTCAATGAATGAGCCAAATATCCAAAAAAGCACAAATTGGTTATTCACAAAACAACACTTGAAAGCCAGTAAGCGCTTTCGTCCTGAGACACAGAACTTCATCAGACAATCACAATAAATTAATCACACATATTTAAACCTAATCTAAGCAATCACATGTACAAAATCACCTAAAAGGTACGCCCCCTTAAAGTCACATACATTTAAAAGACATATAAAAGTTAATGACACAATAAAATGGCATGAAATAAAACATTAAAACATAATACCTAAATAGTCACTAGTGGTACGGCGGTAGCATTGTTACCTCACAGCAAGAGGTTCTCCCATTCGATTCTCGGCTTGGCTTGGGATTGCCTTCTGTGTGGAGTGTGCATGTCCTCCCCGTAGTTGGGTAGCGTTCGAAAGACATGCGTGCATAAATGGGCGTGCCTTCGTTAAAAGTTGGGCATCGAGCTGGCACCTCGGTGTTTCGTAAAAAATCTACTGCCAATCATTAGCGGACCGGAGTTCCGCTGTGGCGACCCCTTACCGGGAAAAAGCCGAAAGACCTAAATAGTCACTATAAATATAAATGCATGTATATATAATATAATAATACATAATGCAATAATAAATAATGTATTTAAATCTGGACCTAAATACGAACTCAATGTATAATGTGCAGATGAATAAATAACCACATACATACATTTATTATTACATTATGTATTATTATATTATATATACATGCATTTATATTTATAGTGACTATTTATTTAGGCATTTATGATGCTTTAATGTTTTATTTCATGTCATTTTATTGTGTCATTAACTTTTATATGTCTTTTAAATGTATGTGACTTTAAGGGGGCATAGCTTTTAGGTGATTTTGCACATGTGATTGCTTAGATTAGGTTTAAATATGTGTGATTAATTTATTGTGATTATCTTATGAAGTTCTGCGTCTCAAGACAAAAGCACTTACCGGCTTTCAAGTGTTTTGTGAATAAACAATTTGTGGTTTATTGGACATTTGGCTCGTTCACTGAGAAGAAGGGTATAGCAGAGCCTTCCTGTATCCTCGATTACTTTTGTGTGTTCCTGCAATAGTTTTTCTTCGTTCATTTTGGTTCACATGGGGAGTAGCACTAGAAACCAGGGACAGTCATTGAATACTATCCAAACTCACTTCAAAATTTTAGGAATGCGGGAAAAAATCTTTGGGTCCTGTACCCATGGCATAGAAAGCAACTTGTCAGTTTGGCAGAACTTTACTTCTCTTTGCTAATACTAGATACCAAAGATAGCTTTTAAATATCACTATACAGAAACCCCATACAGTCATTTTAATAGATGCATAGAGACAGATGTACCTAACAGAAACAAGCCTAGAACAAACTCAAAAAACAAACCACTCTAAAAACTAAAATGTCTGGTATTAGTTACTGATTGTAATGGTTTGTCAATTACAAGGGAAAGGACAGGCATAAAGCAAAATCAGAACATTCTGTAAAATTGGGAACAGATGAGAGGGATTGAGATGTGTATGTGTTGGGAGGGGGGAAGTTGCCATACCTCTAGACAACTGTGTTAAAGGCTGACAGATAAAGCCATGAGAAACACTAAACAATACTAGGGAGAATTGATAAATATTGCTTTGAGGCAATGGGGAAGTTAATAGAGCAACAAGTATAGTATCAGAATGTATTTTCTGATCAATAAGAAGAATAAAATGACCATTATTGGAATTACTGACTTGACTGTAATCATCTGTGATTTATGAGAGGGAGTGGAAAAATAAGAGAATGTTCTTGTCAACTTATATTTAAGAAGTATAGTAGTGTTGTTTGTGTATGTATTTGAATGTGTGCATGTGTGTGAGAGAAAGAATTCGGAAGGGGGGGGGGGTGCCTAAACCAAAATGATACATGGACCAGCAGAAGTGATTACTGTAGAAAAGTGCTGATTAGTATTAGTGATAATATCACGAGATTCAGAGACATGCAGATTACCTGATATTGCAGTCTTTCCTCATTATGACTAATGTGCATCTGAATTGCACTTTCCACAGTTGCATAAACAGACCCTTTTGACCACAGCTCTTAGCACCCAGGGTGCGGTGGGATTCTTTCTGAATCCCAGGAATGATTTCTTATAGGTTCATAGGTTCATAGGTTCATACTAGGCTATCTGCCCTAGGGCATTCATAAGCCTAGCCAGAATGTGTTTGGCTTTCGCCACCCATTTTAAATTTATTTTGCTATGCCCTTTTTCGAGGTTAGTATACTGTGCCTCTGTCTAACAGTGACACAGAAGTGATACCCGGGGTAAACCTACGATCTCCCATCCACTCATCAAGATTCCTCTTTAAGAGAGTCAATGAGGGTCTCTGCCTAACCTGGACTGGGATTTTATTCCAGAGTGAAGGGAGCCTCTGGGTTATGAATCTGTCCTAAATATTGGAGTAATGTCTAAAATCCAACATCGACCATGACTGAAAGCAAAAAACAACCATGTTTCTGGTCTGATAAATGATTATTTTGCCCAAAACATGTTAGATTTCAGATTGCAAGAAGAGTAAGCATTCAAAATAAAGTTGAAATGAACAATGTATAAAGATAATTTGCTCAAATATATAGGTAAAAACAAATGTTTTATAAACAGTTCTGTGTGACCTATAATGTTTTCACTTGTGAATTTTTCTATTAATCTCAAAGCTTGGTCTCTCATCTTGGATTCTAAGATTCTTCAGATTATAAGAACTGGAAAAAATTGTTACAATGAGATATTCCTTGGAAAATAATGAACACAACATGCTAAAAGAGCAGTTTTAAATGACTAACACCATCTCATACCAGATTTGACTACCTATACCATCTCTGAGCAACAACAACCTTAGTCATTGGCATGGAGACATGATGCAGAAGTCACTTTTGAATATGATTATACTTATTAGGCTGGAGGAAGTAAAACTCACATAAGCTTGTCTTCAGACTCCAGATTTATTTATTTATTTATTCTTTGTTGACCGGGTTGGTCCCAATAGGCTAGTATCTACTTTTCAGGGAAGACCTAAGGTGGTATTCATACTAACTAGGGGAAATTCGATCATGGCATCAAGGAACTTTCCTAGTCTTTTTTCTGATAAGTGCTGTGTGATCTTTTACATCCACCTGAGCTACCACCTCATCCAAAGGATGGCACAGGAATGCCCCTCCACCTCCTTATGCCACACTGTAGCAATTAATCCAAGTACCTTCTTACAACCCTCTGATTTTCCAGCATGAAAGGCATGTGTGCTACTACTGAGCTACTGATACAGTGTGAGCTTTTCTCCCCATCCTCCTGTACTAATTCCAAGCAGAAAAGAATTCCTGTCATGGCTGAAAAATGGTTTGTAGCACTGTGATCTCACAGCAGAGCCAATAAAGGCAAAGTATTCCAGGTCATTTACATTCAAGGAGCTTGAATATGAGAGACTTCACTCAACTAGTTACTATTTGTTCAACAGTATATATATATATATATATATATATATATATATATATATATATATATATATATATATATATATATATATATATATATATATATACATACACACACACATATTTCTACATATATAAGTGCAGTAATGCCAACAGCTTCTACATTTAAGATAACTGTGACCATACAATGGCGAGATACAGTGTAATATTCTTATTGCTAATGCAGTAACTTAGACAAGCAAATACTGCTAATCAAACAACCATCTTAGTATGTCACCTCCTCAGATATCCATGTGCCATCTAATCACAGCAGCACATTTATCAGTTATTGTTTTATTACCAGAATATGTTCCTCCCCCTTGCCATACAAGATCATTTCTCCTTAGCCAACATTATCAGTTAGCACTGCAAGCTGTGTTTTTTAAGCTTGTGTTTTTATTTGCAATTGAAGTGACATAGCTTTCACTGAAATCTATAGTATTTTTCAAAATGAGCATTTGACGTACACAGACACAGCACAGTCATGCCAATAATTGCATTTTTAATGACAGCATGCAGCAGTATTAAAATTTAACAAATATAATAATGGATTAAATTGTTCCATGTTTTTTATTATTTCTCGTCACATTCTTTCTTTCTCCCTTGCAAGTCATGAAGAGTTTTTTATTACTTTTACTTCAACAAGTAGAAACGTGCACCATCTCCATTAAATGTGTTATAACACTTAAAATTTATTCATAAAATTCAGCACCTAGTACAATTTAAAATACTCAGTAATTATTAAAAACATGACATACAGTGTTTCAAGTAATGTATTTTTCTTATTGTTTACAAGGTGTGAAGGTGTCTGTTCCATTTTTCTCTTTAACAAGTATGAACATGCTTGCAGATCATAGACAACAAAACTAATCATCAGTAGGGACAATTTTTATACTGTGTTATATCTTCCTATCTTGCAGTCATGCTGTCTGCAGTCCTGCTAACAGTTGTATCAGTATGTTATTTTATTTTGTCTGCATTTGCTGGGATGCATTACAAAAGATCACATTTATTCCTCAAGATAGATAGATACAGCCAGACGTGCAGATGAAATGCACACTACTTAGGCAACATGTCCTACAGATTTCTAAATCCTTATCTTTTTAAAAATAATAATTTAACTATGTAATTGCTTTAAAGTAAAACAAATAAACATAATATTGTTTGTCCAGGTTTATTAGAATAACATATGGACATGTTGGCAGTAACAAATGTAAATATAACTTGAAGGATTTACTAGAAAAAGAGTCTAGTAAAAGTTATGCAACCAGCAAAAAACTAGGAAATGTTTTTTTTTATGTGGTAGCAGGCAGAGCAGTAATAGCTCCCATTTTTCATTTTCTAACAGTGAAAAGGTATATATTACAGTACGACTTTTCACATGCCAGACAATGAATGTGATTTATGGGGGTTGTGTTTGCCTTGTGATGGCTTTACATAGGCAAAACCACTTGAAAGCTATACCATTGAAATGATTCATCCAAAATTGTTATTTAGACATTCAGTTGAGTACACTAGTTAAAATATATTCTGTTTTAGAGTAAGTGGTTGTTAACATTGGGGTTTGAATATGAAAATGACTGAAATACAAAAAAAAATGCTTGACAGATAAAGCTAAATGCATGTGACAAACTAGGACTAGACAGGTTTTAAAGGGAAAACTTTGGGTGGAACAGTGGCACAGTGGCACAGTGGATAGCTTTGTCAACTCACAATAAGAGGTCCACCGGTTTGATTCTTGGCTGAGGTACCTTTTATGTGGCATCTGCATGTTCTCCCTGTGTTCATGTGAGTTTCCTCCCACATTCCAAAGACATGCAGTAGGAGGATTAGACACTCTTAAGTTTCCCGTAAGTGTGTGTGTGAGTGTATGGTATGAAGAACAACTGTGGCAAGACTAACCACCTGGTGGTGTGAAACTTGGCACTAGATGATCGTCACTGTTGAAGTAACACCCTGACCCTATGTAGGAAAAGGGATTGTGGATAGATTCCTTCACTGGTGTTTAGTATGTGATTTTAGGTATTCTACAGGTGGATGAAGTGTGATTCTTTGAGCTTCAATTGCTCAAGGCACAAGATGCTGAGGAGCAGAATGCCAGTCTCTTTTTACCACAGGAAATCATTGTCAGTAATATTTCTAAGTGTGCACTGGCAATAATGCCATTTATTGGGAGAGTTTGTCCTTCTTTAATTTGGTATGTCCATAGAGCTGATATATACATATACACACACACACACACACATATATATATATATATATATATATATATATATATATATTTATATATTTATATATATATATATATATATATATATATATATATGTGGTTTACCAGGAAATGACTGAAATGCATCCATGCGAGTGGTCATAATGCCGAACTTAAATGTCATAATTTAAAACACTTTTCCTCCCAAATGTTGAATATGGTAAAATTGGTTTTTGACATTCGATATTTCCCGGAGTTGAGTGTGAAAACCTAGTTGCCATCCAGGACGTTGTACAGGGAAAGCATTTTGACATTGTAGTTATGGCAAAACAAAAGTCGACATCTCAAAATTTTTAAACTATCGTTTCAAACAACTGTCACTCACATAAATGCATTTCAGTTATGTGATGGTAAACCATATATACACGTGTGTATATATACATCTATACACACACACACACACACACACACACATATATATATATATATATATATATATATATATATATATATATATATGTATATATATATGGATTCACTATACAATCTCGAAATACTGAAATGTCTAATTTCAGTATTTCGAGACTGAATAGTCAAAAACCACATACACGAAAACCCACAATCACGAACACTACAATCGCAACCATTCATACACACACACACACACACACACACACACACACACACACACAAACCAGGACATAATCACACACACACACATACACCTACCTAGCTAAACAAACATAACAACACACACAAACACACTTAACCTACCTATAAGCAGGGGTGGTAAGCCCCCCCTGCACCCCACCCCCACTTATATATTCTAACTCAGAGGTCGCACTAAACCCACAAACACACAAAAAACACCACCACACACACTCACACACACTAAAATCTCTACCCGTTATCCTCAAACACACAACACTTACCTAAAACCCCAGATAAATCCACAAACTGCAGCACACATCACGTACGCAACACCACGATAGTGGTGTATTCAACATTTGCGGATTCGGCATAGTGTAGTTTCAGTTAACTGCACTTTCCACTATTTGGTCTCAACGTACTGAATTTTGACATTTCAGTACGTCGAGATTGTCTAGTGTATCTATATATATATATATATATATATATATATATATATATATATATATATATATATATATATATATATATATATATATATACATACACAAACACACACACACATATATATATATATATATATATATATATATATATACACACACATATATATATATATATATATATATATATATATATATATATATATATATATATATACACACATATATATATATATATACACACATATATACATATGTACACACCATCAGAGAGTTGGCGGCATGGGCTTCCCCTTGGAAAATTCTAACTTTTCAGCATTTTCTTTCTTTTGGATATTGGGTTTCAGTGATTTGTATCATCAGGGTTTTGAACTACTAAGATCTGTAGTGGAACAGATATTGCACTTCTTTTTACAAAAGCTCATAATCTTATAAGTCTGATTAAATCTGCACAGGATGGAAGTAATTATTCATGTACAGTCTTTTTATACTGGTTTTAAGTATTATTTTAATAAAACTGGATCAAAGAGGTTTCTCAAGCTGTTTTCTTTTCATTTCTAGTTGCATACTATTTTTGATGTATCTTAACTCACATTTTATTTTGAATTAATTATTTCAAATGAGAAACCCAAAGTACATGTTTAGTATAATGCTCTGCAGTACATCTCATGCCAAACAATAAACATGCAATATTCAGCGATTTAGTAGAATTGTAATCTTTTCAATGTCTGTAGAAAATACATGAATGGGAATAAATTTAGATGATGATCATGTCATTGAGGTATGCTTTACCTTCTCGACAAACTTTATTAAAAACATTCAGTATTATTTTGCTGACAAATAAATACTAACATTACATCCATAAACAAAATCGCTTGTGTTGAAAATCAGAGAACCTCATCTTTTTTCACATTATGCTAGATCATTCTGTTG